>NW_023458555.1:77746558-77766501 GCF_013731165.1 Rhagoletis pomonella | reverse complement strand
GAAATAATCTCTTGTGTACTTTTAATTCCAAAAAAGGACTCATAACTCGCACGACCCATATCGAAGGAGAAGCTAGGTCAAACACTAACATATTGTGTAACGCCGTCGTTTAAAGTACAAAAGCGCGTATCGTGGTTCTGCAAAACCTCGAAACTAAAATTTGTGCCAAAAAGGATATTTGGTCACCGGAAGCTCCTGACATCAAGCCCTTAGCCATTTATAATAAGATATCGATATTTAGACATAAGGAGAAGAGATAATTGAGTTTAAAAGAGAGAACCGTTTTTAATTAGGACAAGTCTTACTCTCCTATAAAATTTAGGCAACCTCACATACGAGCTTTTGCATTTTCTTGATGCGCGGTTTTGTACTTTAAACGACGATATGTAGAAGTATTGCATATATATTTTGGTGCTTTTTCAAGTAAAAAATCCATTGAGAAACCAAAGAAAACGGCATTCCTACGATTTCAACTTATGCCAAACGTTTTTAATATGAAAGACAAAAAACGTAAACAAGCCATTTCTGAACAAAAAATAGTTTATCTACAAATATGTTTGAATTGAGGCATTACCCATTTGAAAAAATAGCAATTCACAAGGCTTTATGGGCAGTAGGTCCTTTTTAAAGCACATTAAAAAAAAAATAAGCTTCTATTTAGTTTCAAATTTAGCATACAATGAAATTTTTTTGTTTGTTTACAAAAAGAATTCTTGCCAAGTATTTAAGTCAAAATTATTAAATATATATCGCTTTCATTCATTTCTTCATTCATTGCTTCTTTTATAAGAAAATTCATACGGCTTATGAACAGATTCATACCATGTAAATGCACCATCATTGAAAATATTTTTGGATATTCATGCCAAAAATTGTGATTTATTTCAATTAAATTTATTTTCACTTTGCTTGAATATTGTAATGTCGACACATATATCAGAACACGTATTCACTCAAATTCAAAATAATTTTAAGCCGAAACCATTCATTCATAGAACTGATTGAAGAACGCCCTATTTCAGAATTCGGTACAAAACCATGATTCAATTATTAAAGGTTTTGTAATTAGGTTTTTTTTCTAAAATTTGGCATTCCCACCCACAGGGATGGTTTATGGAAGCAGGAGAAATAAATAATATAAAAAAACTTTTTAATATACAACGCTTTTATAAATGGACTAAAAAGTAGAAAATAATATTTCTCAGTCCCATAGAATTTGTTTTGATAACTTTTGATTTTGAAATTTTAGCAAAAGTCATTATAAACAATCTATGAAATTGAAAATGAAAAACGTGGACATTGAACATTGAAAGTTTCTGGATCCACAACATTGAAAGTTTCTGGACACACAACATTGCAAGTTGATAAAAGCGTTGTAAAAGGGGAAGAATTCAATCACACTTCCTAAAATGGCAGCTAAATTCCAAAAAATGGTGTGGATAATAGTGAATGGTGGTATTTTAAAACAAAAACGAATTTGATTTAATTATTTAATTTAAACAAGCTTATTTACATCGAATATAAACCCCGATTGTTATTAAAACTAAATATTTCTGCGTACGTCAGACGGCGCATAACTCAAGAACGGATGGTCCACTTTCAGCTTTTTATACCCGAGCGCACTTGTGCACAAGGGTATATTAATTTTGTTCACATAACGGTTGTTTGTAACAGCCAAAACGAATCGAGATAGATATAGACAAATGTATACATAAATGATCAGGATGAAAAAATAAATCGATTAAGCCATGTCTGTCTGTCCGTCCGTCTGTCCGTCTGTCCGTCTGTCCGTCTGTCCGTCCGTCCGTGTACACGATAACTCGAGCAAAAATTGAGATATCTCAACGAAATTTGGTATGTAGGTTTCCCTTAATCCAAGGTAGGTTGGTATTGAAAATGGGTGAAATCGGACTTTAACCACGCCCACTTCCAATATAACGGTAATTTCCAGAAATACGAAAACTGCGATATTTTAGTAACAACTGAAGATAAATCACTCAAAATTTACATTTACAATCATTTTTAAAGGAAAAATAAGAATGTTATAAATTTTTGGAAAATGGGCGTAGCCACACCCACTTGTGGTTACATTTGTAAATCTTGGTAACCGCTGCACCAATTTCTTCCAAACTTAGCACACTTGTTGGTCTTCGCACAACATACCAAATGGCCGAAAAGTTTTAAAATCGCTCAGTAACCACGCCTACTTCCCATATAACGGTAATTTTGAGAAATACGAAAACTGCGATATTTTAGTAACTACTGGAGATTATTCACTCAAAATTGATATTTATAATAAGTTTTAGACGAAAAATAAGAATATTATACAGTTTTGGAAAATGGGCGTAGCCACGCCCACTTATGGTTACATATGTATATCTTGGTAACCGCTGCACCAATTTCTTCCAAACTTGGCACAGTGTTGGCCTTCGCACAATGTACCAAATGGCCGAAAATTTTTAAAATCGCTCAATAACCACGCCTACTTCCCATATAACGGTAATTTTCAGAAATACGAAAACTGCGATATTTTAGTAACTACTGGAGATTATTCACTCAAAATTGATATTTATAATAAGTTTTAGACGAAAAATAAGAATATTATAAATTTTTGGAAAATGGGCGTAGCCACGCCTACTTATGGTTACATGTGTATAACTTGGTAACCGCTGCACCAATTTCTTCCAAACTTGGCACAGTTGTTGGCCTGGGTACAGCATACTAAATGGCTGAAAATTTAAAATATCGGACAATAACCACGCCCACATTCCATATAACGGTAATTTAGAGAAATACAAAATCTTCGATAAATCAGAAAATATTAAAGCTAATTTATTCAAAATTGATGCTTGCAACAATTCTTTACCAAGAAATACGTTTATGGTAAAATTTTGGAAAATGGGCGTGGCACCGCCCGCTTATGATCACATATATGTATATCGGTAACCGTTATACCAATTTGTACCAAACTCGGTATTTTTATTGTCCTTGCCACATAAAAGCAAAAAGTTGAAAATTATTGAAATCGGACTAGAATTACGGCTGCTTTTCATATAACGGTAAATTTCAGAAATGCTTGAAACTGGAATATTTCGAAATTTAAGGACGCTAATTTACTAAAAATTTATACACCCTTTCGGAAAGGTGAAAAAACATATATTTAATACTTGCGCCGGGTATTTAATGTTCGGCTCCGCCCGAACTTAGACTTTCTTACTTATTTTTTGTTGTATTTGTTTGCCAGATGATGGATATGAAGAAGCTATTTGTTTGTGGAAAATATAATAATAATAATAGATTGGCGCTTACACATATGTTAGTGTTTGGCCGAGCTTCTCCTCCGATTTGTGGCGTGCGCCTTGATGTTGTCACACAGAGCGGAGGGACCTACAGTTTTACGCCGACTCCGAACGGCGATTGTATTTTTATGAGAAGCTGTTTTTCATGGCAGAAATACACTCGGAGGTTTGCCATTGCCTGCCGACGGACGACCGCTGTTAAGAAAAAATATTTTTTCCTATATTTTTTGCGATGTTGCTTTGACCAGGGTTTGAACCCGGGTGCTGCAGAGTGGAAACGCGCACTGCTTACCACTACACCACAGCGGCCAACTTGTGGAAAATATGCAATATTTATTTTAAAAAAACGGCAAATAAAAAAATTTGGAGCTTACGCGGTTATGGCTCGATTGTTTGGAATATGGTAATTCGAATTGTTTGATGCCGCACTTTTAATGTTCTGAGGAGAATATTCAACACTGGCTTACACAGCCGCAATTGGCGATTCGTGCCGGATGAACTCAGGAAGAATAAAAAGAACACGCAGCTACTGAACGACTGAGATAGGGATTGTGATCTACATCGTCAAATGAGAAGTGGCGTAATGGGGCTTTCGCACGAGGCGATTTTTCAGGTAACTTTTGCGTTCAACTCACGCCGGGTTGCACGAAAAAAAAAAATTGAATGACTCAAAAATATCAAAATATTAAAAAAATATTAAAATATTCGACTTTGCATTCTACTTTTGGTTGAACGGCCTTTCAACTAATCGCTTTCAACAAAGTTGGTCTCCAGCCAACATTCGTCTCGTGCGTACACCTTTTAAGTGTGCAATTACATCGCGCCATTGACTAAATCGAGCTGCGGTTTGGCAATGTTATACTGCGTCAAAGTCACCAGGATTGTGTTGTGGAGGACAATATCTAAATACCTTCGTTGCAGGGGCGCACCCAGGAATATATTTTAGGGGGGGTTTTATATTTCTGAAGATATATCACCCGAAAATACTGAAAATTTGCTTCAGATAATATCCTCTTTAAAATACATTTATGCAAGTTTTATGTACAGTGTGTAATAAATAAATAAACGTTTTAAAATTCATAAACTGCACTTTATATACAGATTACGCTTTTAACCGACTTCAAAAAAAGGGAGGTTATTATCTCGCCGGAATACATAACTTTGGACCACGTGAACCGTTTTCAATAATCCTTTTTTTATTAGAAAGATAGTACCTCAAGGTTCGTCCCGTAATTTGTTTTAGAGATCCGATGATTGGATCATGTTAACGGTACCCCTAAATTTGAATATGAGAATTGAAGTCGGTTGTGTTCTTTCCTTAAAAACTACTTGTTTAATATAAAGTTCTATAAACTCAAGATGCGCTCAACTTTCAAAAGTACCTAATAAAAAATTTAAAAAAAGAGTCAGTAAAAATAAATTTATTGATTCCATGAATTTTAGCACTTCTATGTTCATTTTTTCGATTTCTGGTTTTCGATAGAGATGGTGATTTTTCACGATTGCTAAGTTTTTTTAATATTTCAAATACCGAAAAAATTAACTGAACTCTCAAGAATAACGAAAAATTCATATAAAACGACGGACGAGAAATGGAAAAGAAATTTTCTTCTAC
Source organism: Rhagoletis pomonella (assembly GCF_013731165.1). Lineage (NCBI taxonomy): Eukaryota > Metazoa > Arthropoda > Insecta > Diptera > Tephritidae > Rhagoletis > Rhagoletis pomonella. The sequence goes on along the minus strand of NW_023458555.1, from coordinate 77,761,587 downwards.
CAAAATTTCTTAAATCAGTTTGCAGCTCTCAAGAAAAAAAAAATGCTCGTATATTTATATAATAAATATTTCTTATAATTTCCTTGTGAGCTGGATTCTTAGCTTTAAGATACAGATTGTATTTGAGGTTATTAGCTTTTGGGGGGGTTTGAACCCCAAAACCCACCCCTTGTGTGCGCTAATGCTTCGTTGGCTCATTTACCAAAACCATTGCACGCTTTATTTTACAGCGACTTTGCAGAATCAAGAGGTCTCCACGAATATCGACAAATACATTTCGGCATTTAAGGGAATTTCGTCTCTTTAGCCTACATTGAATTTCTGTAGTCCAACGATTCTCACCCATTGTGTCTTGTTGGCGCCAGCGAATGAAAAACAAACATTTCTTCAAATTTAAAAAGTAAAAATTTCACTACTAATAATTTAAAAATGTTCTTAAAACCTGGAAAGAAATTTGGAAAAGAAATATCACTGTTTTTGATTTTAGGAGTAGGGTGGGAGTGTCATTGATAAAATTAGAGCGCGCGAAAGTTTTTCTTACAAAACCTTTCATTATTGAATCATGGTACAAAACGCCCTATCTCAAACCAAAATAACCAGGCAAGCGTGAACAACCACATTGAAAATTTGCTGACAATGGGCGTTTTTGAATCAGCAGCTGAGATAGGGCGTTTTTGAACCGAATACTGAGTTAGGTTGTTTTTCAATCACATTCTCAAATAGGGCGTCTTTCAACCAAATTCTGAAATAGGGCATTGTTGGAAAGTTGTCTGAGATAGGGCGTTTTCGAACTGGCTGCCGAGATGGGTCGATCTTCCACTCAGCCATCGATATATTCCCATAGTGAAAAATTAATACATATTTTGTTCTATTGAGCTAATGGTTAATAGTATAGCTATACAATTATATATTACATACATATATTATACACCAAATATATCATACTTAACCGGACTTATTTATTTCTACTTGGTTGTGACACGTTTTTAGTAAATCAGCGATACACATATGTACATATCGCTCATTTACCTCAATAATGCCACAATCCAAAAAATATAAATATTGAGCTAAGTCTTCTCACTAGACCCTAATATTTATTAGTTTTTATTATGGCGATATATATATGTAAATTCAAAACTTTAAACTCGTTTTCTCGAGCTTCGATTTTTTAAGTTATGACCAGGGAACGCATTTTATAGAAATTGCCTTTTTTTCTGCTAAAGAGATAGAGTATATTCGATTAAGAATTTACACGAGTTAGCTATCCCTGTTTCCATATATACACATTTTATGTTGCCCTTTTAAAGATATTTGCCTATTGTACCTTTAAAAAAGTGATTATAACGAGCAAAAAGCCCTTATTCCTGATAATATAAAAGTTTCAAACGTTCCATATTTAAATTGGGCAACACTTGTATCAACTCACGTCGAGCGCACGTTTAGTACATTCAAGGCTGTGCTAAATCCTCTTCTGTTACAAAAGATCAAGTTGATAATGAAGAAAATCGATGGATAAATAAAGAAGTAATAAGTGGTAATATGAAAATGCGCAAAGCTTTTTTGCATGAAAAATTAGCAGGAAAGAATGTTACTCATATGCCATGTACACCTGAAAATATCTCGAAAACTTATCCTTAGAATAAAATATTAACTCGATTTCGGAATCAGCGAGCAATTCCATATAGGAATTGGATGTGTAGTGGCGTCCGTTGAACATTTTCCCTGTAACCGAGTGTTATTTTTCAATTTCTGTCTTTTTTTAGTGCCTTCTTTTGCCTTTTTTGCTATTTCTAGTGCCTTTTCCTGACTATTTCGCTATTTTATTTTGCCTTTTCCAACGTATTTCGTTATTTTATTTTGCCTTTTTTATAGGCTTTTAGGTCCTAAAATCCGTTCCCTGGGTATGTCACTATTGAAGTAAATGAAAAGTACATATGTTTTATTTTTATAAGTTTTAAGTTAAAATTTTTGTTTGAATTCACCCAATTTCCCAGTGTTGTCATTTTAGCTCATTTCAGGCTTTAAGTTTCATCACTTTCTCTTTTGGTTGAAGGAAACCAAGAAGATGCCATTGATAAGGACTCAAATACCATTCATAAAAAGTTCCTTATTAAAACATATGAACTTTTATTGAAATAACAAAACAAAAGAAAACTATAATTTTTGTTAACCCAAATTGACCCCGTGTTGCCATATGGCAACGCAAAATACATCATGTTTAAGAAGGTGTAAAACAAAAACCGCTTACTTCAAAATGCTTATATGAACGTTAGCTAATTCCTAAAAGGTGTATCTTTCGAAACGCTTACGCTTCCGTCAGATCCTTGCTGTCTATCGAGTGTAATGCAAGAATGTTATTTAAACAAAATTAGAAGTGGCAGAAAACCATGAAAATGTCATATATGAAGAAGTAAGCATGAATTTATAGAAAGCGTAGATATGTAGGCTTTTGTCAGCGTATAGCTTGTCAGTGGCTTCCCGGCTGCGAAGGACGTTTATGCATGAACTACTATATGACGAAAAACTGCCCTAATTGCCGCCTGGAATAGGTTTAATTTTGAATTGATTGTCATTTCGGTGAAGGCTAGCTCTGCAGTTATCCTCATTGCGAAAACCTCTGCTTGAAATGTGCTGCAATGGTCAGGTAGCCTTACTGTCCGCCTTATGTTCAGTTTCCGGCAGTAAATCCCGGCACCCACTCCCGTTACCATTTTAGAGCCGTCTGTGAAAATGTTTAGGGATCTATGGCTAGGTTTTATTCCCTTTCGCCATCCCTCCTCCTCAACCGTTGTCCAAAAAGTTCGTTTCCACTTAAAGCTAGGTGCTTGTGCTTCCCGTCCCAATTAAGCGGTGCCCAAAGGTTCTGAAATTTAGTTTCCCTATGACCGTCAATCTACGTGCGGATTTCGTAGCACTGTTTTCCGCAAATCCGCCAATGGGCGGTAAACTAAGGGTTTTTAAAGTGCAGCTGTCGAAGTGGACCTCAGCGCTAGGCGCTGAACCTTCTCCATTTGCCCGAGGCAAAAGGACCTTTTTGCGGCATTTCAGCACACCAAAGTGCCATAGAGAAGTATTGGGCTGACTTTTGCTGTGTAGCACCAATGCATCAGAGCAGGTGACAAACCCCAAGTGACTCCCAGCATTCCTTTACATGCATAAAGGGCGTTACTGGCCTCCTGCTAGTGAAGCATGTAAAACTGTGGGACGAGTAGCCTGTGCAGAATGTGATGTTGGTTTATGTGTGAAATGGTTTGCTACTTTTCATACTAAAAATTAACTTCTTCAACCGCTTTGTACGTAGATTATGCATATATTATCAATAAATGTAATAAAACTTATAAACAGTGTTTCTATTATTTCATATTTTAACCAAATACTGTCCTCTAACAATCCATCTGGAAAACGCTCCGTGTTGCCATATGACAACGGCCGATATCGGAAGAACTATACTACTCACAAAGTTTTAGTCATATGTAATTTTTCCTTTACTTTAACGCTACTTTTACCCTGTATATACATAGATGAAACTAAAGAATCAAAAAGTAATAATCTGGGACAGTTTGGGTTAAAATAACTAAATAACTTTTTTGGTAGATATTTTCAAGATTGGTAAAATTTTTTCAAGGGGATGGTAAGTATTTTTTTTGTCAGTGACAACCCTGAGAGCAAGTTTTATTTTTTTATGCGCCAGCACACGTGTGTGAGCGTAAAATTTTAGCATGTGCTGCGCTTGTATATTCAAATAAGAACCCTGCCTGAGGCATATGAAATAACGAATTTAGTAAAAGAAAATTATTTTTAATATATTTAGTGTACAATATATTATTATTATGCGAATTCCGATTCAGTCTGCTTGCAGGTTTCACCAAGGTAACATCATGCTCGGCTGTGGATTGTTTTTCTTCGTAATTTTAGCACGCGCCTGCCACATTTTGTGTAGAAAATTTACAAAAAATCCCCAAAGCAAAAAGTAGTTCGTTTTTCTTAGATTGGTGTTTGCAAGCATTTGCGACTATTCAAACAGAAAATAGTATTACCCTGTATAAAAAAAACAAGAGTTTATTGTTCAAAGAACTTTCAACGAGCCGCAATATCCGTTATGCGGTTATGCCTACGTATATTTTTCATGCCGTGTAAATTTAAAAAACAATATATAAAATGAGCTGCTTGTTGACCAACGTTCAATAATTTTGTAATAAGTTCCATGATTTTTATAAAAAAAAGTGCTCAAACTGCATGCCATATTTTAGAATAATTTGTTTCTATCTAAAGAAATCGATATAGAAATTTTAATGCTGGTTTATGCGCAAAAATACTTAATGAATAATATTTATAAGTTATATTCTATTTTTAGCCCTAAATTCTTATTTATATGAAATGAATAAAATATAAACACCGAAATCATCTGGCCAGCCAGCATTTCAAAGATTAGATTCCAATAAAATTGTGTCCAGGTATTAAACTATTGAGTTAAACCTATTTAAATTTTTTGCAATTTTTTACAAGTATTAAATTTTTCGTATGGAAAAGTTTCTATAAACTAATAGTATTAGTTACTAAAAACTTCCACGATTCATTATTTCACTACACGTATATGGAAAATAGGGCAAAAGACACATGCACGAAAAATACCAGTTTTAGTACATTTATAAAAACGTGGCCACCATAACTGAGCGCGACGCACTATTGCCACGACAAAATGAGACTGTGTTGGTGTGCCCAGCATTCCTCTAATGAACTGGCCTAGAACCGATATAGATAATACAGCTTTTAATAAATATTGGTAATTATTGTTCTAAATAGGAGCACCTTTGTCTTGAATTTCCGTTACAGAGTTTCTTGAATGAATTCCGCTTTTTTCATAATAGAAATATAAAAAAGTTAGAAGTATTGAATCACTGAAAGCACGATTCACAATGAAAATGTGTTTTGTCAACTTTCGAGAGTGAGGAAGTAATCTAAACAATTATTTTATTGCGAAAAAAAATACACTGTAATGAAGTACCATTAATAATGGGTGCATATTTTTGAGTTTTGACCTCCGGCTGAACCACTGCGTATCGGTAGATGAAATGTGCCACAAATCAGCCCATTGTGCCTGTTAAGAAATTACGAGATTGCGATTTAAGATTTGCAAAGTAATGTTTAATCCAACTTGTAATTCATTTACAAAATGTGCTTAGAACTAGTTAATATTTTAACAACGATTTTTTTGAATGGACTCTATGATGAGATTTTTGACAGGTTGATTAGCAAATATAATGTGAATTGAGCAATTGATTTGGGTTGCGGAATTCGGAGGGAACTCGCGCAACGGGAATGGTAAAAATTTAAATGGGTGGATAATATTAATATATGTATACATGGTTGATACTATACAGCTGCGAGAATGCATTTGCTTTTGCGGTCGTTCTCTTTACTCTCAAAACATGTACAAGGTTTGCAAACGATATCAGCAAGAGAATGCGAATGAGCGGGAGTATAATATTTGGCGAATGGAATGCTCATTACCATTGGTGTAACGGAGTATCTCTTATTTTCTTTCCTATGCTCTCTGTTTCGCATTTTTACCTTCAAATAAACGAGTATTTGAGAGTATTACATGTCCAGCATAGCCTTTTTTTGCTGAAGTGCTGTTAATCAAGCGCAATAGCGGCATCGTGCTGTAGGTCTTTTGTGGGTAATAAATATTAAACTAATAATAAATAATAAAGAAATTTTTGACATTATGGCAAATATAAATGAGGTAAGTTTTTATTAATGTATATACGTATTTACAAGTTTCATTTTATTTTAAATATCTGTACTTAAATATACTTAACAGTCAACTGATGGAGGCTCTTTTGTTAATTACAATGCCATGGTTTCATGGTTTCACGGTTTTCAGCTTTTAACAACATTTTTTAGAATTTTTTTGAGTATGCAGTTTTGTAGTTCTCTCAATTTCAGAATTACAAAGCAGAAATTTTAAGTGGCAATGAGCTACCGTTGATTTTTGAGAATTTTTTTACTGACGCTCTTCGGCATTTTTTCCCATACAAAAAAACTACCAGGCACTCGTTATATGGAGAAAATGAGCAACATCATAGCCATTTAAAACTTGCACTTTATTGTACTGAAATTAAGTGAACTACAAAACTGCATACTCAAAATTCTAAAAAATTTAGTTTAAAAGCTGAAAATTTTGGTGAAAATTTGTCTAATTTTCCAAAATTTTGTAAAAACTTTGAAACACTAACTTATATGCTTTTTGATGCAGAATGAACTATTTTTTTATTAAAAATTAACGAAAAAATTTATTATGCAAAACATTGGAAACATTAACAAAAAAAAACACTGTACGGAAACATATTCTGATGGGTGTATGTATGTTTTAAGTGATGCAAATGAATTCCATGTTAAGTTTTAGTTTAAATAAATATTTTGTTTTCATTTTGTTTTAATTTAAGATATATGCGCATATGTTTGTATGTATGTGCATAGGCTATGTCTATTTGACATAATTTTAAAATAAAGACCATTTACTATTATTAAATTTTCAAATTTTAATGTGGACTAAATTCACTTCAACAGTCTAGTAACAGCGTCATACAAATATATATATATGTATATTTAATTGTACATACGAGTATATTAAGGCTCTGTTATGCATACTTGGCAGTGCATGCAATGCTATACCATTTTTATGTAGAAATCAAAAACGAACAGACTTCTGTTTATGTAATGCAGTGCGTTGGGTAACCGCTTACACGCGAAGCTGATTTAACAGATTGCTTTTCTGACAACTCTCAAGCAATGCCAAGTATGCATAACAGAGCCTTTAGAATATTCTCAAATACTCTACCTTCCGTTGCAAATGTTGAGAATATGAATATTCTATTAAGAGAGAATATTCACTCCACTCCATTCTATTACTCTTCGATAACATTCTAATTCATGTTCGCTAACATAGAATGAAAGAGAGCGGCTATTCTAACATCAAGAGAATGTTTTGAAGCTGCAAACAAATGCATTCCTGCAGCAGTTTAGTTGATACTTAGTTTGCTGAAGTGCAGGTGAAACTCCGCGATGTAGTTCAACTCCCGCGTCGATAATATGATGCTGAATCCAGATAAGTAGATGTCGACCTCCAACGGTGTTGTAGAGGACTTTTTTATAGTTGCTGGCGTTACGATCCCTGTTGTCTTCTGTTCAGGTGGCGATGAAAAAGAGGAGGGCTGGCAAGGTTGCAATCGCCTTTTATAAGCAACACTGGAAAATAGCTTCCAGTGCGCCTATGGGAAGCAATACAATTTTGGGACTTCCAACTACCGCAGGGATGCTTGTAGTGGAAGTCACAGGGATGTAATGCGGGATTTACGGGATGGGAATGGCGATGTGAAAAATACGAGATAGTAGTTTTAAGGGAGCGCAAGTTCCTTAAACATGCCGGCCCCTTTGCACCGCTGCAAGACTGTCACGTAGTTCCGTCAATGCTTGGATGGCGACGTCGAGTTTCTGGCACGTCTCGGCCCGGGACGACCCCTTCGGTGGTGGTGTTGGACTTTTAGTGGCTGATCTGTTGCCTGGCACGGCGCGATGTAGGAGGGTGTGGTGCGCTTGTCTGCACACCCTGCATGACCACTGCGACGGGCATCGTCGGACACTGCTGTGCGTCCTGGCCAAACAATTTGGGCAGTATCGGTGTCGCTCCTCACACCGGATGCGGGCCTCAACAGGCATCGCCAGAAAGGCCAGGCAATGGCGCAAAGGATGGTACCGGAAACAAATCTGGCACTGGTGCACCAGTGGATCCGGTAACTGGCGTATTGGTGACGGTAAAGATGGAGATCGCCTGTAAATAAATGGGACTTTGGTACGAAATATTTATAGACGGATGACTAGAATGAGAGCGAACTGTTTGTAAGTGTGGTGTGTAGCATTGGGATCAGGGAGATTGGTTTGTGTTGACAGTGGACACAATTTTACAATTGGTCGGGTAAAACTCCCATACTGGGTTTTTACATCTGCGACTTGTATGTTATTGTCAACCCCGTGGTAGACCTTTTGGATTCTGCCCAAACGCCATTCGTTTGGGGGTACCAACTCATTTTTGATTACAACGAAATCGCCTATGGCCAAGTTCTTTTGCGGGAGTTTCCACTTGTACCGTTGATGCAACTCTTTCAGATACTCGTCTTTCCATCTTTGACTGAACTGCTGATGCAATAATTTTGTGTTTTTCCCAGCGATTTTGTAGTGAAAGGTTTTCGAGCTGGGGTTCTGGAGAAGCAAGAAGTGGGGCACCCCGCAAGAAGTGGCCAGGTGTTAGAGCTAACAGCTCTTGGGGGTTGTCGGAGATGGGTGAAAGAGGTCGCGAGTTCAACACTGCTTCAATACGGGCCAGTAAAGTTGCGAGCTCTTCGAAGGTGAAATGATAACTCCCAGCAATTCGCTTAAAATGAAATTTAAAACTTTTGACGGCCGCCTCCCAAAGGCCGCCCATGTGGGGAGCGTTTGGCGGTAAGAAATGCCATTCAAAGCCGTGGAGATTGTATTTTGAGCGTATATCGTCGGATGTTTCCTTAAGAAATCTCTTGAAATCAGTTTGAAAGGCTCGATGGGCACCTACAAAGTTTTTTCCATTATCGGAAAATACGCGTTGTGGTAGACCCCGTCGTCCGACGAAACGAGCAAATGCTGCCTGGAATGCTTTGGTGGAGAGATCTGAGCACGCATCTAAGTGGATTGCCTTGGTTGAGAAGCAGATGAAAACGCAAACATAACCTTTCAGCAGTGGGGATTTTCGCAGGGTGGATGACTTAACATCAAAGGGACCCGCGAAGTCAATTCCGGTGTGAGTGAATGGCAAGGAGAAGCTTGAACGCTCTGGCGGTAATGCTGCCATTATTTGTGAACGCGTATTCTGTTTGAAGATAGTACAGGTTTTGCAAGTTCGTATGCACTTCTTGACCTGTGATTTTAATCTGGGAATGAAATACTCATGTCTTGATCATTAGTTGGTGTTCCGCGTGCATCAGCAAGTTGTGTAGAAATAGAAGAAATAGGTGGCAGAATCTGGAGGATGGTGGGATGATGATCGGATGTCTTTCATTGTAAGAGAGTGACGAATTTGCAAGACGACCATTTACTCTGACAAGTCCATTTTTATCGATAAAGGGGTTCAAAGTCAAAAGTGAACTCCTTTTAGAAATGGGCTGTTTGTTAGAGAGTTTCGCGTATTCATTGAGGTAATGCCTTTCTTGTGCGAGTTTTATGAGGCGTGATTTAACCCAATGAATTTCCCTTTGAGTAATTACCGTAGTTTCAGGATTGATAATCGAAGTGGACTGTATGCGATTTCGAGTGGTTCGATGAAAGAAACGAAAGATGTAGCATATTACTCTCAAGGCCAGTTTGACCAGTATGAGAAACGGTTTAAGAGATCAGGTTCTTCTTCGAGCGTGTGAAGAGCTTCCACTTTTCGTTCTTCTAGTGGAGCAACGTTTTGACGAAATGATGTTGGCCATTGATCTGGAGGTTTCTGGAGCCAGCCTGGTCCGTGCCACCAAAGGGAGTTTTGTATTAAGTCCTGTGGTCTGCAGCCCCGCGTTCCTAGGTCAGCAGGATTGTGGTGGGTTGATACGTGTCTCCATTTGATGTTTCCAACGTTGTTGATGATCTGAGAGGTGCGGTTAGCTACGTATACCTTCCATGCGCATGGAGGTTTTTCCAGCCACGAGAGAACTATAGAATATTTCTGTTTCTCCTAGAGGAAGTTGATTGGTAACGTTTTTGATACATTTGGAAAGCAGCACTGCACCGCAAAGTTCCAGACGTGGAAGGCTTACTGTTTGTAATGGTGCGACTTTAGTCTTAGAAAAAAGTAGGTGAGATGCAATAGAGTTGTCGGTCTGAGTTCTTATGTAGATGGATGCGCAGAATGCCTTCTCCGACGCATCACAGAAGCCATGGATTTGGACTATTTGATTTGGTGAAATTTCCGTCCATCTTGGTATTTGGATTTGCTCGATACTAGGAAGGTCAGAGATGAATTGGTTCCACTTTTGAAGTGAGAGTGGTTTAACGCATTCGTCCCATGCAGTGCCATCCAACCATATCTGCTGCAAGAGTATTTTTGCCTGAATAATAATAGGTGCTAGCCACCCTGCGGGGTCAAAAGTTTCGAAACCGAGGATAAAATTTGCCGCTTAGTAGCACTTATAGTTGGTTGGATGGGCTCGGTTGAATAAGAGAATGCATCGTTTAAGGCATTCCAACGAATGCCAAGAGTTTTGGTAGAGCTAGAGGAATCAAGTTTGAGAAAATTGGAATCGAGCAAATCTTCGGTCGGGATGTGTTTAAGCAGTTCGGGGTGATTAGCTGTTATTTTTTTCAAAGGCAGACCGGCTGAGAGCAAACATTGGATAATTTGGGATTGTGTGGTGAGACAAGTAGGAATATCGTGCCCGCCAGTCAGTATGTCATCGACATAAGTTTCTTCGGTTAGAATTCTCTTGGCTAAAGGGAAAGAGTCTTTGGCGTCAGTTCCCAATTGGTGCAAGGTACGGATGGCGAGATATGGTGCGCAATTTACCCCAAATGTTACGGTTTTAAGCGCGAAATCCCTAAGTTGGGTCTCGTTTTCTCTACGGAAGACAATTCGTTGAAACTGTTGATCGTCTTCATGCAACAGAATTTGGCAGTACATTTTTTTGGATGTCGCCGTTAAAGACGTATCTGTACAAACGCCAATTTAAGATTACAATCATGAGGTCTGTCTGCAAAGTGGGACCGATATGCAAAATGTCATTTAGAGACACTCCGGACGCTGATGGTTTGGAAGCATTAAATACCACGCGAACTTTGGTGGATTTGCTGTCGGGCTTAATGACGGAGTGATGGGGTAGATAGTAGGAGTGGTAATTACCATTTTGGTGAATTTCATCCGAAGTGATAGGTTTCATGTGGTCTAAGGTCAGACATTCGTCTAAGACCCGAATATACTCCTTCTTAAGCTCGGGTTTCTTATTGAGCATGTGCTCCATTCGGATCGCTTGCTTCATTGCGTGGGCACGAGATGGACCTAGAGACAGCTTAGGGGGGAATTCCGATTTGAATGGCAATCGGACCACATATCGTCCATCAGTTTGCCGATAGGTGGTGTCTTGAAACAGCTTTTCGCAATACGCATCTGCTGCTGAAAGGGGATGTGATTCAGCGATCTCCTCTACTTCCCAGAACCGCTTAAGTTGAGAATCAAGACTTTCGCTCAAATCCTCTGCAACATAAGTGTGAAAAGTTGAGCAGTTGGTTGCATGTAATGGTCCACTCAAGTACCATCCAAAAATTGTCTTTTGCGCGATCAGGCTGCCAAGAACTTTGTGTTGGACTCCTTCAAGAAGAATTTCAGGTATTAGGTCGCTACCTATTACCAAGTCGATCTGAGCGGGAGTATAGAAGTGTGGGTCAGCGAGGTCCAGACCTTTTATATCGGAAAGTGTGGGTTTTTTTGATTTGGGAAGTGGGTAAGAAGCTCGTCAATTTGTGGAGAACAATAGCCTTGGTATCGATGCGAATGTCACGACGTTTAGCTACGAGACGAATGTTACAGACCCGAGTCGCGTTTTCCACGATCTTTCCACCCATGCCGGTTACTGAAAAATTTTCTCGCTTAGTTGGGAGTCTTAAATGATTTTGAACCCTTTCTGAGATGAACGTTTTTTGAGAGCCTTGATCTATTAAAGCTCTTAAAGGGAAAAGTTCGCCCAAATGCTCGATGTGTACTTGGGCTGTGGGAAGCAATGTGCTTTCTTTGTGGGTTGAAAAGTTTGCTTGGATATGAGAATCACTGTCGGTTGAAGAAATAGATAACTCCTCGCAAGAAACCTTTCCTTCAGTGATGTCGAAAATTGGATGTTGGGTTTGAATGGAGGTAGGCGCAATTGATTGGGTATGCAAGATGGTCGTTGCATTTGGGTTTTGTTTAGGTTTCTGATTCCGTACTGGTGCTTTGGGAATAGATTGGTTGGTGATGACTTTTTTTGCAATGATAACATCGGAAGGTACTTGAACAGCTGCTGAGAGTATGATTATAGGCTAAGCAATTAGAACAGTAGCCGTTTTGTTCGACGAACTTGATTCGCTCAGCGATATTTAGTTTACGAAATTCTGGACAGGCTTTCACTGCACGACTCTCGTTGCATAATTTGCATTAGAATGAAATGCGTTCTTGGGAGTGATACGATTGAATCTTCGGTGAGGTTTTTTGAGGAAGAGAACTCCGTGCTTTGGTAGATTTGTAATTATGCAAACGCTCAACCACTTCGTACCGACTGGTCAGGAACTCATCCATTTGGGACCAGTTGGGTAAGTCCTTCCTGGATTTGAGGGATTGCTCCCAGAGGGAGAGGGTTTCCTCTGGAAGTTTGGTGGAGCAAAGATAGATAAGTCGGAAACGGAAACACCTTGCGCTTTCAGGCACGAAAGGCAATCATTAATGGTGCTTTGGATTTTCTGAATGCCTTCGCTGTTTTCAGATGAAACGGGAGAAATGTTAAAAAGAGTCTGCAACTGTTTGTCGATTAAAATTCTTTTGTTTTCGAAACGGGCTCTTAAAGCTTCCCATGCTAGAGAAAGGTTTTCATCGCACAAGGTATAATATTTAACTATGGCGCCAGCTTTACCCTTAGATTTGTTTCGCAAATGGTAAAGTTTCTGAGCGGGTGTTAACTTGGGGTGGTTGAGATATACGGCCGAGAACATATCACGGAAAGATGGCCAATCCTCATAGCTACCGTAGAATGTTTGGGTATCACACGGGGGCACTTTGATACATGGTATCGAATTATCGATAAAAGCCATCGAATGGCGGGAAGTGGAATTTTTGTCAGTTGTGCTGCCCTGGAAAAGCTTGAGTTGGTCTAGGATATGGGATTTGCAAATGTAAAACCTATCAGTACACAGTTGAAATTTGGCATGGGCCTCCTCCTTAAATTCGGCAGAAATGGAAGTCTCTTCGGCAAGGCAGACTTTTTCATAGGAAATTTTCAACATGTCCCAACGGGAATTAAGGTCCTGCAACTTTACCTCGAGTAAAGAATCGGTATGATCTTCCGGATCTTCTTTTTCGAAGTTGGTGCAAAAATTCACCACATTATTAGAATCGAAGATAAACTTCGACATTAATGCAGAAGCTACCGACATACTGGAGATGGATGAGGGCTATTAAAAACGAGACCGAAAGAATTTTTTTTTGAAAGTGTAAGCTGGAGGAGTCACCAATAGTCGAGATACTGATTGCTAAATGCCGAACAAGAGTCACGCGTGATGAGTTTACTCGCAAAGTAAACGGAGAAAAAAAAAACAAATTTTGTAGACCGACAGTATTTTCAGCGATAAATCACTCTATAACACTCGTATTCGCTGTTTGTAAAATACCGGGAATAATCACCAATATCTTCACCCCTACGTTTAGCAACGAAAACTGGGAATAACTTTCACCATTTGATTTTGTAATTCTCATAAAGTTTTAAATTTTAATTTTAAATCAATTTGCTTAGGTAAGTATATGTACATGAGTCGATGAGTCGATATTTTTCCACCGTATATAAGTTGCAGTTTGATATTAATATAAGTTAAGGGATTAATAGATAATATATGTGTAAGGTTGGGGATTGTTGCTAAAATGATTGGGTACAATTCGAATGTACTCAGACTTTCGCCAGTCGCAAGTGCTTGTAGGATTTCCTACTGGGCTAGCACACTTGTCTACTGAGTTGCAACTTTATATGTACATACATATGCATGGAAATTCTTATTAGAAATGCAAACAGGAGAAATGAAGTATTAGGCAAAACGCCGACGCAACTGGCGTTGTTTTTCGGTGATATGAATTTATGTACATGGATGTATGTATGTACTTACGTATATATGCAAAGGCAACTACATAAAACGCAAGACCGAAAGTGAAACGATGATCGCTGCCGGCGCCGGCGCAGACAGCATAGCAAATATTTCGAAGTTCTAATAGAGATGTTGGGAATAGAAAACGAGCAATCCTGCATAAATACGCAGGTACATAGATATGCGTATGTACGTATGTATGGAAGCTGGAGAAACAACGAGTGAAAATTTTATGCAAAGTAGCGAGTAGGACTATGTATGTACCTATATAACTGCATATATATATTTTAAGAAACCTTTTTTCGATAACGGTGAATATTTTACCGAAATGTACAGTTGATATACATATATGCAATTTTATGAAAATTTTGTGATGAGTATATTTATATGTATATAAATGTGTCCCTGGGTATAAATGTACATATGTATGATTTGCATGCAACTTACTCCTTTTCCTGGGTACTTCTCATTTTTATGGGCTTCGAAAATCCCGCGGTTGGCGCTGGTAGCTTTATAGATGTTAAGGTGGGCGCCTGCTAACGTGGCGTGCGAAGAAAAACGGATTCCCGCGTTGTTCGCAAATCACAAGATTGTGTGAAAAAATCGGTGCCGCAAGCACTTCACGAGACTATATTGCCATGCACTTAGCAATTATGTAGGCCTTTTCGCGACACTTCGCTGAGCGATAATCACTTGGGGAGAGTTGCACTTGGGATTCACTTAAATTTGCCGAGATTTGTACGCTAACCACAATTTTTGTTTAAACAAAATAGCACTTTGAAAAGGTTTGAAAATCCCGCGTTGCAGCGATTGAAAATTTGCTTTTTCGCTGTTGTTACTGCTGCCGATTCGCTGAAAGATTGCAATTGAATGTGAGAGAATATGGGAAATTTGGGAAAATGACAGCTGCCGCTCAGTGTTGAGGAGCGCAATTTCAACTGTCCGAAAGGTTGCGTTGCCACTGTTTCAAATTTGGCTCGCAAGGACCATGTTAAGAAATTACGAGATTGCGATTTAAGATTTGCAAAGTAATGTTTAATCCAACTTGTAATTCATTTACAAAATGTGCTTAGAACTAGTTAATATTTTAACAACGATTTTTTTTGAATGGACTCTATGATGAGATTTTTGACAGGTTGATTAGC
>NW_023458555.1:77744086-77746458 GCF_013731165.1 Rhagoletis pomonella | reverse complement strand
GTCAAGATAACGGTTACGGTTTCGGTTTCGGTTTTGAAAAACGAAACTGTTTTAAACGGTTACGGTTTCGGTTTGGGTTTCGGTTTCATTCCTTGAAAAATACACATTTTCATTTCTTTGCAAGCTTGGAAAATATAGGCTTATTTTTACTTAAATGTGATATAAAGCTCATTAAAATGTTGTGTAATGTCTTGTTATCATAGTGCTTTGTATTTTTATTGTCCACCATACGTGAATTGTTTCTATTAAAAAGATCTAGTACAAATATTTTTTGTTGTTCTGAAATTGTTTGTTTATTGTTTTCAATTTTTAAAATTCCTACATTTGACATGTATGTGAATGGCGGAGTTGCCGCTTTCCTCCTTTTCGGTGGGTTTTATATTAAAAAAGGCATCAAAATGGGAAAATACCTCCTTGGTATCTCTGCATAATGGTGCATTTACATGGTATGAAGCCATATGAACTGTTGATACGCTAAAATAGAGGGACTACATGTTCTTATGAGGAATTCAATGATATCGAGTGGGATGCATATAATAGATTTTTTCATATGAAAAATTATGGGGAGATACTGTAAACATACTGTTGTGATATTGTTAAGCATATGAAATTATAGCAACTTGGATTTTCATACATCTTCCCATAAAAAGTTTAACAGATGCAGAGATACCAAGGAGGTTTTTTCCCATTTTGATGCCTTTTTAATATAAAATGTCACCGAAAAGTAGGAAAGCGGTAACTCCGCCATTCACATAAATGTCAAAAGTATGAATTTTAAAAATTAAAAACAAGAAAAAAACAAATTCAAAACAAAGAAATTGATTGTACAAGAACTTTTTAAATAGAAGCAAGTCACGTATAGTGAACAATAAAAATACAAGGCACTATGATAACAAACTTAAAACAAGACATTACGGAACATTTTAATGAGCTTTATATAACATTTAAGTAAAAATAAGCCTATATTTTCCAAGCTGGCAAAGAAATGAAAATGTGTATACTTGCCAAATATACATATAAGTCAAACTTATAGAAGGCATGTATACTTCTCCCTTTCATTTTTTAATACAGTTTATGCTTCTTTCTAGCTTTTACAAAATGCAGGGATACCGCACTTATTTCGGTACAATATGATCATAATGTATTTTCAATTCGAAATCAAAGAAAAACATCCCACGAAAATGTATGCTATTTTAGAGCAATTAGTGTATATTTGCAAACTACTGCAAATAATGGGGTGTCATATCTTAAAAGGTCAGAGAGTTAACGAATTAACTTTTCCTTTTGTTTAGCGTTGTAAGTGCTTAATTTATATCTTTTAATTTATACATGTGAACTCTTTTCAATACCACCAATATATGTAAAGTAGTGGCGGCTGCTGTAGAGCTATACGCAGCGCCTGAGTTCAAGCCAGTGTTGGCAAAATGTTAATCTGATTATTGATTAAAAATTGACGATTAAAATGTTAATCGTGATTGACGATTAAAATTAATTAATCGTAATCAACTGAGCGATTGATCCAGTTAAAAAGAAAATCTGTTGTCTAGTTTGTTCGAATTCGAGACCAAACACTAGTTTCAGTAATTATTTCGTGTTTTATGCTTATAAAAAGCACATAATATAAAAAAAGTTATAATTATTGTTATTAGTAATACATAAACTGGGAACTTTTACAACCCAGCGCACATGTGCAGAGGGATATTAAAACTTAGTTTGTAAAACGTCTGTTGGAATAGATCTTAATAAAAATGCACACGAAACCGCTTAGATGAGGAAAACCGACCACACCCGATTAACTGGACTTTTGTTCACAGGAAAATTCCAGCATAAATTAATTAATCACCAAATCTACTTAATCAGATTAAGGGTTAATGATTAAAAATTAATTTTTTTAATCGTGGTAACGATTAACTGTTTAATAATATTAAAATTAATCATGATTAACTGTAATCGGATTGAATTTAATCGAATTAACTAATTGATTAAAAAATCAATCGATTAGTGCCAACAATGATTCAAGCCCAGTTTCCCACCAACATTAAAATGTAAAAAACAAAAAAAATTTTTTTTAATAGCGCTTGCCCCTCTGTCGGTAATAGTTAACCTCCGAGTGTATTTTGTACAATTGTCGTTCGGAGTCTTTGTGACAAAATCAAGGCGCAAGTTAACGACGCTAACCTAAACACTAGATACATACACATATACATATAATCATTATTCACGAACCAAAATACATACAAACAACTATATGCCCTTTAACCTGGTATGATAACATAATAACAAAGAGAATACGATAGACAAGTATAAACCCGTAAACATCTTTTCAATAACATAAACAATTATATTCGGTGATAAGTAACAAAGCATTATGA
>NW_023458555.1:77739791-77743986 GCF_013731165.1 Rhagoletis pomonella | reverse complement strand
TTTTTTCAGATTCAGTGAAACTTTATTCAAATTTAATGAGACCTTTTTCAGATTCAATGAGACTTTATTCAAATTATATGAAACTATTTTAAAATTAAATGAAACTTTATTCAAATGAAATGGAACTTCTTTTTGGATTACTTTGAATTAGCTGTTACGTGTTGCTCTCCCTTACGGTCAAGGCATGTTAAATACAGTGTTGCCGTTTCGGTCCAATTGGACCAAAATTGGTAGTTTCATTTCTTAAAATAAGGCTTTGGTAGGTTGGTTGGTTTGTTGTAATTTTCGAGGGGTTTTGTTAACTAGGCAAATCATATAATTTATTCATTTTATAAAACTTCAAATATCTCTGTTTTCGGGAGTACATGTAAAGGATGATGTGAAAAGGAAAAGAGAAATGGGACATGTCAAAATCATTCTTGAACCGAAGTTGAATGTTGCCGTGATTAGACTGTGCTCTAATCCATAAAGTTTGTTTAAGTTAAAAGAAAATAATTACACAATTGTTATGCAAATGCCGAATTTTACATTTCGCTTAAGCGAGTGAGTGAGAAGAGAGAGTATTTGTGTGTGGTTTTACGTAGAAATCAAAAACCAACAAACT
Source organism: Rhagoletis pomonella (assembly GCF_013731165.1). NCBI lineage: Eukaryota > Metazoa > Arthropoda > Insecta > Diptera > Tephritidae > Rhagoletis > Rhagoletis pomonella. The sequence continues at coordinate 77,743,382 of NW_023458555.1, read as the reverse complement.
TCTACGTATGTAATGCGGTGCGTTGGGTAACAGCTAACACGCGAAGCTCATTTAACAGATTCCTTATGTGACAACTCTCAAGCAATGCCAAGTATGCATAACAGAGCCTTTAGTGTTAGCCAGACATGGTGCAAACGGCTCTTAGTATAGCATTCGCAAATTGACGCAAGTCAATTTAACCCAAACGCAAATCAATTTAACCCAAACGCAATTTAAATTAAACCAAACGCAAATTAATTTAACCCAAACGCAAATTAATTTAACCCAAACGCAAATTAATTTCATCCAAACGCAAATTAAATTAAACCAAACGCAAATTAATTTAAACCGAAAACTATCATTGCGACTATAGATTAGTAGTTGTAGTTTGAATCTATAGCAATGGTGGGCACGCCATAGAACAATTTATGCTCACTTCACACGTCGTTGGCGAGACAGCAACGGATCAACATCGCGAATGGCTGTTCTGCTTTGTTTCTCGAATGCAAAGATGCCTGCGAGAAATATATATATATGTATATATGTTTGTAATGCTTGAAAATGCTTTTGATGGAATGAAACGCCTTTCTTGTTGTACGGCATTTAAAACAGGAAATATGCTATTTAATAGACGTTTTAATATTTCTTTAAAGATAGGGAAAGTTTCGTAAGGAGGAGAAACTCGGTCAAACACTAATAGCGTTTTCTTTTCTCGAAAAAAGGCTGCACTTATTCTGCCTTGTGTTCGCGCTGTCACATTTTCACGTTCTTTTCTCAGCCCTTTCACAAGGCGTCGTGTTCTTTTCTCAGCAGGTTGCGCTCTGTTCTGGCGAAAGTGCTGCCTTTTCTGCCCTCAAATAAACGTGAGGGTGCGAGTTGCATGGTTGATTTTTAATTTAATCTTGTAAAAATGCAATTATTTTCCCTATCAGAAATAAGTGTTTTGCTTTAAAATTGTTAAAGACTTACAGGCCAAGTGAATAATTCAGCTTTATTAAGTTCTATAAATAAATTGTGATGGAGAAGTATATTTTCTGTTTCATTCTCATATAAAGAACGCAACATTTTCTCGGGTTTCAGGGCAACGCAAAGCAAGAGTTCCCATATAAAAGGGTAGAACTTTTTTTGAGAAAAGAAAACGCTATAACATAAGTGTAAGCGCCAATCTATTACACTAGGGATGCACAGCAGAGGTGTACGCAGTCGACGTCTCGGGCAAACTGCGAGCGTGCTAGGCGAGGTGAACTGATCTGTACGGAGATGGCATCGTATACATATTAACCACTACACACTTATTTTCAAGTAAAAATGCGTGTATGCCTGTGTACTTTTGCGACAACTGAGCCAGTGTGGCATCAGCCCAACAGAAAAAGCCAATTTTTCCAAAACAAAAGCGCCAAGTTTTTATTATCATGTTTAATAACTTTTGTGATTCAGTTAAAAGTGTATAAACATCAGAGTTGTGAAAAATGCATTAAATTTTTTAATGCATAGCATTTTAATGTAAATGGAAAAAATTAATGCATTAATTTTTGATATTTAATGTAAATGAAAATTTCATTGCATTAATTCCGAAGATTTGATAATGATTTTTTTTTGTATTAACATTAAAATGTTTAAATTAATCTTATTGCAATAATTTATTGCATTAAAATTATAACAAGTATTAAAAACCCATTAACTAATTTTATTTTGATGTAAAAATTCTTTGCTGACGTTGAGGGTAGAATTTTAAGGTCAAAAAAGATAGTGACGGACGTTAAGACTGGTTTTCACTATGTAAAGTTCAATGGCATTTGTCGTTAAATAGGTAAAAACACATTGTCAAATGGAACTAAAAAACGGTTTATTGATTGATTTAGATCAGAGTAGGTCCTCAGTCGTGTACATGCGCTGCTAAATTGGCTATCTGTCCGTTTTTGGCTCATAATATATGTAATCGGTATGCATCAACATAAAAATCTACAAAAGCACTCTGAGTTGCATGCACATTGGCTTTTATTTTCATAAAACATCTAACAATGTTTAGAAGAATTTTTCTACAAATACACATAATATAATGAAGCTGAAAAACGATTAGTAATTATTCCAAGTCCTTCCAAAAGAGGTTATTTATATTTCACTAGAAAAAAAATTTAATGGTTTTTAATAATGCAAACGAGCAAAAGTATTAAACATTTTAGTGCATTAGAAATTTCTCATTAACATTAGCTTGGATAATTTAATGAAAAAAAATTTCATTAGCATTACATTTTCCAGAACTAGTGCATTGAAGTATTCATTTGCATTAAATTTCATAAATTAATGCATTAATTTTTTACATTAACATTAATGCTTTACATACCATTAATGCATTACAAAATTAATGCACTTTTCACAACTCTGATATTCATATCCATTTCCTCACGGTTTTATTAACAAATTAATTTCAATACATTTATAACAACGCAAAACATATTTAATTTACCTATTCCTCACATTTTATTCAGTAAATGAATTCCATCTTAATCCATCTATACTATAATAAAACCGTAGATTGTTTTTCTGTTTTAACTCACTAATCTCCGGAACTACTGAATGGATTTTCATGGGGCTTTAACTAGTACTTAGACAGTGACCTCGGACGTAACATAGGCTATATTTTATCAAAACTGGAATGTGGACAAAAAAGATATACCAATTTTTGCAAACAAAATTTACATTGCACCAAAATCTTTTGAATACAATTTTGCTTTTCAACGGCATCAACATATGCCTGTGTTTATTTTTCGTTATTGATATTTTTTTCAACTGAAATAGTAATAGTGTCATTCGTACATATTGAAAACGGTCTTCAACATATACCACGTTTATACGCACAGAATAATCGACTTAATTGTAAGCGCATTGACACCGTACATACCAAATTAAAGTGCAAGCTCCAAAGGTTATCCAAAAATTATTAAATTTCAAATCGGTGAAGTGGGTGCTAAAATATCAGCTTTTGAACATTTTCTTGACTCTCTCTCAACGTATCTTCTATATATATAGCATTTTCAGTTTAAATGAAACCATTTTCAAATTAAGCGAAACTTTTTTCATGTTAAGCGAAACCTTTTTCAAATTAAATGAAACTTTTTTCAGATTCAGTGAAACTTTATTCAAATTTAATGAGACCTTTTTCAGATTCAATGAGACTTTATTCAAATTATATGAAACTATTTTAAAATTAAATGAAACTTTATTCAAATGAAATGGAACTTCTTTTTGGATTACTTTGAATTAGCTGTTACGTGTTGCTCTCCCTTACGGTCAAGGCATGTTAAATACAGTGTTGCCGTTTCGGTCCAATTGGACCAAAATTGGTAGTTTCATTTCTTAAAATAAGGCTTTGGTAGGTTGGTTGGTTTGTTGTAATTTTCGAGGGGTTTTGTTAACTAGGCAAATCATATAATTTATTCATTTTATAAAACTTCAAATATCTCTGTTTTCGGGAGTACATGTAAAGGATGATGTGAAAAGGAAAAGAGAAATGGGACATGTCAAAATCATTCTTGAACCGAAGTTGAATGTTGCCGTGATTAGACTGTGCTCTAATCCATAAAGTTTGTTTAAGTTAAAAGAAAATAATTA
>NW_023458555.1:77738388-77739691 GCF_013731165.1 Rhagoletis pomonella | reverse complement strand
CGGCGAAATGAATTAAAGCGACTTATGCATGCGTATAAACGTAGTATATGTTAGGAATTCGTCCATTGTCTCATCAGGCATTTGCTTTCTTGAAAAAAATGTGTGGCTTTCCATGGCAATATTTACCTTTGGTATGAAATAACTGTCGAATTTCTTTATTAGGTTTTCATATTTTATAGTGTCCAATTCTTCATTAAACGAATTGAATATTGTGAAACACTCAGGCCCAAGATGGTGCAATAAAAGTGCCAATGATCTTCAAGACCTGACGCACGCATAAAACTTGCGAAATAACTTTTCCAATTTTTCCACGCGATAGATTGATTTGAAGCTTTTAGATCCATTGGTGTTATTGTCGTAGCGACTAGCATAACCTGACTTTGAGGAAATGTCGAACGCATGTTGATATGCGAAGAAGTTACTTTATCATCCTCCGGCATTTTTATGATTATTATTTTTTTTATGTCTTTTGTCTTATCGATTTTAGCTTGCTGTAATTTTGCGCGACGTATTTGTATATTTTATTTAGTTTAAGGACCACCCTAATGGATATGTACAAATGTAAGGCGGATACGGGATATTATCTTAAGTGTCTGTGACGATGGGTAGTGGCTGATGGTCGTTCCTGGTTAGTTAATTTGGCGGGAAAAGTTTATGGCAGTTTCTAAAAAAACACAGGTATACATGTATACCTAATAAACATTGGGCTTGGTTAGCAATTCGAAAATGATTGAAAAAATAACATTTTTTTCAAGTCTCACCTTCGATAACGAATGTGGAATAGGTTAGTATTCGATTCGAAAACTAGGCAAAACGTTATCAATTCGAAATCCAGCCCATTATCCAATTTAAATTTTAATAAGAGAGAGTGATTGTATTATATTTCCATTCGAAAATGAGCTGGATTTCACTTCCTCTCTTGCTACAATGGTTTTATTTTTTTTTCGAACCCATCTCGAATGTATTTCCAATACACTATGGACGTTGGAAACCTATGGTTGGTTTTGAGTTCGTTCTCAGTTCGATATTCATATTGGATATCGAAGGTAATTTTCGAACGTTCGCCAAAATGTTTATTAAGGTGGGCAGTTAAATTGATTAAATAATTGAAGTATTGCAATGTGGGTATAAAGCTAAAGAGTTTTAAGAAGACTTACAATCGAAAATATATTTGAGGTACAATTTGGGTACCAAACGAAAGGTATTTGAAAAATCTTGATTTGGAAATATTTTCAATAGGATTATCACCTAACTAAAAGTAAAGACTGAAAATATTGAAACTAAATAAAATATTACATAACTG
>NW_023458555.1:77735985-77738288 GCF_013731165.1 Rhagoletis pomonella | reverse complement strand
TAGCGTATCAACAGTTCATATGGCTTCATACCATGTAAATGCGCCATAATTCTGAATAATTCTATGTACTTTCATGGTGCATTTACATGGTATGAATCTGTTCATAAGCCGTCATGATTACAATTATGGTGCATTTACATGGTATGAATCTGTTCATAAGCCGTATGAATTTTCCTATAAAAGAAGCACCAACTCTATGAAGAAATGAATGAAAGCGATATATATTTAACAATTTTGACTTGTATACTAGACAATATTTTTTTTGTAAACAACAAATAAAAGAACTTTATTTTGTGCTAGCTTCGAAACTAGAAGCTTATTTTTTTGTTAAATGTGCTTTAAAAAGGACCTACTGCCAATAAAGCCTTGTGGATTGCTATTTTTCCATATTTGTAATGCTTCCATTTAAACATCTTTGTGGAAAAACAGTTTTTTGTTCAGAATTGCTTGTTTACGAAACGTTTGGCATAAGTTGAAATCATAGGGATGCCGATTTCTTCCGTTTCTCAGTGGATTTTATACTTGAATGGGCACCAAAATATGTATGCAATACTTCTATATATCTTCGTTTAAAGCACAAAACCGCGCATCAAGGAAATGCAAAACCTCGTATGGGAGGTTGCCTAAATTTTAAAAACGGTTCTCTCTTTTAAACTTAATAATCTTCTCTCCTTGTGTCTAAGTCGATATTTTATTATATCGATATTTTATTATAAATGGCTAAGGGCTTGATGTCAGGAGCTTCCGATGACCAAATATCTTTTTTGGCACAAATTTCAGTTCCGAGGTTTTGCAGAACCACGATACGCGCTTTTGTACTTTAAACGACGAATATGTATATCGCTTGAACAATATGTTAGTGTTTGGCCTAGCTTCTCCTCCGATATGCGGCGTGCGTGATTTTGTCACACAAAGTAAAGGACAGTTTTACGCCGACTCCGAACGGCAATTGTATTTTAATGAGAAGTTGTTTCCATGACAGAATACACTCGGAGGTTTACTATTACCAACAGAGGGGCAACCACTATTAGAAAAACTGGGCTTGAACTCAGGCTCTGCGTAATGCTCTACAGCAGCCGCCACTACTTTTACATATATTGTTGGTATATTCAAAATACTTTCCCGAACTTCGGAGAAAATATATGTAATATAAAAAAGAATGAGAGGTACTATAAGAAAATGTACCCAAAATTCTGGAGCAAATGGAAAAATCCTCATTGAAAATAGTTCACATGTATAAATTAAAAGATATAACTTAATAGGTTACAGCGCTAAACAAAAGGAAAAGCTAGAAAAAATAGCAATGCGGTTTGAAGGAAACATGAAGCCATAAAATGCTTGTTTGTTTCGTTAATACTCTGAACTTTGTAAGATAGTAGTTTGCAAATATTCACTAATGGTTCTAAAATCGCAAACATTTTCGTGGGATGTTTTTGTTTGATTTCGAATTGAAAATACATTACGATCATATTGTACCGAAATAAGTGCGGTATCCCTGCATATTTGTAAAAGCCAGAAAGAAGCATAAACTGTATGAAAAAATGAAAGCGAGAAGTATACATGCCTTCTATAATTTTGACTTATATGTATATTTGGCAAGTCTTTGTGTAAACAACAAAAAATACAAATTTTCATTTCTTTGCCAGCTTGGAAAATATAGGCTTATTTTTACTTAAACGTGATATAAAGCTCATTAAAATGTTCTGTAATGTCTTGTTGTAAGTTTGTTATCATAGTTCTTCGTATTTTTATTGTCCACTAAACGTGAGTGGCTTCAATTCAAAAAGTTCTAGTACAAAGAATTTCTTTGTTTTGAATTTGTTTGTTTATTGTTTTTAATTTTTAAAATTCATACTTTTGACATGTATGTGAATGGCGGAGTTGCCGCTTTCCTCCTTTTCGGTGGGTTTTTATATTAAAAAGGCATCAAAATGGGAAAAACCCCCCTTGGTATCTCTGCATCTGTTAAACTTTTTATGGGAAGATGTATGAAAATTCAACTTGCTATAATTTCATATGCTTAACAGTATCACAACAGTATGTTTACAGAATCTCCCCATAACTTTTCATATGAAAAAATTTATTATATGCATCCCACTCCATATCATTGAATTCCTCATTAGAACATGTAGTCCCTATATTTTAGCGTATCAACAGTTCATATGGCTTCATACCATGTAAATGCGCCATTAAAGTATTTTTGTTTCGATTTACCTATGAAAAGCAAGAGACAGGTGAGTGCGCACTGTATCTTTAATGGCGCATTTACATGGTATGAAGCCATATGAACTGTTGATACGCTA
>NW_023458555.1:77727966-77735885 GCF_013731165.1 Rhagoletis pomonella | reverse complement strand
AAATTTATAATGATATCTACATAACCAATTCGTGATAAAGTTACACTAGTCTAAAAAATTTGAATAATACAGCTCACCAGTAATACTAAGATTGTTGGCACCTTCACTCGATAAATACTGTAGTTGTTGTTGTTACTGTTGTTGTTGTCGCTGCTTATGTCACTAATGTTGCCTCAGCTCAGATGATTGTTGGTGCGACTGCTGTGAAAATAAATTTTAATTTTTCTTTGTTGTTGGCATTTGCCTTTGCAAAACACTTTGTTGCGAAGATGATAACTGCGTAGGTGCAAAAAGTGCTAGTGTTGATGGGTTCGCCTCTAAAGCTAAGTGTATACGGCTCTAGCTCTACGAGAGACTCACCTACAAAGTCTATGTGAGAGTTATTTAGCGAGACTTTTTCACCGTGTACACAGTCCAACGAAGCTAGATCGAACACTCTACGACAACTCTACGCTCTATTTAGCAAGCTAAATAGACTTTTTGTTCTATGGATATGTATAGTAAAGTCTTGACAATGAACTTCGTTACAGATTGTTAAATTTTTAAATGGCTACGACATTAAATCGTATATTCGATACAAGCACACAATTTTAAGTGACATTAGAACGTAGCCAAATAATGTACCGGGAATCATCCTCTTATTTTCATTGGTATTTCAATGGCTTTTCCGATAGCCTCCGTCCTTTGCAAAGGGGCAAATTATAGATTGAAACATAAGGGGTATTCACATATTGAGCAGGTGGTCTGGCAATCTGGCAATAGTCGTTGCTTGAGTTATCTGCTGTTTTGTCAGAGTGGCAGGCCACTTGCTCAACTTGGTGAATACCTACATACATACAGTGGCGAGCGAAATTGTAACATGGTGTAACACTTTTTATTTCAGCCACCGCTAAATTTCCAAGTTCTAACGACTTTCATACTTTTGTTGTATATTCTTGTTGGTACATCCCTACTCCCTCTCTCATAATGATTTGAAGTCAATACAACAACAATAAAAAAACCAGCAGCCAAAAATGTAAATTAAGGCAGATGTTACAGTTTTGCCCTCACTATCAGTTTTTCATTTGACAGTTATCTCTTACTTAGTTGAAAGTCAGATGCCTTTTTTCTATATTGTAATTTATAGAAGAAGTGATCACCAGTAAATAACATAGTTAATCAAGAACCATAAATGTAAATAATAGATTTACTGCGGCAAGGCGGGTTCGCACGAAAAGTGGCAAAAAATTTTGGAATGTGCTACTTGAAAATGTTAAGACTGAGAAAAAATATAGCTTAAAGTGTTCCCAAGGACAAAGGAAATCTGTCAAAAAATATTACGGTACGATATCGTGTGAACTTGGCAGCAAGTAACGATGCAGCCACTATTACAGAAGCGCTTAAGGTATTAAACTTTAACGCAAATCAATAGATAGCGAGGCGAAGAATTGTCAAATTGAGCGCAAAGGCATCATAAAGAAGAAAAAAGCAAATTTGATCAAAATACATGTGCGAGTGCGGCAGCATTTCGCTGCATCGCACGAAAACCGAACCCTTGCCTATTGGGATATGTTAGCCCGTTCAGAATGCAATAAAAAACATATTTTTAAGTTTCAATTGAAGGTTATTTGGTCTGACAAGACTAAATTAATCGCTTTCAATCAGATGGCCGGGCATGGTATTGGATCAAAGACCCAAATTAAGCCCATGCGCATCATGTGAGGCAAACTGTGAATCATAGTGGTCGGTCAATAATAGTTTGGGGTTGTATTTAAAAAATTTAGTTTGTCCGTTAGTACGTATTATGCGTAAGGAACAGTATCTGTTCATATTTCAACAAAATTTGCAAGATGTAGTCGAAAAAATGAGAGTTTCTGCTGAAAAATCACTCAAAACACACTGCATATGTTCGCAAAGTCTGGATACAAAAGCAAAAATTTGCTAATTTGAAATGACCTCCACAATCCGCGGACATGAATCTCATCGAGAATTTGCGAAATCAACTAAAAGCACAGCTTAATAAGATTCAAAGTACGTAAAATCGAGTACATGCGCTGTGAAAGCAAACTAAAGATATACCACCAGAATTTTTACAAAGATACAAATAAGGTATGCCAAATCGCATCCAGGAACTGAAACAAGCAAAATAGTACTGAAAATTGTGTTAGTAGTTCTTTTTTTTCGTGAAAATTGTTAAAAAGTTCTTAGAAATATATGAGTGCAAAACTGTAACATCTGCCTTAATTTTCATTTTTGTCTGCTGGTTTTTTTATTGTTGTTGTATTGACTTCAAATCATTACGAGAGAGGGAGTAGGGATGTACCAATAAGAATATACAACAAAAGTATGAAAGTCGTTAGAACTTGGAAATTTAGCGATGGCTGAAGTAAAAAGTGTTATACCATGTTACAGTTTTGCCCGTCACTGTATATATAGTAGTTTGGTTGGACTGCTTGGAGAGACTCCTTTCAAATCGACGAAGGGTTAGCGCTCCGCTGATGGCGCCAACTATATTTTCTACATCGTGGCTTTGATATAAATACATATATACATACAACAAGCGTTGACAACAATTCGAGATAGACAACTAACTCTACGCGAGAGGTAACTGTTGTCTACCGTGTACACAGCTTGTAGAGTACGTGATAGATAAAAGTTGAGATTTCTCTATTTTATGTCTAGCTAGAGTGAATATCTCCTAGAGTTGCTGTACCGTGTAAACTTAATTGAGAGAGGAGATTTTTATTTCAGTGAAACTCTCGAGAGATTTCTCTACCGTGTACGCTGTCCTTAAGAGGGCAGAGTGGGACTGTGGCACAATGCTATCACCAAAATACGTACATATGTATTTATATGTTTATAATTAGACGATAAGCTTCGGTTACAATTTTATTGCACAAAATGTACATAATGTTAGTTAGAAAATCCAGCTAAATAATTTTATCTAGCTGGCTTGTTCTATTCGAACCACTGTGTTTGGTGGGAGTGCTTACTGGTCAATGTGTGATTGGTAAAAATGCCGTAAGGCTGAATGTCATTAATGACCCTTACTGCACCAGCTGCAAGGTGAACAATGAGGTGAAATCATCTCAACACCTGCTGCTCTGGTGCCCTGCCTTTGCGAGCCTAAAAGCTGAAGCACAACACCGGCGAACGGCAAATTTTTCGTCGCGAATGTTCTCCGACATAATTAAAACACACTGATTTATATGAGAACGCGCACAACCAAAGCAAACGACGAAGTTTGCTCGACGACTGTTCGCGACGATAGATTTATTTCTATCGCCGCGGTCAACGGCAACGACAAAAAAAGGCCATGATGACCATACTTTAAAAGTTATCGTAATTTTTGTTTAAAAGTAAAATAATATACCTTATATTTTTCTATCAGAGATTAATCTAGTAAAACGTAAGTTTACTAGTAGTTATATTTAAAGACTACTTCTATATTTTAAACTTCTTCTTGCTGGTATTTTCCCTCTTCGTGGTAAACGCTTCCTTCTTGAAACATGGTCACTATCAGCTGACAGCATTCGAACCGCTCGATACCGCTCTATTTGTGTTTCAGTAAGCGAATTAGCTGGGCGAAAGTTGGTCGTCGGCATCGCTCTGCTGGGCGAAATTTGCAGTTCGCCGGGTATTGTGTTTCAAGCATAAGGTTTAAGCACCTTGAGATGAGCACGATGAGAGCGCGGGAATGGACATCAGTCGATCGATGAGCTTCGTTGCGAGCACGGAGCGGTTCTCTTACAAAAAAGCCATAGGTGTCGTAATTTTTCCTTAGTTTCCCCCTCTTTCCCCTACCCATCCACTCTTTTTCCGGTCTCCCTGCGTCCCTCTCCCCTCTAAGGGACGCATCCCGTTTACCCAACCTAAGCTAACCTATGTACTTCCGAATTTGATTGAAGAACGCACGCCATACTTGAGAATTTGCTTGAAGAGCGCCCTACCTCAGCTGCTGATTCGAAAATGCCCTATCTCAGCACATCTTCAATGTATTCTCAGCTGGAATATGGCGTTTTTGCGCCGAGTTCTGAGATAGGGCATTCTTCAACCAAATTCTGAGATAGGGTGTTTTTCAAATAAAATTCTGAAACAGGACGTTCTTCAACCAAATTCTGAATAAGGGCATTCTTAAAAGGTTTTCTGAGATAGGGCGTTTTCGAACTGGCTGCCGAGATAGATCGATCTTCCATTCCGGTGACGATATGTTTATCTAAGATTTATTCAAATATTATTTACCGGTACTTGCTGCAGTGTCCTTGGAACTTTTAACGCCATCTTCTAAATTGTCGTCGGCTTTAGTTATAATATTTGCATCCAATTTTGTTTCATCGGGTACATAGCGTATTAGGAGCATTATCGTTGAGCCCAATATGGGCGGTATTCCCGCCAAAAGAAGTGGCGTAGTATATGAACCTGTGCTGTCGTATATCATACCAGCGATTGGTGGTCCAATTGTTAATGGAAACGAACTCAAGCCTAATAAAAATCCAATGGCTTGCGTGGCTCCAGATGGCCCGCATATTTCATAAGCTATCGGGCCCAACAACGAAATGAAGCAACCATCAAACAGGCCCATCATCAGAGTGAAAACGATTAGCATATTGTAAGAACTCGTTAATGGCAAAAAAACTGTTATCACACCAATACTCGTTAACGCTAATTGCTGTAGGTATATGCGGTTTATTCTTGGCAAATCAGCAATTATACCAAAAATCAGACGGCCAATGCCTGAGGTAATGCCAATGCACATCACAGGCAGATTCTCACTTTTACTCGGAAACGTTGTCTGTACAAACTTCATCATGTGGACGTACGGAACAAAGTATCCGAAAAGAGCCATTGGAACGCAAAGTGCCCAAACCACATATTTTTTTCGCTTCCATATATTTACGTTAATACCGGACAGTAATAGTATATTAGCGCGAGAGCGATCACGTTTATTTTGAGGAGGTTGAGGTGGCGGATGCAGAGGCTTATAAACGAAGGAGCATACTATAATAAAGCAGGACACTAAACTCATCACTTGTAACGTTATTTCCATTCCATAGCTTCGTAATAGAAAATCTAAGCCCGGCGGTAATATTACTGTAAATACACTGGAGCCAGCCGTAACAAATCCACTTACTTTTCCAAGGTAACGTTTGAAATAGTGCCCTAAAATTGCCAATGTCGGTGTGTAAGCCAATGCAGCTCCTAAGCCAAACATTATACCATATGAGAAATACAGAGCTTTGATATTAAGCGTAAAGAATGACGACAGCAAAAGACCTGTGGCAGAGAGTGAACCACCAATCAATGTAGTCATCCGCAAGCCTATTTTATCGGTTAATACACCTGCAACTGGCGAAAATAAAAATGTGGCGCCGATGGCTAATGAGCCGACCAGTGCTGAAAATAAAAGAAAATTGTGTTGTTAAAAACTAAGGTGTAATATTAGTAGAAACATTATGAGGGCTTTTTTAAACATAATTTTAGTGTGCTTTATTAAAAATAACAAAATAAGTTATTTAAAAAAAGGCGTGAGTACTAGGTAGCTTGAGTACTTGCTGGCGTCAATTTTTGTTTACTTGTACATTTGTAATTCCTCCTCTTCTTCGCAAGTATAATCGATAAAACTAGGTTGGATACCAAAAAGTTATCAGTTTAAACTGAGATTATTTTATAATTATAACTTTGTAGGGCTTATCTCTTTTTCTAATGAAAGATAAAGGAGTTAAGAGAGAAAATGAGGATAATCTTTTTATATGTAAAATATTATTAGGGGATTCAGTTACATACATACACATGTAGGTTAGGTTAGAAATTAAATATTAACTTCACTTAATGTTATTCATTTTGCTGATTTATTTTTTTAAATAATTTTAATTTTTAATTCTTCTAATATATCAAACTATCGGTATGATTGCTCAAATATGACACTTGTATATACTTGTGACTCAAGGGCGTTAAAATATCGTTAAAACGCCGCATCAATTACTGTTTTTGAACTTGTAGTTTGAGAATGCTATTTGTATATATTCCTAAATTTAGTTTTTCTTTTAGAAATTTAATCTATGGTTCTGCTTCATCTGTCGCTAGGTTTACTTTAAAGTTATGAATACATATAACTAGGGATGCACAGCAGAGGTGCACGCAGTCGACGTCGCGGGATAACTGCGCGCACGCGAGCGTGCTAGGCGAGGTGAAGTGAGCTGTACGGAGATGGCAACGTATACATATTAACCACTACAGACTTATTTTCAAGTAAAAATGCGTGTATGTGTGTGTACTTTAGTGACAACTGAGCCAGTGTGGCATCAGCCCCCAGAAAAAGCCAATTTTTCCAAAACAAAAGCGCCAAGTTTTTATTATCATGTTTAATAATTTTTTTGATTCAGTAAAAAGTGTATATACATATCCATTTCCTCACGTTTTTATTAATAACTTAATTTAAATACATTTATAACAACGAAAAACATATTTAATTTACCTATTCCTAACATTTTATTCAGTAAATAAATTCCATCTTAATGTAGAATATTAGTGTCTAGTGTATCAAATAAAACAGCTCTTTGAGGTAAAATTTGCGAGTGACGAAAGCTGAACTAGAAACACAAAATTTATGATATCAATTACGTGACGAAAATTAAACGTATTTTTTAACTGCCTTTCAAACGTACGGAAAATCTTTTTTATTCATACGAATCGTTGCAAAAGTTCTGTTTTTTTTTAATTGTGTTTCTAGCAGTAAACGGAAATTCGCAACGTTCCGAACTTTTTTTTTTTTTATGTATGTTACCGCATAATTTTGGACCCCGTCAACCGATTTCGATAATTCTTTTTGCATCGGAAAGGTAGTGTCTCAGAGGTGATCCCATACTAATCTGGTTAAGATCCGATCAGTGGATCATGAGATATATATATACATTTTTTTTTTATATGAGAGTTGAAGTCGGTTTTTTTTTGCTAAAAATTACTTGTTTTAAGAAGTTTACTCGTGCTATTAAACTAATGATTTTTTCTCAAGTAGCCTTGCTCAGTGGCAATTTATACATATGTATGTAGTAGTAGCGGCATATTGGGTGGACTAAATGCATTCATACATACATATTTATGTACAACTATAGGTAAATACCAGGTAGGTTAGGTGCGGGTGATAAACCCATGTAGCATAGTTAAATACTGTGTACATACCTGCAATTAAAATGGGGAAGAATGTTACAATTTCGGCATGTGACTCAAAAAAAAAACTCTAAAATACACACAAATTGTGGTTTCCAAGACATGTACGAAGTGATTAGCACAGCTGCATCCTTCAACTTGTCAACTCGCGGAAATTCCCCGATTTGCAGGGAATTTCGGTTTAATTGGCAATCGGGGAATGGGCGATTTTTTTCGGGGAACTGGGTTTGTTATTTTTGTATCTTAAAGTAACCAAATTAGACGGATATGTTAATTTTTAACCATTTGACCCTTTTTGGAGCAAAATTTTTTTAATTTGAATAGCAATATCTCCACAACAAGAGTTTTCCCAGATACAAACTATATACCAGATGAAAGCTAAGGTTTTGGGCAAGACTTGTGGAAACTTAGAATAAAATCGACTGACCAGTTTTTGAGAAAATTCCCGATATCTCTATTTTCAGCAGCCCGATTTTTAGTTTTCAGGCGATAACGTTATGGCGTATTTATATTTTATAAACGCAAAAGCTAGCATTAGATTTCTTTTTTTAAGGCCCTTCTACTGATATCAACGCGAATGGTGTGGAATGAGTAGTGCGGCCTCAGTGGTAGTTTAAAGAACTGCCTTTTTTCGAATTTCAGGCAGCAGCCACGCCCACACAGGCATACAAATCAAAACATCCTGGAACAAATCTTTTTAGTTTTTTGTGTACTTTAATTCCTGAAAGTTTGAAAAAAATTAAATGGTGGTACGTAAAGACGCCACATACATA
>NW_023458555.1:77725853-77727866 GCF_013731165.1 Rhagoletis pomonella | reverse complement strand
TAGTTATTTAGTTTTTCAAAATCCGTTAAAATTGCATCTACATCTAAGTTTTTTACAACACTGTTTTTCATAAAATTAGATAAAATAAGTTTAACCCTCAAACCGGCAACTTTGAAATAGTGATCAGAAATGGTTGGGAATTTTTTTCTGGCATAACTTGGGCATGATAAACTCAATGTCGTCATCTACATACCATTTTGTCGCTTCGTTTGACTTCCAGGTGAGATAAACGAAACAGTGCCTCCAGGCACTCATAGCGGTTAAAGCAAAAAATATGAACATATAGAAATTTTATTAAGTACCAACGGTTTTATTCCAAAAAGTTTAGCAATGCAATGGAATCTAGAAAAATGTGTTACTTTTTTGAGTGCTATTCCAACAAGCAATTTTTTGTCGCAGTTCAAATAAATATAAATTGCATACTTCTCAAATACATTGAGTTTGCGACTTTTTACAAAATTCGCACCATTTTTTCCACTTTCTCGAGCCATTTAGGAAGTTGATTGTTACCATTGAAACGAACGTCATCAACATGATATACAGATTTTCTGCCAACACTCAGAGCAGCGGGTTGCGATTCATCTTGTGGAGTAGAAGATTGACTTGTTGAAGATGGGCCACCAACCGAACGCGTTTGAGTGTTGCTCACAAGACCAGCATAACGGATAAAAACGGCGGTCATTGCGTCCATCCCCATCTCGGAACGACGGGAATCTTTTTATGACTTCAAACCGTTTCAATGGCATCGTTTTGCGAATGGGTTCGAATGCATTCTTCATTAACTAGCTCTCTAAATTCGGGGAGCGATAAACTGACATGTATAAATGAATGCCGATGTACTGGCAGATATCATCGACATTCACATTGAATCTTAAGTTTATATTCTGATTAATGTGTAAAAAATTACGTTCTTTAACTTCCCAGTAATTTTTCTCTATGCACAATATATTTAATGTATAGCGTGTATATTTGCTTGTAGAATAAGTACTTACGCTCACACTTTATTCTGGTCGTGTAAATACTTGAGGTTACGGGGCTTATTGCAATGCTTGCAATTGCACAGAAGAGTTGATCTATTGCAACACGCACGCTCGCAAAGGCACCAAAAAAGCTGTAACAAACTTAAAACTTGCACATTATTGCCCTGGAATTTAATGGGCTATAAACTGAATACTCAAGAATATTCTAAAAAATCTGAATAAAATGTTGAAAATCTAGCTAAAACTTTATTGATTTATATTGTGTTTGTTATATAATGAGCTATGCTTTTTTGGAAAAATAATACATATTAAATAAAATAAAATAAAACCAAAATATTCAAATAAAAACGATTTTTACAACTAATCTTTTGAATAAAATTGAGTAAATATTTTTTCCGCTTTTCATTGACGGTAAGTTTTGTGGTACCTTTGCAGCCGAGTTCATGAAAAAAGCTCCGCTTCGCTTCGTTCAGTGTGGACACCAGCAGCTTCGCTTTATTCCGCCCTGCGCCCTTAATCAAAAGTGCATGTATAAAATGATTTTTATATTAAAGATCGGAATGAATTCGATTCTAATGAATTTTAAATGTGCTCTGTCGAAATGACATTTTGATATGCCTTACGTACATACATATGTACATTTGTATACAATACAAGTTTAATAAGAACAATTCTGTGTATATACATTTGGAAAAGACGTTTCTGGGCAGCAAATGACGTTTTTTCAGACCAAGAGGGACGTTTTCTCATGTGGAAGACCTGGCAACACTTACCGGATCAGAGCTAATACAAAATTGCACAAAGAGAAGACGAGAGTAAAAGGAAATGCCGAACAAATGAGTTTAGCTTCCCATCTTGCAAACAAAAAATGGTATGTTATATGTAGGGATGCCCAAACCAGCACATATGTGTCGCAGGCGACTGCGCGTGCAAAGCTTTGCACAGCGGTGCTGGCAAGCGAGGAAGCAAAGAGTTATCGGAAGGGTAAAATGAAGTCAACAGAATAGTGAGATTGTATGTGTGACAGTGATGG
>NW_023458555.1:77721878-77725753 GCF_013731165.1 Rhagoletis pomonella | reverse complement strand
CCATCACTGTCACACATACAATCTCACTATTCTGTTGACTTCATTTTCCCCTTCCGATAACTCTTTGCTTCATCGCTTGCCAGCACCGCTGTGCTGTGTGATGGTACGTAAAGACGCCACATACATACCAAAGGATCTCGTAGTGGAGACACGAACCAAAACACATTTAGCTCTATATCTTTCCAACTAGCTTCCGGAACTTAATATATAAGGTATCGTTTGAAAGGTATTGGCCTATAGAATAACACTAAATATGTTGGGTGTGCCCACATGCTCCCTTAAACCGGCAAAAGCAAAAAAACGTTTTTTGTTTCGCAATACTTTAGCCAAATTTTTAAGAATCCGAATAATCGTTTACGAAGCTTGAGTATATTTTCTGGAGACACTCTGCAAGACCTTTTCAACGATATATCAAACATGTATATATAAGCGAGTCATTTCAGCGTGCTACTGTGCGCTGTGATACATACATACATATGTACCTATGCATTCGGTGTGCTTAAATTAAAAAAGCATCACTAAATACCGCACCAAGCTTTGAATTCCAATTATTTTGGCTTTTTGGTTTCCCAAAAGCACTAAATTTAGTGCAAAATGCACGACCTTGGCAACAGTGAGCTCATCACATCAATGCTCAAACAGTGATGCCAGACCAGGTATTGAGTAAATGCGCTATGTATATTTTTCTTTTAAAGCCAAAGTTCTAATTGTCGAGGGGATTGATATTTGGTTCTTACATAGAACACTGATAAGATTCACAAACTTATCTTAGGACTTAACTAAAATAATCAACATTATTTGTAGACGAATATATTTGTGTTCGTATGAAATAGTAGCTTATGTCGGGAGGCTGGCTTTAGTAAAATGTACCATTTCCTATATTCTTTGAAACACAAGGAATTTTTTTATGAAACTTTATACGAATATTGACTTGCTAGCATCGCCATTAACACTACCGTCTTTTACGTTTATTTTCCAAGAGTTCTTCAACGACTCGGCGCCAGTGAGTCTTTCGCAATCTTATACTGCGAAGTCTTCCGACATAAGCTACTATTCTATACGAACACAGATATGTATACTTCCTAATAGGCTTGTAAAATGCCCAATACCCAAATCCCTCGCATGAGTTTTTATCGGTAAAAAATTGGGTACGCTCAAATCTGGCATCGCTGCAGCAAGTACAGCGCCAGTGAAACAGTGTTGATATTTTAAGTACAATTGTACATTTTTCAGAACAATTAATTTTAAAATGTACAAAAGTACAATTTGCCGATTTTAAGTACAATTTCAACATCAAAAATACTTTTTGTACCAAACGCTCAAATCTCTTCTAGCACTTTGATTCTTAATCCGTTTACATTTAAGTAAATGGATATACCTATATTACTATTTGCTACAAAACGAAATTATGAATTGTAATTTTGAATGTAAACGTGATTGTGAACAGTAATATTAGTGATGTGCGTTATGGTGATTGCGATTTCTTATCACCGGCGGGTGAAATATTCCTCATCGCTATTTATTTTGAAAAAATCTTTGGAAATGCAATTTAACTAATGGCGATCCTGCAGAAATGGAAGTAATTGAGCAATTCGGGGGTTGAAAGTAAAAAAATGTATGTAATTTGCATGCGTTGAAATTATACATTTCCCTTGAGGATTTCCATTTTATCGATAGTGATCTTATTTTATGTTCATTAATATGAACTGACCTATATAGTGTATTAATGTTTTATCATCATTTTATTCATCTTTGACAAAATTACACGGTCACCCGGTATTTATTTTATTTTTATACCCGAGCGCACTTGTGCACAAGGGTATTATAACTTTGTTCACATAACGGTTGTTTGTAACAGGCAAAACGAATCGAGATAGATATAGACAAATGTATACATAAATGATCAGAATGAAAAGAGAAATCGAATCTGTCCGTCCGTCCGTCCGTCTGTGCACACGATAACTCGAGTAAAAATTAAGATATCTTAACGAAACTTGGTACGTGTACTTCTTTCGGGCGTAGGACGGATGGTATTGAAAATGGGCAAAATCGGACAATAACCACGCCTACCTCCCATATAACGGTAATTTTCAGAAATACAAAAACTGCGATAGTTTAGTAACTACTGAAGATAATTCACTCAAAATTGATATTTATAATAAATTTTAGACGAAAAATAAGAATATTAACATTTTTTTGAAAATGGGCGTAGCCACGCCCACTTATGGTTACATGTGTATATCTTGGTAACCGCTGCATCAATTTATTTCAAACTTGGCACAGTTGTTGGCCCTGGTACAGCATACCAAATGGCCGAAAATGCTTAAAATCGGACAATAATCACGCCCACATCCCATATAACGGTAATTTCGAGAAATACGAAATCCTCGATAAATCAGTAAATATTAAAGCTAATTTATTCAAAATGATGGTTGCAGCAATTCTTTGCCAGAAAATACGTTTATGGTAAAATTTTGGAAAATGGGCGTGGCACCGCCCACTTATGATCACATATATGTATCTCGCTAACCGTTCTAGAAATTTGAACCAAACTCGGTATGGTTATTGTGCTTGCCACATAAAAGCAAAGCGTTGAAAATTATTGAAATCGGACTAAAATTACTGCCGCTTTTCATATAACGGTAAATTTCAGAAATGCTTGAAATTTCAATATTTTGAAATTTAAGGACGCTAGTTTACTTAAAATTTATACACGCCGGCTTATCATGTAGCGGTAGCTTTCGGAAAGGTGGAAAACATATATTTAATACTTGCGCCGGGTATTTAATGTTCGGCTCCGCCCGAGCTTAGACTTTCTTACTTGTTTTAAATAATTTTAATTATTTTTTTTATAAAATTCTAGCTCATTATCAATAAAAAACCGTGCCAATAAATCGAAACTTGAAAGAATGAAAAAAATCAACAAAGTTTCATCAAATTTTCACTGTTTTTGTTCAGAATTTGTATACATGTTTTGGGTTAACATTTTTGTAGCCCATTCATTCTAGTATAATAAGGTGCAAGTTTGAAGTGTCTAGAAAATACCATTGATTTTTTGAATTTTTCTGTTTCCATATAACGAACGTTCGCATTTTATGTTATAATGAATGCGCGTGTAGCGATGTTGTTTTTTATTTCAATATTTCAAGTTAAGCTTTATTTTATAGTTTTTCTTAGACAATGATAAATGATGTACACAAATTTCAGTATGGAAAAAAAGTGCAACACCTTCAACGAAAAAAGTTCTCAAAAATCTTCGCGAATTGAATGTACTATCTCGATCATTTAAACATCTCGGACTCGCCTACCACTTAAAATGATTATTTGAATCTAAAGTATATATTAAATGATATTTAATATTTGCTTTAGAGATGATATTTCGACAAATTTGTTTAAACAAAAATGTTAAGCGCATATGCGTAATGTGGAAGCGGGATTCTTCTGCTTGCGTTTCTATGTTTATATCATTTATCAGTTTAAGCACATACGATTAAATGTAAAAAAAATATTTTTAATTGCGGATCCGAAAGAAATATTTATTAGTTGCATTGAGATACGCAAAAATAGTGCCGAAAATCAATCGATTGTGCTGAAGGTGCCGGCTGCTTCCGAAAGGGCCGAAAATGGCACAATGCATAGGGACACGATATCGAACCGAAAGTATCGATATGGTACTCATTTAAAGTATCGCTTTAAAAATATCGGGTACCCGTTAATATCGGAATAAAAAGACTCGATATTCTAAATATCGAAACCAAAATCCAAAAAATTTATCTGAATATAGGTTTCGCAGGTTTCGCTTCTCCCTCAGTGTTGGAATGTGAGTTTATGACATTCGATACGATACTAGGGTTCTGGTACTCGATTCCAAAAAA
>NW_023458555.1:77715384-77721778 GCF_013731165.1 Rhagoletis pomonella | reverse complement strand
TATAACGACGAAAAAATTACGTTTGAAAACATAAGCAAGGCGCAGTAGGACATGTTTTTGAATATAGATCAAATCTTTATTGGTAATAATACAGAAACCTTTCTGAAAAAGCCCGGTCTTTGTCAATCCGAAGTGATTGAAGTTAAAGAATATATTTTAAAGTTTTATGTTGAGCTTATTGTTCAATTTAAAAAGCGATTTGATTTTTCCAGAAAAGATTTGCAATATCTGTCTATAATAACTCCAACTGAAGTTATTTCAAATGATGAACTTTCGTTGTTGCCTTTACTTTCAACATTTCCGTATTTGGTTGAAGGAAACTCGGAAGATGTTAATACAGAATGGAAAATGTTGAGGCTAAGCAACATCGGCCTTCAGCCTGATATGGATATTATAGATTTTTGGGAAAAAGTCTCATTGCAAAAAAATGGGTTGGGAGAACAATGTTTTAAAAATCTCACGAGTTTCGTATTTAATATTTTGTCACTACCACATAGTTCTGCTGCTGCAGAAAGGAAGTTTTCCGACTAGAAACCAACTAAATATAAGTACTGTTGATACAATAATGCTATCAAAAGAATTGATTGCTGAAAAAATCGAACCACACTATGTGTGGTGTGCAAATGAAGCATTCAAGTAAATACATACATAAGTGCATACGTACATACTTTAGTTAAAGTTACCAAAGGCCCTTAATGATGAATTTGTTTTTAAGTGAAGCAAACAATTTTTCAAGCTTTTATATTGAATGCTTTATCGCGGGTTTCTGGAAACAACATTCACAATTGCATTTTCAAGATATAAATAAACGGAATATTTTGAAAAAAAAGCATATTTCCAAAAATTGTATGTGCCTTGGGTAATGTGAATAATCACACATATGTAGGTACATGTATTTTTATACGTATTTCTTGTAAATTTTCAAAATGTTAATTTTACACACACTTCCTTTTTTTTACATACATGTATAAATTGTTAAGCTTTAAGTTTGTATTGATCGAAAACCGAATATCTGCATTCTTTATGAAACAAAACTTATATGATCTCAAAAGCGTAGTTAAATAAAATGTTCCTTATTAGAAAACTGTAAGTTTTTTATTGAAATAACTAAAATGATATTGGTAGATTTTTTCCAGATATGGTAGATTTTTTTCAATTGGATGGTAAGTTTTATTTTTTTCCAGTGGCAACCCTGGTTACAATCTAAATTAGCCAGCATGGGCACCGACTTCAAACAGATACTAGAAGTGCGTATAAAAAATCTCAACCAACAAAAAGCGCGTCGGGACCAATTCGGGCAGTCACCAATTGCTGCTAGCACTGTTCGCTCGAGTACAGCGAAACAGGGCTCCTTGCTGTTAAGCGAAGAGAATACGGCCGTAAGCATTGACATGGCCGCAAGTGATACAACACCATTGCTGGGTGCAGTCTGAGGTAGTGGAATACAGACGCAGCAGCAGATTGCATTATATGATGACTCCGATAGTTACGTGCAACAGCGGGCTGAGACTATGCAGAACATTGAATCGACTATTGTCGAGCTAGGCGGTATATTTCAACAATCAGCACATATGGTTAAGGAGCAAGAGGAGATTGTGGAGCGTATCGATACAAACATACAAGATGCCGAATTGAACATAGAAGCGGCGCATGGTGAAATATTGAAGTACTTCCAAACTGATAAAAATCTTCGCAGTACTGATATTCTTTTTCATATTCTTCGTAGTTTTCCTTATATAATAACGAATATGTTTGTGACACGGCAAGATTTTAACAAGTTCAGATGCGCGGTCTTAAAGTTGTGGGTTTTTAAATACATAAATATATAATATCCTATTCATATACATACATATAAAAAACACTAATGTAATAATGAAATTAAGTCTTATATGCCACGTGAAACACGATAGCTTTTAGAAGCAGTCACGTAGGGTTAGACACTAATTCTGCCAATAATAAAATTACTTCACTTAGTTTCACTTTTTTTCAAAATTAGTAGAGATGATCCTGTGTAATAAAGAACCGATTTATGTAATCATAAATATATAAAGAAAAGTTTAAAGCTAAATAAAATAGAAATTGTTATTGGCAATAAGTACATGTGCTTGTTTATTAATAATTCAAATATTATGTTCAAACAAATTTAAGTGAAAGGTATGCAATTTCAAGAAAAAAGCAATTGCTTAGTTTTTATCCATACGGCTTAACATTTCCGGTAGGAAGCAGAAGGTCAGTATGTATAAATAAAAAGCTTTATCAAGGGAACGTGTTATATTTTCAAATAACAAATAAATAAAAAATACATCGTAATGAAATGTTGCCGTTTATTGCATGTGATCTGATGCCGGATTCAATTTATAGGTTCTCGTAGGTAGCTCGTTCTCGAAGTCATCAGTGGTGAAGTGTTTTACACAGATGACGCTGGTTCGGGCGTTGAAATCCGTTGGTCTCCGGCAGAACTGGATCCACTTTTCAACCAACTCAATGTCGGCCAGAAAAGTAAAAAAAACTGCACCCAGATCCTTTGGCACTAACACTAGCACAATTAACCACTGCACACCTCATTTTTTTCTTTAATTTATAACTTTTTTATAAGTTTTCACAAAAAACAAAACAACGCTCAAAATCTTTCCAATTTGTAAATTTGTGAAGTTGAAATAACCTAAAATGTCACGAACCAGAAAATGTAAACAAAAGTATTGTGTGACGTCAGCGAATGGGTGGATGCTGTCAAATCGACGAAGAGAGGGTTAGCGGTCCGCGAATGGCGCGACCTTTATTTTCTGGATCGTGGTGGGTGATGATCTACGTTAATAGGCAAAACCAACCGCAACGTTGTTGTATCCAATACCTACTATTCAATTACAAGTTTTGTCTAACCAAGCACAAGAAAATTAGCAAAGTACGAAGTTTCATTTAAAAGCAAATGCTCATTTATATGGTTTCCTCAGCTTGAAATCTACAGCTACCTAGTGCTTTGGTAAGAGCTGACCTATTTACTACTTCATTGACAATATATACGGAAATGGCGTCGAACTCACCGTAAACTTGTAAATTTTATGCTGTGTAGGCTTGTGCATGGTCATACATAAATTTTTATGCACAATAGGGTGGTCAACAAAAAAGTTAGGTCGGAGTTTTAATCTCTTGCCCCCTAGGATTGTACTACATCGAAAAAATATTACCCTTGTTGAAGTGTTGAAGTAAAACTTCCTAATCGAGTTCGGAGATGTTTGCGTTAAATATTTAACACCAAGTCATAAAATCTATATCGTCCGTTAGAAAAACGACCCGGCGCACAGTGGCTTAGCCCCATACATTGTTTGGAGGAAATTAGAAGTAGTAGGCGTAGAGCTTTAATTTTTAGGATGCAACCTCTAAGGACATAAATCATGAAAAAAAACGAAAAATGGGTGTGATCGGTTTATTTTAAAGCATACCTCCCATACAAATCTAACCTAAAAATGCATTAAAAGGGCACCAATGAATAAAGGACTCCCAAATTTCGTCCATATATTCTCAAGGATGGAATAAGTAAACATACAAAAAATTAGCAAAATCGATTTTCTTTAACGCATACCTCCCATACAAACCTAACCTCAAAAACGCACGAATGCACGAGTCCGAAATTTTGGCCATATATTTATAATCCTACCACTATTAAAAACTAGCAGAGCACCCGACGTCGTTCGGGGTAAACAAATAAGAATGTAAAAGAGTAATACAGATATTCAGTTCAGCATAATGTAAAGGAGACAAACTATTTTCTTTGTTTACATTAAGCCATCCTTATGAGCCATGATTCAATAATACAAGGTTATGTAAATTGTGACAGCTCATATTTGACACTCCTTTATTCAGATTTGTATTTTGGAAGTAGGTAGAAAGGGGAAAAATGTGATCGCCTTTTGCGAAAACGGTAGTAGCAAGGTACTACAAAAGGTACGCAAAGTATACAATTAGAAGCAAAAAGTGTATTATTAATTATATGCAAATTTGCAATATATTTGGCGTTTTAATGGAAATACTAAACAATACATAAAAATATGCATTTCTGATTTCAGTTATTCGTCATTTCCTGGAAGAAATCTAGAACACCGACCGTTCAGCTATGCAAATTTCAACTAATGGAAAATTATTTGGCGCAAGTGAAAAATTAAGACGTTCTAGAAGGTTAAATTTCAGGTTTTAGATTTTTTAAATATTAACATCTTGTGAACTATATAACCGATTAAAAAACTGATGACGTCACCATGAAGATAATTAGTTTGTCTTTCAGCTGATGTAAATCATTTATAGATTTTTGTATTTTTAAACCAAAACCACTATTTATTTATGTTATTTTTTTCGTGAAATAACCTTTTTTGAAAAAACTGCATAATTAATGGTAAAGGAATTTATATTGTTTAGAAAGTACAAGTTATTACCTTTAATTCGATATTACGTATTTTGTCATAATCTACTTTTGGGATTCAACAATTTAGTGATAATAAAAAATACAAATAAATAACGCAAATAAACCTCTTATCTTCTTTATTTTTTACCTGCGCCACATAAATTTGGTATCGTTGAAATCAGCGTAAAAAGTTCTATTAATCGGAATTTTGGTTATTTTATAGCTAAACGGTCGCTATTCTACACTTGTTCTAGAAAATTACCCAAACGAAGGTGATGCTCACGAATATTTAGTATGAAGAATTTTTGGTTTTACTACTAATATCACTAGAAACTGTAGAGTAAGCAACATTCTGCACAAGTAAAGGAGCCGATTTTATGTGTGGAAGCGAGAAGACTGCTTTATTACAAAACCTTGCTATTATTGAATCATGCTTATGAGCCATACTTTTAGCTTTATCGTGCTTTAACTAATATTGTTTACTTAAATTTATTTTTAGCAATTTATTAATTTCTTTAGATCCGCAAACTCGTTATCCGTAGTTATTCGATAAAGCTTTTATCTCAGTTTATTTGTCACTCCTCTTCGACTTAAAACGACACAATTTTAGCTGCTGGAAAATGCGGGTTTTGATGAAAGTTCCTTTTTTCAAGCCTACTAGGAATTTAATTTTCTTCGAGTAATTCATTTGCATTTTATTTCGACCGAGACAAATTCTTGTATTTCCGCGTTGAATAGAGAAAACCTGATTTATTACCTCTCCAATGGTATCCCATTTTTGTAAATAGAAATATTGAACTTATAACGGAATTTCGTTGACCCAACTTTAGGGCTGCCAGACGTCCCGGTTTTCCCGGACATGTCACGGTTTTAGACTGTTTGTCCCGGTGTCCCGGTCCAACCTTAAAATGTCCCGGATTTCACTTAAGTGTGCAGATTTTAATTGCAGAAATTTTTATTTGCTCGTTTTATTTTCGTGCGTGCTTTACTTCCAATGTAATGCCGAATTTCCACTAGGAATTGAAATGACAAAAAATGTATGCCATTTAAAAAAATGCCATGTGGAAATGAACTTAATGACTATTTTTTAATGTAATGACACGATTATTTTTTAATGCCCGACTTTGTCATTTGTCATTTTTGCCATTTAATGCCTAGTGGAAATCCAGCATAAGTTTTCGCGACAAAGTTTATATAATATAAAAATGTGTGTTTATAGTGTTTTAATTACCCCTAGAAAATGCCAAAGAAAATGTATAAATTCCTTCCCGCTTTAACAGAAGAGTTGCCATTTGTTTATATTTATTGACGTTATATTACCTTAAAAGAGAGCCTCACTGAGTTGTCCATCACATCTTGTTTAATACACCTTGGCCAAACCTCCTAATGTAGAGGAATTTTTTCCCTTCTTTCATCTCAATGGACTAAGGAAAGAAATTCGCTCAATATAGGTAAATACATACGTTAAAAATGTCGTGTACAGAGTTTTACAATTACATATATTAAGGAAAAGTCAGAAGTTGAAACAAACTCACAGCAACGAAAAATATGACTGATTTTTTAATGATTTTTTTTTCATGGAACCTAGTTTACTTATAAGTACAGTACCGTACAAAATTATTAACTCAGAGAATTTTTCATCAGATATTTTTGGAAATGTAGCTTTTTAGCCAATTAATAAAGTGCAAGTCTAAAGTTGCTACAAAATCGCGTTGATTTTTAGCAATTTTGTTTTTGCTGGCAGTGTCTTCCATGCAAAAGGAATTGTCAAACATAGTTTGTATGGAACAAAACTTAATTTTCAAAATTCCTTGAAATTTTCTGAGTTCTGCACAAAGTTTAGAAATTTTATTTTTATGTTTTTTGATGTAGTATAAACTGTATTTTTATAAAAAATTAATACAAAAAAATGTTGCATGCATTGTGAAAAATTCTCTGTGCCAATTGTGTTAAAATCAATTTATAAAATAAACCCCAAAGGTCAACATAAAATTAAAA
>NW_023458555.1:77712174-77715284 GCF_013731165.1 Rhagoletis pomonella | reverse complement strand
CAAGTGCTTCGTTTCCTTCTGCGTGGAAAAGAGCGATTATTCTACCTGTAGCTAAAAAAACAATTGCAATAGATCCTTGCGATTACAGACCAATAAGTATATTGCCTGCCTTCTCTAAGGTCTGCGAGTCCTTGATGGCGTCACAGATTTCTGCTTTTGTTCAGGAAAATGAATTACTATCACCCTGGCAGTCGGGCTTTAGACCCCAACACAGTTGCTGCACAGCTATGTTAAAAGTACTTGATGATATTAGAGTACAACTTGACCAAGGAAACTTAACCCTTCTGTGCCTTTTAGATTTCTCCAAGGCCTTTGACATGGTAAATCATGACCTTCTGTGTCAAAAACTGATACGACTTTATGGCTTTGCTGATAGTGCTGTGAAACTTATGACCAGTTATCTAAAAGGAAGAACTCAAAGAGTAAAGGGAGAGAACGCTTATTCTCAGAGTAGGGCTGTTACCTCTGGTGTTCCACAAGGATCTATCCTAGGCCCTCTGTTGTTTAGTCTTTTTGTTAATGACGTGTTTTCTGTGTGTCGTTATGTGAATGTGCATGCATACGCCGACGATATCCAATTGTACTTGTCAAGCCGTATTGGTCTGGTAGAAGATTTATGTTTTAAAATAAACTATGACTTGTCTGCTGTTTCTGCGTGGGCCCGTGATAACTGTTTGCTTCTAAATGTCTCTAAATCATATGTTTTGCCAATAAGTAGTAATGCTGTTAATGTCGAAGATATTCCTAAGCTGTGTATTGGAACCAGTGCTTTGGAGTTTACTGACAAAGTTAAAAATTTAGGATTTGTAGTTAACTCTAAGTTAAGTGCTTCCGATCATATTAACAAAGTGGTAAGTAGTGTTTATGCTACCTTACGCAGTTTGAAAATGTCTGCGTCATTTACTCCAACAGAAATTAAACGGAATTTGGCCATACAGCTCATAGTTCCACTGATAACTTACTCCGAGCTCGTATATAGCAAGCTAGACTCGGTGTCATCGCATAAAATTGAGGTAGCATTTAATAATGTTACACGCTATGTCTACGGGATTAGAAAGTATGATCACATCACTCCTTGGAAAAATGCGATCCTGGGTTGTAGTATTTTCAATTACCTTGCTGCAAGAAATTGTATGTTTGTGTACAAGTTGCACAGCCTTATTGCCCCTAAACATACCTCACTGACCTCATCCAGATTGTTTTTCGTCAATGCTGTGCGACTTTGGAACGAACTACCTGTGTCGTTGAAAGTGCAACTAAACAGAGGCAGCTACAAATCAGTAATTCTCCGTTATTTCCGTGAGCTATAGCAGGACATTGAATTAAGGTGACATGTCTTCTTTTTCCCTCTATGCCTCTATTCTACTCGTTTCTTATCCCTTCTATCTTCTCATATTATAAGTATATGTATGTGCCTTCAGCCTTTATTAATTAATAATGGTAATAGATACTTAAAAACTTAGGTATAGTATTAAATTTACATAATGTTCATTATATTTTTCAGCTATGTTTGATACGTATTTATTTGCAGTAGATGTACTTTTAAAATACTGTTTTTGTCTTATGTTGTACAAATGATTTCAATAAACAATCAATCAATCAATCAATCAAATGAAAGAGGACTTAAATAGCTTTAAAACTGAAATGTATAAACGAGGAAAGCCACATACTGAAAAATATTTCAATAAAAAATGTTAAATAATTGCCATAGAACAAACCTTGTGTCAGGTATATGCATTTCTTTAGTATTAAATTTAAAAAAATATATGAATAGAGGTCGTTTATTATTTCTGTTTGAAAGCTTTTTCAGTCCTCTTTCATATGATACTAAATTTGTTTAATTTGGACAGGCGGTTTTCTTATTATCCGGAAAGGACTTTTATTTTGGAATAATATTCGCAAAAACCCTGGTGTATATCCCTAATTTAATACGTAGTAAGGACCTACATTTTGCATCAATTTTGCAGCGAAGAAAAACAAATCGAATTAGGAATGTGCCCGTGGGAAATTTATCGAAACTAGCTCACAAATCAAAACTTGCACTTTTTCTGAGTACAAAAAGTTAAGTTTAGCAATGTGTATATCCTTAACTTAATATGTAGGAAGGACCTACATTTTGCATCAATTTTGCAGCGAAGAAAAACAAAAACAAAACACACAGACAGAGAACTGCCAAATCGAATTAGGAATGTGCCCGTGGGAATGGGGTTATTCGCGATCGTAATTGGGAGAGCGAACAAAGTAATTCAGGATGCAGTGGGAAAATGGTATTAGATTACTTTTATTTTCCTTCTATTTCATCGTTACCACTTTTCGCTCTAAGCTTGCAATTTAATCTTTGGAATAAGAGCTTTGAGCTTTAAGCTCCGCAAGATCCTTTTTTATTTGTTTATTATCCTCTGCTAATCTTTCTATTTCACTCTTGAGCTCATCGAAGCTATCGCTAATATGCTGTTGGGAGTGTTTTATTTCGTTCATTGTTCGCTCTTGCACTTTAAATTGTTTTTGCATTTTTTCAATAATGTTGGGTAAATTCGGGCATGCGGCTTCTTCGTCATCACTAGTATCACTTGAAGTTATCACTTTTTCCTGTTTATCCTGCATTTTATTTGTACGTCTCTGTCATTTCCGAGTTAAGGAACGCTTTTTGGACTAAATCTGACTACTTCGGACTTTTTCTGACTATTTCTGGGAGATGAGGAACGCTCCTATTGTTTTCACATGAAATTTGGGAAAATTTTAGAATGGTAACCCCCGATTACGGAATTAAGGAAAATAGGGGGGGTAGAGGGGGTTCTAAAGGGGGTGTATGTAAAGTTTTAAAGCGCGCAACCTTATAGTTTTTAAGTAATTTGTTATTAAAGTTTGTAATTTTCACCAACTTGTATGGGACTATTTCACAATATATAATGCACTTTCCACTAAATTTACACGTTATTTACACTCAATATATGCGCAGCTAGAGTGTGCACGTTCAAACAAATAAATACTTTTAGTATATTACAGCTTTTTTATAAAAAATTGATTGTTGTTTAATTTTATGAGAGTACATGCAGAATATGTGCAAATGGCAGCAGGACTGTGTTGCCATATGTAAAAAACCAAGAGTG
>NW_023458555.1:77704033-77712074 GCF_013731165.1 Rhagoletis pomonella | reverse complement strand
AAAGGGGGAATACACGACACCAGCTTGCTGGCACCATCAAGTGATTGTACCATCAAGCTCGAAGTATATAACATACCAGCATGCTGGTACAATATTTATTTCACTACAAATTTTGTTCGGAAAAGTCGTTATGAATAGAGACGAAGTTTGAGCAGCAATTGTTATTGCTTTTATCTTTAAAAGAAAACGAAAACAAATTGAAAGAAAAAACCGTGATTGGATAAAAATTTGGATTAATAATAAGGAATTAGGCAACACTAAACTTCTAAAAGAATTGGAAATCAGTGCCGTAGATGATTTAAATAATTTTTTAAGGATGGATATACAACAATTTTACCAACTACTAGGCAAAGTTTCTCCATTAATCGTTAAAAAAAGAACTATGATCAGGGAACCAATATCACCGTATCATCGGTTAGCAGTCACCATGCGATTTTTAGCTAGTGGAAATACGTTTGAAGACCTGAAATTCCTCACGGCTATTGCTCCACAAACAATCGGAAAAATTGTAATTGAAACGTGCGAAGCGATAAATCAAGTGCTTAAAAATTGCATAAAGGGAGTTACAATGAAAAGAAGTAAATAAATGTCACAAACTATTGATTTAAACTTTTATAGCTTCCAAACATTAGTGATGAATGGAAAGCAGAAGCAGATGATTTTAGCAAAATGTGGAACTTTCCTCACTGCATCGGTGCCATTGACGGCAAGCATGTGAACATCGTAAAGCCCCCTGGATCGGGCTCCTACTTTTTTAATTATAAGAAAAATTTTTCTATAATTTTGATGGCAGTTGTCAACTCAAATTATCAATTTTTAATGGTTCATGTCGGTGCAAATGATAAGGCATCAGATGCTGGGCTCTTTAACGATTTGGAAATGTTGGAGAAGTTGAAGAAAAATTAGTTATGCGTTCCTGATCCGGAACCATTGCCAGGCTTAAGTTCAAACATGCCATATGTGTTTGTAGGGGATGATGCTTTCCCATTGATGGAAAATTTAATGAAGCCATACAGTCACACGACTATGAAAAGAGAGGAAATTATATTCAACCATCGCTTATCGCGTGCCAGAAGAATAGTTGGAAACACCTTTGGCATTTTGGCTTCAAGGTTCAGGATACTATTGAAAACAATCAACCTTTCGCCTGAGAAAGTAAAGACTATCGTGCTAACCTGCTGTTATCTACACAACTTTTTACGAGAAAGAAAAGTTTACCGTAATAACAATAGAGTGACAGATGGACTAGAATTTTCCGAACCAAGCTCCGATGAAAATAATCTGGATAACTTAGCTCCCACTACAATAAGGAATGCAAGCAATATCGCAAATAAAGTCAGAGATAAATTTTGTGAATATTTTAACACAGCAGGAACTGTGCCATGGCAAAATAAAATATGCAAACAGTAAATTAAATGTATGAATAAATACCTGATATTGAGTTGTTTGTTGTACGCTTATCCTTTTCTTCTTTTTTGGTACTACAACCATTTGTCGGTCTAGGCAAACAAATAACAAAATCGCCATAAGCGGGGAAACAGAAAATTGCGCTACTAGACTCAGTAGCCGACGGTCAGTAGCCAGTTGCCATACGTAATGCGAATTTTAGTATATGGTTGGCCATCGGCTATCAGTCGCCATATAAAATAGGGCCATTAATCTTTTGATTGTATTGCTGACTCACGGTTTAGACCGGAAGTGAATTAAACATAGCGGAAGTCCATTGTTTTAACCGGAGGTCTATTCCAGAAAAAAAGTCTCCGACAAAAGTTATGTATTTTTATGCGCAGAATCCGAAACTGTGGAAAAAAGTGTATATCCCATTTAAAAAATGGACTTCCGGTCAGTCTAGCCCACTTTTTGTAGAAACAGGAAGTCGGTAATACCACCAAATCATAGAGCCTCGCTGATTTGGTACGACAATTTTCAAATAGCAAAAAAATACACCTTTATACTTACATACAGGGTCTATAGTCTTGACTAATAAAAAAAAACCTATAGTTTTAATTAACATTTATTCATCAACAAAGTTGGTAAAATATTGCACATTTGAAGACTGAGGAGCTGGTATTGCCTCGTTCGCTAATACTTGATGGCTAGTAATAACTGGAAGGTTATTTCGGACTACGGATCCAACGAATGTTGGTGTCGACGGAGGTGAAAATAACGGCTGTTCTATATACGGGTTAGAAGATGAGTATGGTTGAAAGAGTTTGTATGTTCTTCCAGATATGGAGTCAATGTCCGCGATGAATACGAATACGGAGTATGTGTCCGAGCCGAGAGTCCTTTTAACACTTTGTGTACGTCTTCAACAGCATTCTCAGTAAGTTTATCCAAACAACCATAAAAAAGAATATCCGCAAATATAGTTCCTGTAAAAACTTTCTGTGTTTTTGACAGTTCATCATACTGCTTTGCCCATCCATTTGCTAAAACAGATGTGACATCATCACTGTTTGTTAATTTGTCGCAAGCTATTTTCAATAAGTGGTCTTCATTTGTGGCTTTTCGTTTTTTCGATGGTGGTGCTACCAACGTCTCATCGCTTAACTCGGCCTGTTAAAGAGATAATATCACATAGGAACTTAAAACATCCTAGATGAAGTTCTACACAAAAGTTACACTGCAGCTCTCGGCATCCATGGTATTTTTTTCTTCCCTAGTGCACTCCTGATCTTCTAAAAATTTAAGTTTCTCGAAATACCACAACGAAGATTGAAATACGTCGTCCGCTCCTGCATCAGATTTTTCGCTGTTTTAAATTTTTTTCAAATCTCGCTTGTAGTTGGTTCGAAAAACGTTAATTTTCTTAACAATTTTCTCTCTATTTGCATCCGGGTCTATTTCTTTTAATTTTTCAACCATTTTATTGTAGCTTTGATTTTTTAGATCTCTATTGCAGTATTCTGTAGCTTTTATTTTCCACAGACACGGCATTGACTCATATAAATCGAGGAACTCTCCCCAAAATATTTTTTCTTTTGAGTTCATAGTTATGTTGACTGGTGAAAATTTATAATAAAATGAGCTTATTTGACAATACATTACACCAGCATGCTGGTACAATCACAAAAATATCAAATCGTTTTTGATGTAGCACCAGCAGCTGGTACAATCACACCACAAGAGCATACACAGTCAATCGGCTGGCACCAACACTTGATGGCGCCATCATGCTGGTATCATGTATGGGCCCTTTAAAAGTAAAGAATAAAAATATTTGAATTAAATGAAAACTTACATAATTGGTTCCAAACGAATAGTGTTTGGAAAGGCTTTACTAGATAATTTTTTTTTAATGTTTCCACTTATCCAAAAGCCGAACAGTTTAAATGAAGAAAGGGTTTACACCACCTTATCAAACAAAGTGATCATATTATCAACGAATTACACAATGAAAAAAATTTATAAAACCCGTAACGTAAAAATGTCCCATGAAAGCTGTTTAAAAAATCCTTAATAAAAATTTTAATTGTTGTCTCCATTCCTTAACATAGGCCATAGCCTACTACGTATATTGCGAGTAAAGATAATGTGTCTGCTTGAGCGTTCAGTTTTTTTCGACTTTAAATGTCTAAGATTATACCTTAGTGAAATACACATCTAACTAACGCACCCACATTTTCCAACATCTTTTTTGCTAAATTAAATAAGCTGCTTCAGGTTCTCCTATTATATGCACAATCAAACATTCCCAAGCTAAAACGTGAGCAGAAGGGTATTTATGATCGCATGATACAAATTTTAAAATAAGAAGAGCTGCAGAAATTAACCACTCAGGAAGAATTTTTTACAAGGGCGTGTAATTTCTGGCGTATGCCGATGACATCGACATCATCGGTAACAAAAACCTCGAACTTTGTTCGGCCTTTTCCAAGTTGGATAACGACGCAAAGGTATTTGGTCCAGTGATCAACGAGGACAAGACGAAGTATCTGCTGTCATCAAACAAACAGTCAGAGCATACGCGCCTTGCCACCCACGTCACGGTTGCCAGTTGTAATTTCGAGAAAGTAAATAATTTCGATAACACCGATAATAATGTCGGCATCGAAATCCAACGCAGAACAGGCAATTAGCGAGTAAAGTTCTCCCTCAACGTACAAAACCCCCACTATAAGTCAATCATCACGCCCGAGCTGGTATGTGCCGCAGAAGCTTAGACAATGACAACATTCGATGAGATGGCTTTTGGCGTATTCGGTAGATCTTACGGAAGATTTACAGGCCTTTGCGCCGTGGCGACGGTGAGTACCACAGACGATCGAACGATGAGCTACGAGATTTACAACGAAATGAACATAGTGCAGCGAATGAAAATACAGCGGTTCGGCTGGCTAGGCCATGTCGTTCAAATGGGAACCAAGTGACACAGCCTTAGCTCTCGCCTCGTACGGAATAACTGCGACATTGTTACCAGGTGGAAGCACTGCTCATTCATCTCTTAAGGTGCCATTGAACATGCAAATCATCGAAACTCCCACGTGCAATATTTCCAGAACATCCGGTATGGGAAAATTATTACAAATGTTAACTCACTATAGCACATAAAAATTCACTTGAAGTCCTTGATCGATCGGTGCGAGATTTGCGTGGAACCGTTCCGCCATTCGGGAATGCATTGCTCGCAGGAGATTTTACGCAAACATTGCCTGTAATTTATCGATCGCCACCAGCAGGCGAGATAAATGCTTGCCTGAAATATTCAACATTGTGGCAACACGAACATAGATTGGAGTTGACTATGAATATGTGTGTTCAGCTACAGAACGATATATCAGTCGAGGTATTCTCGCGACAATTATTGGCTATTGGGAGTCGATGAGAGATCAGGACGAGTTTCATTGCCTCATAACTTTTGTAACTTAGAACATCGAATAGAGGGCTGATCGAACGCTTCTTAATATTCAAATTAATTATAGAAATCACGATAGGCTCAATGAACGAGTTATTCGTGCCGCGAAGAATAAGAATGTCTACTCAATAACGCTATTCAAGCCAGTTACGTAGTTCGCATCCCACATTCGTAATTCGCACTCCAATTACCCTTCGAAATACGTAACTCGCCATATAAAATTTTGAGAGCGAACTACCTCATTTGTTGGAATTCAGATTCAATTACCATGCGAATTACGAACAAATCGGCTCCCTCTCTAATTTTTATCTGAAATTTATCGAAACTAGCTCACAAATCAAAACTTGCATTTTTTCTGAGTACAAGAAGTTAAGTTTAGCAATGTGTATATCAGGGTTGTTGAGAATATGATTCCGAAATAAAAGTAATTTCCGGATAATAAACAAACCGCTTATCCAAATTAAACAAGTTTGATATCATATGAAAGAGGACTTAAATAGCTTTAAAACTGAAATGTATAAACGAGGAAAGCCACATACTGAAAAATATTTCAATAAAAAATGTTAAACAACCATAGAACAAACCTTGTGTCAGGTATATGCATTTCTTTAGTATTAAATTTTAAAAAAATATATGAATAGAGGTCGTTTGTTATTTCTGTTTGAAAGCCTATTCAGTCCTCTTTCATATGATACTAAATTTGTTTAATTTGGACAGGTGGTTTGCTTATTATCCGGAAAGGACTTTTATTTTGGAATAATATTCGCAACAACCCTGGTGTATATTCCTAATTTAATACGTAGTAAGGACCTACATTTTGCATCAATTCTGCAGCGAAGAAAAACAAAAACAAAGCACACAGACAGAGAACTGCAAAATCGAATTAGGAATGTGCCCGTGGGAAATTTATCTAAACTAGCTTACAAATCAAAACTTGCACTTATTCTGAGTACAAAAAGTTAAGTTTAGCAATGCGTGTATCCCTAATTTAATATGTAGGAAGGACCTACATTTTGCATCAATTTTGCAGCGAAGAAAAACAAAAACAAAACACACAGACAGAGAACTGCCAAATCGAATTAGGAATGTGCCCGTGGGAATGGGGTAATTCGCGATCGTAATTGGGAGAGCGAACAAAGTAATTCAGGATGCAGTGGGAAAATGGTATTAGATTATTTTTATTTTCCTTCTATTTCATCGTTACTACTTTTCGCTCTAAGCTTGCAATTTAATCTTAGGAATAAGAGCTTTGAGCTTTAAGCTCCGCAATATCCTTTTTTATTTGTTTATTATCCTCAGCTAATCTTGCTATTTCACTCTTGAGCTCATCGAAGCTATCGCTAATATGCTGTTGGGAGTGTTTTATTTTGTTCATTGCTCGTTCTTGCACTTGAAATTGTTTTTGCATTTTTTCAATAATGTTGGGTAAATTCGGGCATACGGCTTCTTCGTCATCACTAGTGCGACTTGAAGTTATCACTTTTTCCTGTTTATCCTGCATTTTATTTGTACGTGTCTATTTCGTTCAATTGTTTTGCCGAAACAAGACACAAATTTTTAATATTAGTTTTTATTCTGCTCTTTAGGAACTTGTTAGTATTCTGTTCACAGCAGTGAAATCTTTCCAGCAACACATATTGTTTTCACATGAAATTTTGACGCACCCAAAAGTGAAGTATAAAATAAGTAAATAAAAACAAATTTTCCATCAAACTGATTTGTGTAGTTCAGGGGCGTCTTTAGTAAATGTTTTGGAGGCTGTTTTAATATATCCTATCTTATTGTATATATCTTAGCTTTTCTACATTCTGATAAGTTGAGAGAATGAAGTCTAATATTCTTTTTGGTCAACTACGATGTTTCATTTCATTTTTTGCAATCATAACTTCATTTCGCTTGAGGAGTCACAATGCCCATATCGGCTGTACCAATTTTTTTGAAATTTCGGACACAGACTTTTCAAGCATGGTTATAGGCTAAAACAAAACCGATATCTAAACGGGGTGTGGAACCTCCCATACAAACCGAATTTTTTGTAGTGCATATCTGTGGAAGTATTTGTGGTAGAGTCCTCGAACTTGGTATGGATATATGTATATGAAGTCAATCTCAAGCTCATGGAAAAATATGGGTTTAGTGGAAAATGCGACGTGGCACCGTAGAACTTGGAATAGAGCTAAGTGAAATCAATCCCAAATCTATGAAAAATGGGGGCATATGAAAACGATATCGTAGCTATTGCAAAGAGCTAGCGGTATAAGGCGTAAAAACTTAAATTCTGGTGACGCATAGATACCTCTGAATTGCTTCCAGAATACTCCTAGAATACTGAGATGAGGTATTTTTTCAATGGAAATATGTACAGAAAACCGGGCTCGACACCTTCTGGAAAGTTACATGATCACAGGGTGTTTCTCTGGAACCATTTTAAGCTAAACCTTGAGCGATTACATTCTTGCCAAGACCCACTGGTATAAGCTGAAATTGCGTCGCAAGTTTTACGATCGGCTTGGGTAAGGTTTAACCACTTACCCCCTTTTTTTTCGCCGCTACTGAATTCTATAAACTGTCAGTTTTCACACAATTTAAAATGTACATGTGTAGTTAAAAATGTCATGAAAATTGTGTTGCTAGCTTCATGTTGCCAACATGTTGCAAGTTTTTTCACAGCGTGAACAGAATACTACTTTACTGAGGAAATATTGTGGAATTTCACACTTATTTCACAGAAAGAAATTTTATATGCAATTTGACAGCTTTTTTACGTGAAACAGGAACAGAAACTATGCTTTAGAATTTTCTATTTTTCCATTCGAAAGCCATTCCGAAAGAATTACACAAAAAATTCCACACAAAAAAATCAATTTTCGATTTTTCCGATTTCCCGACTTTCCCGGAGGGTTTTCCCAAAATTTCCTTTCGTAAAAACCTTCTCCTGGCAATTACGAACAATAGTGTAAGATTTGACAAATCTAGCTGCTTTTAATTCTGTAATTCGAAAACTATTGAAGATAGATTAATGAAATTTTGCACAAGGTACGTTATAAGATAGGCAAAGCTTTTTACAAAAAATTGGTCATTAAGACTTACTCTCAGGCCACCCTGTTATATAACTGCAATTTTTAGAAAGACAAAAACTGAAATATTTAACTAACTACAAAGGCTAAAATGCTCAAAATTGAT
>NW_023458555.1:77702830-77703933 GCF_013731165.1 Rhagoletis pomonella | reverse complement strand
CAAGCTCTCTTATACAGTCTCTGTCATCAGTGAGCATTGACAACAGCGCATTTTCCGCTGTTGCGAAGAAAGCGTTTGTAGAAATAACAGTCTCGATAACTGGATGGTACTTTTCTGGCAAAAACCGTGATGACTTAATAACATACCAAACATGACGTGTTTCATCCTTGATGGAGTGCTCACATTTAATTCGAAACCATGATGGAGCATACACCTTTAGTATGAAATTCACAAGCAACTTCAGGTTTGAACTAGGACGTGGAGAAGAAACATAGAACCTCAATATTCGGTTCGCCGTTGTCAACCACCGCGACAGATTCAATGCACCTGGCTCACACTTAGCGAGATCTTCTGGTATATTACGAACTTTATGGCTAGACTCATTCTTAACAAATAATTCTGATCTTTACTCAATATTGATGGGTCGACCGAAGGTAACTCACAGTCAATAGCCCTAAAGGAAACTATGGGTAGCTTCTCACAATTTTTCAAGCTTTTTCCAATAGAACCTAAAAAGCCATCTGGGCCAGAAGTTCGTTGAAATGTAAGAGACATATAGCTCTTTAAAGTGGTCTACCTACTTTTTTCTCTAAAAGCCTTATGACGCCCCCATGTATACCTGTGTTTACGGCTGTCCCATCACAACCTACGGCTCTGAGATCTTTGAAACCACCAGGAACTTGTTCGTTTACATAAGTATATATTTCATCAAATATATCAGCACTACAACCTGATTTAGGTGTTATGTGTCCCAAATATGTAGATCCTGGCTCCCGAACCAGAGAAATACGTTCTTCTTTGATGGTTTTTTGGTAGTATTTAGCCCCATGCTTTTCTTTTGTTAAAGTTTCTTTATCTAGACGACCGTCAAAGTAGAGACCAATCTAACTTTCGTACATATGAGCATCCTGTTTCAATTCTTTACTGGTTCCGGCTTTTTCTCTACTTATTTTGTGCCTGTCAATGACTAATGTTTTATTTGTTTCAGATATAAGACCGAGATCTTTGAGGACGCTTGAAGCAATGGCTGCTGCTGCTCTATTTGAAACGCCATACCTTTGAGAAACATTTGCTGTGTTCGTTAATTTTACTCGCATTTGTAT
>NW_023458555.1:77700049-77702730 GCF_013731165.1 Rhagoletis pomonella | reverse complement strand
TACTAGGCCCAAACGCTAATCCCACTTATGTATATTTCGAGCCGCTCCTAGCGAAATGTGGATTTACGGAAATGAAAACAGCTACTACCATTTGCCAAGTTATATTACTTATACTATTTTCAGACAGACGAAGTTATGGCTGATACAAAATTCAACGCCTGTGTTACGTGCTACGCCCCCTTTTTCAAACTCATTTGTATAAACATACCTTACTATAAGCACCTATGTACCATAGATATGTCTGCATACCAAATTTCAAGTTTATATGACTTTTCAGAAGTTATGGCTGATTAAAAATTCCACGCCTATAAGATGATCTACGCCCCCTTTTACAGACTCATTTATATCTATACGCCTTAGTATAAGCACCCATCATAGCTATGTCTGCATATCAAATTTCACGTTTATGTGACTTATCGTTCCGAAGTTATGGTTGATTAAAAATTCCACGCCTATGGGATGTGCCACGCCCCCTTTTACAAATTCATTTATACATACCTTACTATAAGCACGTATGTATGTACCATAGATATGTCTGCATACGCGCTTATGTGACTTATGGTTCGGAAATTATCTTCCATCTTATTTTTATATAAAAATTAATTATTGTTCGTGTGTTACCACATCACTCAAGAACAGCTCAACGGATTTGCTTTGTTTTTCTTTCATTTTGTGTATTTCTATCAGTAGAAGGTTTCTAAAGAGAAAACTGGCAAAATGGTGTTGCCAGATATTTGCAATATCAGAAAAAAAAATTTATTACAAATAAGCCGCAATAATGCCATTTCACTGAGAACGCATAGCAAAATTAATTCGGACAAAAATTTTGGATGGGGTTACTACCATTCGAAAAAAAAGTTTATAGTGAAAAATTGATTGCTTTTATGTGTTATCGCGTCACTCAAGAACGGCTCAACGGATTTGCTTCGTTTTTATTTCATTTTGTGTCTTTCTGTCTGTAGAAAGTTTGTAAGGAGAAAATTGGAAAAATGATGCTGCCAGATATCTGCAATATCAGAAAAAAAATTTATTTCAAATGAGCCGCAATAATGCTATTTCACTGAGAATGTATAAAAAAAAATTAATTCAGAAAAAAATTTCGGTAGGGCTGCCACCATTCGAAAAAAAATTTATATATAAAAATGGATTGCTTTCGTGTGTTATCGCATAACTCAAGAACGGCTCAAGGGATTTGATCCGCTTTTATTTCATTTTGTGTCTTTCTCTCTATAAAATGAATGTAAAGAAACAATTGGAAAACCGGTGTTGCCACATATTTCAAATATAAAAAAAAAAATTTATTTACATAAGCCGCAATAATGTACATTACTGAGAATGCATTAACAAATTTAATAAAAAAAATATTGAAGAGGTTTGCCACCACTCGACAAAAATCTTTACATATAAAAATAAATTGCTGTTCGTTTGTTATCGCATAACTCAAGAACGGCTCAACGGATTTTTTTCGTTTTTATTTAAATTTGTTTCTCTTTGTCTGTAGAAGGTTTGTAAAGAAAAAATTTAAAAACCGGTGTTGCCATATATCTGAATTATCAAAAAAAAATGAATTTTAATAAGTAATAATGTTATTCCACTGCGAATGTATGAAAACACTTAAAACAGAAAAAAATTTGCATAGGGTTCCCAGCATTCGAATAAAATCTTATGTCACGGTGTTTGTGGTCAACTCCTCCGAAACGGCTTGACCGATTTTTATGAAATTTTTTGTGTATCTTTGGAAATATATGAAATCAATCGCATACTAATGGAAAAAATGGATGTTATTGGAAAACCGAATTTTTCATGCCGCATATCACTGAAAGCGTTCATGGTAGGGTACTGGAACGTGGTATGGAGATGTATAAAATCAATTTAGAAAATGAGCGCGGGGAACAGGTCGTAAAGTGAATTTCGTGGCGCTAAGTGAAGAAGGCGTGGCACGACTATAAAAACCAAATTTTTTATACTGCATATCTCTAGAAGTGTTCATGGTAGAGTACTGTATCTTGGTAGGGATATGAAATCAATCGCGGAGAAAAACTGGAGCTATTGCAAAAGGGGGCGTGGCACCTCCCATACGAAATTAAACGCATACTCATGAAAAAAATTGATGTTATTGGAAAACATGCGTGGCACATCTTATATAAATCGAGTTTTTCATACTGCATATGGGGTTGATCGAGTCGGAATCAGAACCGCATTGTTGCGAGCATTATTAAAGTATCACGTTCGGTATGAAATTCCAACGTTTTATCAGTTGGGAACTTGCAACAGTTTTGCAAACTTTCATCAGTGGTGCAGTATTGCCGCTGCTATTACGTGCATCGAACGTGGTCTATTTCTGGATGTGTTCTACAACTTGACTACAAGTCAAGTACTCTACTCTACTCAAATAAACCGAATTTTTCATACTGCACATTCCTGGAAGTGTTCATGGTTGAGTATTCGAACATATAGTAGTATATAGCATGATAAAAACATAGCAAGGTAGAACCGTTCTCTCATTTTGTCGGCCATGATTTTTTTTGAAGTTTCCCAGCATTTTAAAATCATATAAAATTGAAAATAAAAAATTGAAATTGTTCGAAATTGTTGTTGCTTGAGATTGAAAATGAATATGTGTGTGAGTTTGTGAGTAAATTTAAAAATTAAAATGTTTGGAAACGTCAAGAATTTTAAAA
>NW_023458555.1:77693770-77699949 GCF_013731165.1 Rhagoletis pomonella | reverse complement strand
ATTAAATATTGCAATGTGGGTATAAAATTCAATAGGTTTAAGAAAGAAATATGCTGGAAATAGTTTTGAGGAGGGTTGCCAACTATTTGAAAATTTTAACTCAGATAAATTGATAAAGTAAATGAAATATTTCCCATGTATGTAGGTGTCAAACTAAACAGTTTAAAGAAGGTTTACAGCCGAAAATATGTTCGAGGAGGGTTGCCACCTGTTTGAAAATTTAACTAAATTGAAAGATAAAATTAATGACCTATTACAATGTAGGTATCAAATTAAAGAGGCCTAGAAAAGATGACTGTTGGAAATATTTTTGAAGAGGGTTGCCACCTATTTGAAAATTTTAGTTCAGTTGAATTGATAAAATAAATGACGTATTGCAATATGGATATCAAACTTTACGTTTTTAAGAAGGCTTACAGCCTAAAATATGTATGAGGAGGGTTGCCATCTGTTTGAAAATTTAACTTAATTTAATTGAAAAAATAAATAACTTATTATATAGGTAACAAATTAAAAAGTTTAAGTAGTATGTCTGTTGGAGACATTTTCGAAGAGGGTTGCCACCTATTAAAAAATTTTGATTCAGTTAAATTGATAAAATTAATGAAATATTGCCATGTGTCAAACTAAACAGTTTTAAGAAGGTTTACAGCAGAAAATATGTTTGAGGAGGGTTACCACCTGTTTGAAAATCTAACTCAATTTAATTGATAAAATAAATGATATATTACAACCTGTGTTACACCTGTTTGCAAATTTAACCCAATTTACATAATTGATAAAATAAATGATTTATTACAATATAGGTATCAAAGTAAAGAGGCTTAAGAAAGATGACTGTTGGAAATATTTTTGAGGAGGATAATTTTAGAGAGTTTAAATATGAACTCGAAAGCACAGTATGTTGCCATAGGTTGCACCAATGTATTTTCAATTTAAACCGATAAAATAAATAAACCAGTGAAAAATTAGTCATTTGTCAAATATGCTTGATTTATTATTATTTATGTATGGATATTAGGGGGGTCCTTAAATATACGAAGCAAATTTTTACATCATATTTCCTAAGCCTCAACTCCTACGTCGATGCTACTATAGTCGAAGATATCACATATAAATTTTGGTCTCGAATGGAGACGGTTAAGGCGTGTTGCATAGGTGGCAAAGTTCCTCTATGGAGATTCAAAAAATTAATTTTTTTTTCATCTAATACCCAAAATCGAGACTACTATAGTCGAAAA
This sequence comes from Rhagoletis pomonella, assembly GCF_013731165.1. NCBI lineage: Eukaryota > Metazoa > Arthropoda > Insecta > Diptera > Tephritidae > Rhagoletis > Rhagoletis pomonella. The sequence goes on along the minus strand of NW_023458555.1, from coordinate 77,698,708 downwards.
TATCACATATAAATTTTGGCCCCGATTAGAGTCGGTTAAGGCGTGGCACACCAGGGATAAAATTTAAATTAACTTATGGAGACGTCTTAACCGACTCCAATCGGGGCCAAAATTCTTATGTGATATCTTCGACTTTTGTAGTATCGATTTTGGGTATATAATGAACGAGGTATTTTTTATTTTTTTAGTCTCCATAGAGCATCTCGCCTTGGACCCTATTGCGACACGCCTTAACCGACTCCAATCGGGAACAAAATTTATATGTGATATCTTCGACTACAGAAGTATCGATTTTGGGTATGAGTTGCCAAAAAAAAATTAATCTTAATTTTTTGAGTCTCTATAGAGGAATCTGAACTTTGGCCCCCGTGCGACACGCCTTAACTGTCTCCAACCGCAACCAAAATTTGTATGTGATATCTGCGACCGTGGTATTACCAATTGAAGGGGTGAGCCTGAAAAAAATAAATGTAAATAGGAGAGTCGCCCAGCCGAGTTGGGCGAGAAATCGAGGTTAAGAATTTCAATTACACTCTTGTGCTTTTTAAACAATGCTTGCGAATTAATCGTAGCGCTTTCGACAGAAGCAGCATTTTGATACGAACAAAATGGGTTTGAAAGCTAAAGTAAATCCCTTTCACGAAAACATATTGCCGCTGAGCCACATTTACCCCTTGACCTTAAAAAAATTGATGAAAAGTAGTGTTCTTCAAAAAAACATGCAAAATCCTCGGGATTTATTCCAAAACAAACAATGTATTTATGTTTTATTATACTAGAATTATAGATTTTGAGACGAGCAACACGATTCCACTGTTCAAAATTCGAAAAAAAATTTTAACACCTTAATTAAAAAAATGCATTATTTATTGAATTTTTTTTCTATTTGCATGCAGCTGTGCGTTCTCCACTCATTTTGTATCCCTCGAACAATAAGTGCAATTCAAGACCTTTAATTTGAGCCAAGGTAGAAGTCTTTAGGCCGTCTAAGAGCCAAGTTATAACAATTTTAAACCAAACTTCGAAACTGCTGTGCTAGTTTTTACTCCGAAATTACAAAAAAAGGGCGTAAAATGTCGAATGAAATTTCAGAATCGTAACAATTTAGCTCTCAAAGGGCCTTGAGACTTTTACCTTGGCTTAAATGAAAGGTATTGAATAGCATTAAAACTGACTTGTTGTTCGAAAGATATAAAATTGTGTGAAGGATGCACAGCTGCATGCAAATAGAAAAAAAATTCGATAAATAATGCATTTTTTTAATTAAGGTGTTAAAATTTTTTTTCGAATTTTCAACAGTGGAATCGTGTTGCTCGTCTCAAAATCTATAATTCTAGTATAATAAAAAATAAATACATTGTTTGTTTTGGAATAAATCCCGAGGATTTTGCATGTTTTTTTGGAGAACAATATGTATATGTGCAATGCATTTTTTAAATTGAGGGGTTGTAATTTTTTTCGGTTTTTAAACAGTGGAATCGTGTTTCTCGTCTCAAAATCTATAATATTAGTATAATAAAAAGTACAAAAAATTACAATTTTTTTAATATATCCGTTGGATTTTGCATGTTTTTTTTTCGAAGAACACTATTTTTGACAAATTCTTTTAAGGTCAAGGAATGATTGTGGCTGAATGGCAAAATTTGTCCTTGAAAGGCAATTATATTAGCTTTCAAAGCCATTATGTTTCATATCAAAATATTGCTTTTGTCGAAAGCGCTACGATTTATTGGCTGGAGTGCTAATATTATCTTATTTTTCAGTCGAGAAATGTAATTTTGAAACTCAAACAATGTAAAAACAAATGTAATTTTGACTCAAAACATATGATTTATAAAAATATAATTCACTTATACACAATGTATTAAGAAGACTTACAATCGAAAATATGTCTGAGGTACAATATGGGTACCAAACGAAAGGTATTTGAAAAACCTTGATTTGGAAATATTGTCAATAGGATTATCACCTAACTGAAAGTAAACACTGAAAATACTGAAATTATATAAAATATTACATAACTGGTTCCAAACGAAAAGTGTTTGGGAAAGCTTTACTAGAGAAATTTTTTTTAATCTTTCTACTTATCCAAAATCCGAACAGTTTAAATAAAGATAGAATATACAACATCTTATCAAACGAAGTCATCATATTATCAACCAAGAGTTGGTACACAAATTACACAATTTAAAAAATTAATAAACAAGTATTTTTTAGGCAAAAAACATAAACGACTTCTATTCTCACATACAAATTTAATAGTATCGTAAATTTTTTCATGATCCAATGATCGGATCTATACCGAATTAGTATCGGACCACCTGGAAATCGGTTGACGTGATCCAAATTTATGCGGTAACATACATAAAAAAGTTCCGACGAATTGATAACCTTCTCCTTTTTTTGAAGTCGATTAAAAACTACTGATACAAATAACAAAATGATAAAAGAGTTCCGAAAACATAAAACTATCACATGAAAGCTGTTTAAAATTTTTTTAATGAAAACTAAAAATTTTTGTCACCATTCCCTAACATTATAAATCAGTTACGCTTTAATCATAAACAATTTCGTTTGGAGTCGCCATAGCATACTACGTATATTGCGAGTAAAGAAATTTTGAATACCATTATTATTGTGGTTATGATTAATATTGATATTGTGAACTCCTATTCCCAATCAAAGATTCCCAAATTAAAGTTAAATCAGAAAGGCATTTACGATCGCATTATGCAAATGTTGAGATAATAAGAGCTTCAGACCTGAACAATTTTTTTAAAGGGTATGTAATTTTGACATCGACATCTTCGGTAACAAAAATCGCGAAGTCTATTCTGCCTTTTCCAAGCTGGATAAGGAAGCAAAGCGAATGCGCCTGGTGGTAAACGAGGACAAGATGAAGTATCTCCTGTCATAAAATAAACAGTCAGCGCATTAGCGCCTTGGAACCCACGTCACTGTTGACAGTTATAATTTCAGGAAAGTCCTCTCTCGACGTACAAAAACAGCACTCTATAAGTCACTCATCATGCCCGAGCTGTTATATGGCGCAGAAGCTTAGACAATGAATACATTCGATGAGGCGGCTCTTGAAGTATTCGAGAGAAAGATCTTACGGAAGATTTACAGGCTTATATGCGTGGACGACAGGGATTACCGTAAACGATGGAACGATGAGTAGTATGAGATTTACAACGAAATGTACATAGTGCAGCGAATGAAAATACAGCGGCTCCGCTGGCTTAGACACGTCGCTCCAATAGGAACCGCAGTTCCAGGTGTGAAAGAATTCGTCTCGCAATCCGCTGGTGGTAGCAGAGGAATAGGGAGCCCCCACTGAAATGGAGAGACCAAGTTGTCGCAGAGAGAAATGACTGGCGTTCTGTGTCGAGCTAGGCCAAAGTGGCTTAGGCGGTTACAAAGCCAAAGTAGAAGAAGAATGTGCAAATGATAAGTGACGGAGTTGGGGGACCTTCTTCTTGGATGCGCCGGGAGGCACTAGGAAAATATTTCTTATCAGATTGATCCTGGCAACGGTTCTCCAAAAACTTAAAGTAACATTAGCTATCGCTTCGTCTGCAATTGCTGCGACATTGTTACCAGGTGGATGCGCTCTCATTCAGCTCTTAAGCTGCCATTGAACATATAAATCATCGCAACTCCCACGTGCAATATTTCAAGAACATCCGATACGGAAAAAGTATTACGAAATTTAAACTCATTGTTTGGGGTGAGTGCACCATGGTACATAAAAAATTGCTTAAGGTTCTTGATCGATTGTTGCAAGATTTGCGTGGAAACGTTCAACCATTCGGGAATGCATTAATATTGCTCGCAGGAGATTTTACGCAAACATTTTCTGTAATTTTTCGACTAACACTAGCGGGAGAGATAAATGCTTGCCTGAAATAGTCAACAGTGTGTGTGAACATACATACACTGCAGCCGAAGTATTATCGCGATAAATACGAACATTGGGAAAGGAAAGCTGCCAGTCAATGAGAGATTAAGACGAATTTTATTGTCCGATAATTTTTGTTACTTAGAAACAGCGAAAGGAGAACTGATTGAAAGAATGTTTCTTAATTAATAAAATTAATTATTGGAATCACGATTGGCTCAGTGAACGAGATATTCTTGCTGCAAAGAATAAGAATGTCTATCAACTAAATTATAGTGGTATTGACAACAGACGTTGCTTGAGCTGATATGCTCATCTACCAGACTGCCAGGCAACTTGCTCACTTTGGTGAATACCACTAATATTCAATATTAATAATATTCAATCCAGCATTCTAAGGGAGGAAATAACATATACGTCGTTGTGGAAACAGATGAAGCAGCTTATTATCCAACGGAATTTTTCTCGACTCGCAGATAAGAAATTAATAATGAACGTAGTGTAAGCAAAGATTTTAACGTGGCCTTTCAAAGGTGAAGAATTCCCATGATTCCAACCGATACACCATTTCAACTTAAAATGTTGCAATTCCCATTTCGATTGGAATTCGGAATCACAATCAATAATGCTCAAGGTCAACCTTTGGAAAAGTGTGGTTTAGATTTAGATATGGATTGCTTCTTAGATGTTGCGTGTTCGCATGTCGGCAAACCAGATATCCTTGAAATCTATGCAGAGAATGGAAAAACCACAAATATTATGCACACAAGTACTTATTACATAATCAAACTATATGTATGTTTTGTTTCGTTAATCATTTATCATCAAATACAATGAACACAACATATTTCTTTATACTATGACTTACTGTCTAACCGGCTGAATTAACTGCTGACGCTGCGCTTCCCATAGATTCAATTATACTAACGCATGTTCGATTATTTTTGCATGCGGGTTCAATAACCCGCACTGGTTATGCGCGTGTTTAGGGAAAGTGTGGCGTCAGCACATTCACACAGGTATGTGTGTTAGCCCCC
>NW_023458555.1:77687686-77693670 GCF_013731165.1 Rhagoletis pomonella | reverse complement strand
GTGGCGTCAGCACATTCACACAGGTATGTGTGTTAGCCCCCGTATTAACTACCCCCTTTAAACATCTGTGTCCTGACGTAGATCTTTGAAGTGGGCGTTTGGCTGATCTTATTTGATTGAGCGATTGAGCCTGGGAAAATAGATAGTTGTAGTAATCTTCCTCCAAATTAAGTAGCATATTGATACAAGGATCGTCAAAGCAACGGTGTCGATAATCAGAGAAAAGTGAAAGGTTTCGCCCAATTTTCTTAGGTGTCGGATGTTTGTTACGCTAAGCTCGTGGATTTAGTCCAAATTCAGCTTCAGGCCATTACTCGCCACGTTTATTAATGCAGGTGGCAAAGCCTGCACTACCCTTGTCGACCTACTGGTAAACGTTTGGTTCCCCACTACGATGGTTTCGTTGTTGAGCAAAACGACATATGTTCCATTCAGGACATTTTCGTAGTTTTTTCCCTGGATTTTACCCCAAAAGTTCGTTAGGAATAGTGATGTCTCGTCCATCATTTCTATGATTATGCTGCTGGATGGTTCGAAGTGACATCTCGCATTTCCGCCTTTTAACAATCTCGTTATGCATCCGTCTTCGGGTAGCCTAGCCAACGATTTGGGTGCGCAAATTGCGTAATTGGCAATGGACGGGCAATCATTTTTAATACCGAATGTTACGTCCTGATCTTTTAGGCGCATCAATATTACATAGTTACATCCCGAGCTAATAAAAGGGAGGTAAAAAAGGCCAGCCTTTTCAACATTTCCTTACAAAAAGGTGGTACAAATGTACCACCGAGCAACGAAAATGTAAATATGTCGACGACCGAAGTATTTACGATCATGAAATTTCATGAAAGTTTAATAAAATTATTTTAATAATAAAGGGACCTCTTTTGTAGGGTTTGAAAACCCATAGTTTTTAAAGATAAAGTAGTGGTGCATTTGTACCACCAAATATCTTCAAACATTACAATACGATTACAATCGTGAATGTTTCATCTCTATTTATTCATATCTGGCAAATGTTTTTTTTAGTTTCACTTATTTCAACATATTTTGACTAAAAGAAAAATACTAATAAAAATAAAATATTTAACACAAACAACAAAATATATAATCGGTAATCGCATGAGGCTATTGCCTGAAAATTTTAAAATGCGCTTAGTGGCATTGTGCTACTATGATAGCGCGGCCGAGTAATAATAGTAAACTTATGTACAGTAGTCGAACAAATTATAGCCGCTTCAAAATTTCACAAGTTTTAAAATACTATTTTACTTAATTTCGGTTATTTTTTTTTTATAGTTCATTCTTTAAAAATATCCGTATAAATACAAGCTTAAAGGCAGTGTCACGCGATTGGGTATTTGCCAAAATTTAGTGCAAATCGTATCCCAATTGTGTGAACAGCCAAAGAATTTTTCTTTATCCTAATCACGAAAATTAATTTGTTGAAATTTTTCAATAGAACATCGCTGTATTGTACCAATCTTTTGACTACAAAAAAATTTCCCAATTTTTTTTAACCAATAGCCCAATATAAAAATTTACAAATCTGTGTAAATGTACCAACCGAGAGCCTTAAAAATTTATGCAATTAAAAAAAAAATCAACAAACTTTCGATAAAATTTCGAGGATTTTAATTAAATTCTGAGTATGCAGTTTTGTAGCCCATTGAATTCTAGTAGAATAAAGTACAAGTCTCAAATGGGTAAAAATTTCGATTGATTTTTTAGAATTTTTAAAAAGTTCGAAATTTGTACGAGAGTTTGTTGATTTTTTTTTTTAATATTGCACAAATTTGGAATCTTGGATTTACACGGATTTTGTTAAAGAATGAATTAAATTTTTATAAAAAAATAACAAAAGCTTAATAACAACAAAAATAATACGTTAAAACTTGGTAAAATGTGGTTCGGCTAAAATTTTTTTAACACTGTATGTATGGCTGCCAAGCTGCCAATCTGAAATGCAGCGGCACCATATATGGCAAAAGAACGATGCTGCTGGCGGATACAGATGATATCGAAATCGTAAGTCTGAAACAAAGGGACGTAACCGCAGCATTTTCCAGTTTAGAAAAAAGAAGCTAAGGAGGTTGGTCTAGCGGTGAACGAGGGCAAGACAAAGTACCTCCTGGCACCATATAAAGTCCACGCATTTCGGGAAACGCGTCACTGTTGGCAGATATAACTTGGAAGTAGTGAAGGACTTTGTCTACCTAGGATCCCGCATAAACACCACCAACAACGTCAGCCTGGAGATCAAGCGAATAATAACTCTTGCCAACAGGTGCTACTTTGGGCTCGGTAGGCAATTGAAAAGCAGGGCCCCCTCTCTACGAACGAAAATCATGCTCTAAAATCTCTCATCATGCCTGTCCTTTTATATGGCGCAGAAACTTGGACGATGTCGAACAAAGATGAGAAGACTTTGGGGGCTTTCGAGAGAACTATTCTACGCAAGATCTACGGCCCTGTTTTCGTGGACGACGGGTATCGACGCAGATGGATTGACGAACTGTATGAGCTTTTTAACGACATGGACATAATTAAGGGCATAAAAATACAGCGATTGCGCTGGCTTGGTGAAAAGATCCTTCGACTCATGGGTGGACAACGAAAGCAAGGGCGCACACGAACACAATGGAACAATCAAGTGCAGAGGGACCTGTCTGCGCTCGGGATAACTAACTGACGCAAATTTTCACAGGAGAGAAGCAATTGGATAAGCTTTTTGGTCTCGGCCCAAACAGACAAACGGTTGGAGTGCCAAATAAGAAGAAGAAGATGTACAACCAATTTTGTATACAGATGGCTTATGGTGCAGATTGGACAATAGGCTGCTTTTTTTAAGAGTTCCACTTGTTAAAAAAGTTTAATTAATTTAATAGGCGGAAACGACTGAACGGATTTGCATGCAATTTTACACACAGATAGCTTATGACCTACGTTGGATAATAAGCTACTACTTACCTAGAGTTGTCGCCTGTCAAAAAAGTTTAATTATATTTATACGCGGAAACGACTGAGCTGATTTGCGTGAAATTTTGCACACAGATAGCTTATGACCTACGCTGGAAAATAAGCAACTTTTTTTTAAAGTTGCCACATGTTAAAAAAGTTTAGTTGAATTAATGCGAGGAAATGACTGAACTGATTTACATGAAAGTTTGCACACGGATAGCTTATGACCTTGGTTGTAAAATAGGCTATAATAATTTAGTGCTATTACAAAAAAGGCTAGTTTGAAAATAATAAAAAGCTAGAAAAAAGCCACGAAGCTAAATCTTAAGTTTTGAAGCTAAATGGCAAAGAAAAAAGCTAGATCTAGCCTCAAAAGGCTAAACTGGCAACACTGGTTACCACAAAGCTTACAAACTTTCAAACGGGCTTCACCTTTGGTGGGTGATGATCTAAGTTAATAGGCAACACCAACCGCAACGTTGTTGTATCCAATACCTACTATTCAATTACAAGTTTTGTCTAACCAAGCACAAGAAAATTAGCAAAGCACGAAGTTTCATTTAAAAGCAAATGCTCATTTATATGGTTTCCCCAGATTGAAATCTACAGCTACCTAGTGCTTTGGTAAGAGCTGTAGCCCGTTTCTGTAACTTTTCTCTACCGATTATTTCTCTACTGGTAGAGAAAATACGTCACTCTCACCTACTAATTAGCAGTAGAGAACAGGGCGGCGAATTCATATCTCAATTCGCCTTGGTAGAGAATTGTTACAGAAACGAGCTACTGACCTATTTACTACTTCATTGACAATATATACGGAAATGGCGTCGTGCTCACCGTAAACTTGTAAATTTTATGCTGTGTAGGCTTGTGCGTGGTCATACATACATTTTTATGCACAATAGGGTGGTCAACAAAAAAGTTAGGTCGGAGTTTTAATCTCTTACCCCCTAGGATTGTACTACATCGAAAAAATATTACCCTTGTTGAAGTGTTGAAGTAAAACTTCCTAATCGAGTTCGGAGATGTTTGCGTTAAATATTTAACACCAAGTCATAAAATCTATATCGTCCGTTAGAAAAACGAACCGGCGCACAGTGGTTTAGCCCCATACATTGTTTGGAGGAAATTAGAAGTAGTAGGCGTAGGGCTTTAATTTTTAGGATGCAACCTCTAAGGACATAAATCATGAAAAAAACGAAAAATGGGTGTGATCGGTTTATTTTAAAGCATACCTCCCATACAAATCTGACCTAAAAATGCATTAAAAGGGCACCAATGAATAAAGGACTCCCAAATTCCGTCCATATATTCTCAAGGATGGAGTAAGTAAACCTACAAAAAATTAGCAAAATCGATTTTCCATAACGCATACCTTCCATACAAACCTAACCTCAAAAACGCACGAATGCACGATTCCGAAATTTTGGCCATATATTTATAATCCTACCACTATTAAAAACTAGCAGAGCACCCGACGTCGTTCGAGGTAAACAAATAAGAATATAAAAGAGTAATACAGATATTCAGTTCAGCATAATGTAAAGGAGACAAACTATTTTCTTTGTTTACATTAAGCCATCCTTATGAGCCATGATTCAATAATACAAGGTTATGTAAATTGTGACAGCTCATATTTGACACTCCTTTATTCAGATTTGTATTTTGGAAGTAGGTAGAAAGGGGAAAAGTGTGATCGCCTTTTGCGAAAACGGTAGTAGCAAGGTACTACAAAAGGTACGCTAAGTATACAATTAGAAGCAAAAAGTGTATTATTAGTTCTATGCGAATTTGGAATATATTTGGTGTTTTAACGGAAATACTAAACAATACATAAAAATATGCATTTTTGATTTCAGTTATTCGTCATTTCCTGGAAGAAATCTAGAACACCGACCGTTCAGCTATGCAAATTTCAACCAATGGAAAATTATTTGGCGCAAGTGAAAAATGAAGACGTTCTAGAAGGTTAAATTTCAGGTTTTAGATTTTTTAAATGTTAATATCTTATGAACTACATAACCGATTAAAAAACTGATGACGTCACCATGAAGATAATTAATTTGTCTTTCAGCTGATGTAAATAATTTATAGCTTTTTGTATTTTTAAACCAAAACCACTAAAAACGAACAAATGTTATTTTTTCATGAAATAACCTTTTTTGAAAAAACTGCATAATTAATGGTAAAGAAATTTATATTATTTAGAACGTACAAGTTATTACCTTTAATTCGATATTACGAATTTTGTCATAATCTACTTTTGGGTTTCAACAATTTAGTGATAATAAAAAATACAAATAAACCTCTTATATCTTCTTTATTTTTTATCTGCGCCAAATAAATTTGGTATCGTTGAAATCAGCGTAAAAAGTTCTATCAATCGGAATTCTGGTTATTTTATAGCTAAACGGTCGCTATTCTATACTTGTTCTAGAAAATTAACCAAAAAAAGGTGATGCTCACGAATATTTAGTATAAAGAATTTTTGGTTTTACTACTAATATCACTAGAAACTGTAGAGTAAGCAACATTCTGCACAAGTAAAGGAGCCGATTTTATGTGTGGAAGCGAGAAGACTGTTTTATTACAAAACCTTGCTATTATTGAATCATGCTTATGGGCCATACTTTTAGCTCGTGCTTCAACTAATATTGTTTACTTAAATTTATTTTTAGCAATTTATTAATTTCTTTAAATCCGCAAACTCGTTATCCGTGGTTATTCGATAAAGTTTTTATCTCAGTTTATTTGTCACTCCTCTTCGACTTAAAACGACACAATTTTAGCTGCTGGAAAATGCGGGTTTTGATGAAAGTTTCTTTTTTCAGGCCTCCTAGAAATTTAATTTTCTTCGAGTAATTCATTTGCATTTCATCTCGACCGAGACAAATTCTTGTATTTTCGCGTTGAATAGAGAAAGCCTGATTTATTACCTCTCCAATGGTATCCCATTTTTGTAAATAGAAATATTGAATTTGTCAATGTTATTGTGGCTTGTTAACATTTTATTTTTAATATTT
>NW_023458555.1:77664926-77687586 GCF_013731165.1 Rhagoletis pomonella | reverse complement strand
ATTTACAAGGTTCTTAAAATTTCATTTCTGATGTCTTCTGCTTCTGAGTTCTCAATTGATTCCATCTCAACGACTCCGGCATCATCGTCGTGAGGCTCATTTGAAAACTCTTCTCCGTCGGGTATTTCTACATTATAGAATTGACAAATGTTGTGCAAAGCTGCGCACACATTTATTATTTGTGTAGCTTTCTTTGGAGTGTAATGAAGAGCTCTCGCCTGCAATAAACATCTGAATCTATTTTTAAAACTCCGATTATTCGCTCTATAATATTTCTGGCTTTTGCATGTTGTTTGTTGTATGTTCTTTGAGGAGATCCTTCCTCAGAATTTCTGAACGGCGTCATCAAGTATGGTTTTAGAGCGTAACCAGCATCACCTAACGTGGATAAAAATAATTTAAAAAAAGGAAATAAATGTAGGTTTTGTATTTGATCATACCCAGTAGCCAAGTATTACGAATACCATTATGATGTTGCTGTTCTAAGTGTGCTTTCAATGATGACATATGAAAAACCATGGAATCATGTGTCGCTCCCGGATTTTTTGCATTTATGTATCTTATTTTCATTGTGTGATCACAAACCTAAAAAAATACAAAAGTGTACACATCTACAATTAGAGATTCTTAGCATGTATGTACGAAAATATATATACTTACAACCATAGCATTAATGCTGAAGAATCCTTTTCTGTTGTAATATAAATGCTGGAATTCCTTCTTGGGAGCGACAATTTTAATGTGCGTCCCATCAACACAGCCGATTATTCCTGGAATTCTGCTTTTGCTGTAAAAATGTGCTTTCGCTTGTTGCAGTTCAACCCCTGTGTAGATGAATTTTATCCATCTTTGGCAAATGAAATTTTCCAAAACATCAAGCACTTGTGATATCACCACAGACACCGTGGGCTGCGCAAGCCCAAGCATATTTTCATTCCCAATACTCAGTTGGTACGATCCCTGAGCACAAATTCGCAGAACTGTTGCTAGTTTTAAGATATTTGCAATAGATTTGGCTCGAGTGCATTGCTGCAGCAGGTCTTCTGTAGCGGACAGCAGGTCCACAAACGCCTCTTTAGACAGTCGGAAGTTTTTTATAAATCTGTAGACAAATAATTATAAATATTATATAAATATGTGAAAATATATCCAAAAGGCCAGACTTACGCGGTTGAATCCATTTCTAAGGTATTGGAAGCGTCCCTTAAACGTTTTCTATTCCTGGACAGTTCCACTAAACTCTCATCCTCTGAGGAATCGTCGAACCATAACTCCGTTGTACTCATCTTCACTAAGTTCTTATCAGCTCGCTTTATTTTTTACTTAATTTTAATTAACACAAATTTACATAAAACGTTGTAATAAACACGCTTTCTTTTCTTTTAGTTTGCTTAATATGTAAACAAAGCATCTCAGCTAACAAAAATATACTATTGTGAACAACCTAAACGAGCGAAATTCACAATAGCGCTATTCTTCATCGAATGAGCGCCATAATACCAAATGAAAATTCGTTCGCTCAGCACTTTCGACTACAGTCGAAAATCGAATGCAACTCATAATAGGGGCCTATAAAAAAAGTAAAAGAAACAAAAATATATATAATAGCTCCTAGCGAAATGTGGATTTACGGAAATGAAAACAGCTACTACCATTTGCCAAGTTATATTACTTATACTATTTTCAGACAGACGAAGTTATGGCTGATACAAAATTCAACGCCTGTATAAACATACCTTACTATAAGCACCTATGTACCATAGATATGTCTGCATACCAAATTTCAAGTTTATATGACTTTTCAGAAGTTATGGCTGATTAAAAATTCCACGCCTATGAGATGATCTACGCCCCCTTTTACAGACTCATTTATATCTGTACGCCTTAGTATTAGCACCCATCATAGCTATGTCTGCATATCAAATTTCACGTTTATGTGACTTATCGTTCCGAAGTTATGGTTGATTAAAAATTCCTCGCCTATGGGATGTGCCACGCCCCCTTTTACAAACTCATTTATACATATCTTACTATAAGTACGTATGTATATACCATAGATATGTCTGCATACGCGTGGTTCCGAAATTATCTTCCATCTTATCTTTATATATAAAAATTAATTATTGTTCGTGTGTTAGCACATCACTCAAGAACGGCTCAACGGATTTGCTTTGTTTTTCTTTCATTTTGTGTCTTTCTATCTGTAGAAGGTTTGTAAAGAGAAAACTGGTAAAATGGTGTAGCCAGATATTTGCAATATCAGAAAAAAAATATTACAAATAAGCCGCAATAATGCCATTTCACTGAGAATGCATAGCAAAATTAATTCGGACAAAAATTTTGGATGGGGTTACCACCATTCGAAAGAAGTTTATATTGATAAATGGATTGCTTTTATGTGTTATCGCATCACTCAAGAACGGCTCAACGTATTTGCCTCGTTTTTATTTCATTTTGTGTCTTTCTATCTGTAGAAAGTTTTTAAGGAGAAAATTGGAAAATGATGTTGCCAGATATCTGCAATATCAGGAAAAAAATTTATTATAAATGAGCCGCAATAATGCTATTTCACTGAGAATGTATAAAAAAAATTAATTCAGAAAAAAAATTCGGTAGGGTTGCCACCATTCGAAAAAAAATTTATATATAAAAATGGATTGCTTTCGTATCGTATAACTCAAGAACGGCTCAAGGGATTGACTCCGCTTTTATTTCATTTTGTCTTTTTCTCTCTGTAAAATCAATGTAAAGAAACAATTGGAAAACCGGTGTTACCACATATTTTAAATATCAAAAAAAAAAAAATTTTATTTAAATAAGCCGCAATAATGTACATTACTGAGAATGCATTTACAAATTTAATAAAAAAAAATTGCCACCACTCGACAAAAATCTTTACATATGTATATAAAAATAAATGGCTGTTCGTTTCTTACCGCATAACTCAAGAACGGCTCTACGGATTTTTTTCGTTTTTATTTCAATTTGTTTCTCGTTGTCTGTAGAAGGTTTGTAAAGAAACAATTTAAAAACCGGTGTTTCCATATATCTGAATTATCAAAAAAAAATTAAAACAGAAAAAAATTTGCATAGGGTTCCCACCATTCGAATAAAATCTTATGTCACGGTGTTTGGGTCAACTACTCCGAAACGGCTTGACCGATTTTTATAAAATTTTTTGTGTATCTTTGGAAATATATAAAATCAATCGCATACTAATGGAAAAAGTGGATGTTATTGGAAAACCGAATTTTTCATGCCGCATATCTCTGAAAGCGTTCATGGTAGGGTACTGGAACGTGGTATGGAGATATATAAAATCAATTTAGAAAATGAGCGCGGGGAACAGGTCGTAAAGTGAATTTCGTGGCGCTAAGTGAAGAAGGCGTGGCACGTACTATAAAAACCAAATTTTTCATACTGCATATCTCTAGAAGTGTTCATGGTAGAGTACTGGATCTTGGTAGGGATATATGTATAGGAAATCAATCGCGGAGAAAAACTGGAGCTATTGGAAAAGGGGCGTGGCACCTCCCATACGAAATTAAACGCATACTCATGAAAAAAAAATTGATGTTATTGGAAAACAGGCGTGGCACATCTCATATACATCGAGGTTTTCGTACTGCATATGGGGTTGCTCGAGTCGCAATCACAACCGCAGTGTTGCGAGCATTATTAAAGTATGACGTTCGGTGTGAAATTCCAACGTTTTATCAGTTGGGAACTTGCAACAGTTTTGCAAACTTTCATCAGTGGTGCAGTATTTCCGCTGCTAATACGTGCCTCGAACGTGGCCTCTTTCTGGATGTGTTCATTGTAGTCAAGTACTCTACTCTACTCAAATAAACCGAATTTTTCATACTGCACATTCTTGGAAGTGTTCATGGTTGAGTATTCGAACATATAGTAGTATAGAGATATACGAAATCAATCGCATACTCTTAGATAAAATTGGGGTTATTTAAGGAGGGAGCGCGGCGTCTTCCCAAAGGTACTGAAGGTGAACGAAATTTTTTTTTGTGTGAGTAAGGTCTCTTCGTAGTTGTTCAGTTGTTCATCAGAACCGTTCCTCTCCTTGATAAGAGCTTTAAGCTATTTCGACTGAAATAAGTGTGTGTGGAACAACGATACTAACCAATTTTTAAATTGCCACCAACTACAGTATATTTTGCTTTGCTGCCTCTATGCTTAAGTGCACATTTAAGATACCTACCCCAAAATGCGCATCAGAGGCATTATTTTTAACATTTATAAGGAAACTGCTCCGATAGATGCATTTAGCATACCTGCACATTGGCGATACCTGCCTTAAAAAAATATGCGACTAGTATCAATTATCAAAGAAAGTATTACGTTTACCTGCACTGGCCCTACAATTACCTAATTTTACAACTTTTTATTTATTTTCTTCATCTCGCAGAACAACAAAAATTGCTATAAATTTATGTAGTTATATAGATAATTAGATACTATTCGGTAAAAATTTCGCATGCAGTAAATTCTACGTGGTAAGTGCTTCTCCACTATTTGCTTTCATAGGGATTTGGATACCTTCCTCATTGAAGTTTTTCGGTTAAGTGCACAAGTTTTTCGTGCAAAGAAGGATGTGCAGCTAAGCAAAATATACTGTATACCATATAGTTTCTAGGACAGATGGGAATGATGAATGGAAAAAAGTTCTTCAAATTTATTTCATTTTGCGACTAACCGTTCTGTGAAACGCCAGATCATTGGAGAATTTCAAGAACTTCTTCACGAACTTACACTTCCGTTAGGTTATTAAAGACGACAATGGAAATATACCTTCTGCCAACCGCCAAACCGTAATATGTATTAGCAGATGAATGTATCACTGGAAATCGTGAACGTGAATTGTTGGTGAAAATGGTTCTACCAAAATAATTTAGTAAAAAAAAAATTATTTTGGGCGGGACGAAGTTCGCCGGGTCTGCTAGTATATATATAAAAATGTTATGTTTGTATCGAGCCAAAATAGCGTAAGCGACATTTTTTTTCAAAAACAAAATTTTGAAAAAAATGTCGCTTGGGTTATTTTGGCGGTTAGGGCTCGGTATGTCACGGTCATCAAAACTCGAGAAGGGCTGAACCGATTTGAATAATTTTTGTATATTGTTCGGTATAATACCAGAACCAATGATATCGCAAAAATTTGGAGGGTTGCCACCTATTTGAAAATTTTTGAATCCAATTATATTGATTATTACAGTATGGATATCAAATTAAAGAGGTTTAAGAAATATAACTGTTGATAATATTTTTGACGAGGGTTGCCTCCTATTCGAAAATTTTAACTCAGTCAAATTGATAAAGTAAATTAAATATTGCAATGTGGGTATAAAATTCAATAGGTTTAAGAAAGATATATGCTGGAAATAGTCTTGAGGAGGGTTGCCAACTATTTGAAAATTTTAACTCAGTTAAATTGATAAAGTAAATGAAATATTTCCCATGTATGTAGAGGTCAAACTAAACAGTTTAAAGAAGGCTTACAGCCGAAAATATGTTTGAGGAGGGTTGCCACCTGTTTGAAAATTTAACTAAATTTAAAGATAAAATTAATGACCTATTACAATATAGGTATCAAATTAAAGAGGCCTAGAAAAGATGACTGCTAGAAATATTTTTGAGGAGGGTTGCCACCTATTTGAAAATTTTAGTTCAGTTGAATTGATAAAATAAATTACGTATTGCAATATGGATATCAGACTTTAGGTTTTTAAGAAGGCTTACAGCCTAAAATATGTTTGAGGAGGGTTGCCATCTGTTTGAAAATTTAACTTAATTTAATTGAAAAAATAAATAACTTATTATATAGGTATCAAATTAAAAAGTTTAAGTAGTATGTCTGTTGGAGACATTTTCGAAGAGGGTTGCCACCTATTAGAAAATTTTGATCCAGTTAAATTGATAAAATTAATGAAATATTGCCATGTGTCAAACTAAACAGTTTTAAGAAGGCTTACAGCCGAAAATATGTTTGAGGAGGGTTACCACCTGTTTGAAAATCTAACTCAATTTAATTGATAAAATATATGATATATTACAATATAGGTATAAAATTAAAGAGATTTCAGAAACATGACTGTTGGAAATATTTTTGAGGAGGGCTGAACCTAATTTTAACTCAGTTAAATTGATAAAATAAATGAAATATTATAATGCGGGTAACAAACTTTAGATTCCGAAGAAGGCTTACAGTCGAAAATATATTTGAGGAGGGTTGCCACCTGTTTGAAAATTTAACCCAATTTACATAATTGATAAAATAAATGAATTATAGGTATCAAAGTAAAGAGGTTTAAGAAAGATGACTGTTGGAAATATTTTTGAGGAGGATAATTTTGAGAGAGTTTAAATATGAACTCGAAAGCTCAGTATGTTGCCATAAAATAAATAAATACATAAAATAAATAATAATAATAATAATAATAATAGATTGGCGCTTACACATATGTTAGTGTTTGGCCGAGCTTCTCCTCCGACTTGTGGCGTGCGCCTTGATGTTGTCACACAAAGCGGAAGGACCTACAGTTTTACGCCGACTCCGAACGGCGATTGTATTTTTATGAGAAGCTGTTTTTCATGGCACAAATACACTCGGAGGTTTGCCATTACCTGCCGAGGGACGACCGCTGTTAAGAAAAAACCTTTTTCTATATTTTTTGTGATGTTGCTTTGACCAGGGCTTGAACCCAGGATGAGTGAAAGCGCGCACTGCTTACCACTACACCACAGCGGCCGACAATAAGTCGAAGTGAAAAATTAGTCCTTTGTCAAATATGCTTGATTTATTATTATTTATGTATGGATATTAGGGGGGTCCTTAAATGTACGAAACAAATTTTTACATCATATTTCCTAAGCCTCAACTCCTTCGTCGATGCTACTATAGTCGAAGATGTCACATATAAATTTTGGTCTCGAATGGACACGGTTAAGGCGTGTTGCATAGGTGGCAAAGTTCCTCTATGGAGATTCAAAAAATTATATTTTTTTTCATCTAATACCCAAAATCGACACTACTATAGTCGAAAATATCACATATAAATCTTGGCCCCGATTAGAGTCGGTTAAGGCGTGGCACACCAGGGAAAAAAATTAAATTACCTTATGGAGACGTCTTGACCGACTCCAATCGGGACCAAAATTCTTATGTGATATCTTCGACTTTAGTAGTATCGATTTTGGGTATTAAATTTTATTTTTTTTTTGTGTAAATATTTTATTTGCAATCTATCTTAATACAATGATATTCAGCAAATTAGGTCTTATAATCTAATAGCAGCGGTAGTACTTGCACAAATGCAACACTACATATAAAATTACGATATTTGTTCAAATCTTATATCTTAAATGTATTAAATTTCATTTGTACTAATGAGTTGCTTATCTTCATATAGGAACTTATGTATTTTGTTTTTTTATTTAGTGTTAAATAAATAATTTAATTCAGCAAAATTAGAGAAATGGCAAGTCTAAGATATGATTACGCTTCAGTCGTATTGTTTCATTACTTGAGTCTAATAAGCATATAGCATTCGTATTTACATGGTTTGACTGCCGTGCAAGATATCTGTTAGAAAAGTTTGGAATTTCACTCTTTACAAATGGGATATCTAAGTCCTTGTGTATTGCTTCATTTGTGACAAACCAAGGGGCGTTAACAAGAGCACGCAAAGTTTTTGATTGGTAGCGTTGCAGGATTTCTATATTCGATTTGCTAGCAGTTCCCCAAAGCTGTATACCGTAGGTCCATACAGGCTTTAAAATAGCTTTATATAGTCTTATTTTGTTTTCTAAACTAAGCTGAGATTTGCGACCAAGCAGCCAGTGCATTCGCTTGGTTTTATTTTTAAGCTGCTCTTGTTTGGCCTTAATATGGGATTTCCAAGTAAGGCGTCGATCTAAATGCATTCCTAAATATGTCACCTTGGTATTCGTTGGTATTACAGCATTATTTAAAAATATTCTAGGGCAGTTATCTTTTCTTAACGTAAAGGTGACATGGGTAGACTTGTCGGAGTTAACTTTGATCCTCCATTTATCAAGCCAAATTTCTAAAATATTTAGTTGGTTTTGCAGCAAAGAGGATGCTTTTGCAGGTGAATCGCTAGAAGCTATGAAGGCTGTATCGTCAGCGTAAGTAGCCACTTCCACTTCTTCTGTTATTGGCATGTCGGAAGTAAATATTGTGTATAGGACGGGGCCCAACACACTACCCTGGGGCACACGAGCGCTAATATTGTATATTTCTGAAGACGCATCTCGGTGTCTAACATAAAAGTGCCTTTCACTCAGATAGGATTTAAGGATCAAATAGAAATGTGCTGGCAAGAGTTTTTTAATTTTGTATAGAAGTCCCACATGCCATACTCTGTCGAATGCCTGTTGAACATCTAAAAAAGCTGCAGAACAGTAAATTTAAAAATTAAAATGTTTGGAAACGTCAAGAATTTTAAAAGTAACTCGCAGCGGTTCTACCTTACTATATTTTTATCATGGTATAGAGATATACGAAATCAATCGCATACTCTTAGATAAAACTGGGGATATTTAAGAATGGGGCGCGGCGTCTTCCCAAAGACACTGAAGGTGTATATACATATAATACTTCGTTCGGGTGTTTGTGAGTAAATCGATTTTAACGAAATATTTTTTGTGTGAGTAAGGTCTCTTCGTAGTTGTTCAGATTCCCAGTTTGACCTACCAGATGGCGCTGGAGTCGTGTTATTGTTAAAATCTTAGTTATGATCCGATCTGGCTTATATTCGAGATACTTATGTAATGGTAACGGTAAGGGCAATACTATTGCAAAAAACAGCCGCCGGGTGACGCTGGGGTCGAGTTGTTACTAAAAAGTGTCAAGTGAGAAAAAGTGCCGTGAATGTCCGATTACATCGACGTGCTGCACCACCGAGTATGCCAAGCTCCCGTGTGTTGCGATTGGCCTAATGAACGTGATTTGCGTGCTTTATTCGGATACACCAGGAATGAGTTGTCCAGGGGTCAATCTCAAATGACCAGCATTATGTGTACCATCAGCACCGTTGTGCTCCTTGATAAGAGCTTTAAGGTATTTCGACTGAAATAAGTGTGTGTGGAACGATACTCACCAATATTTAAATTGCCCCCAACTATACCATATAGATTCTAGGACAGATGGGAATGATGAATGGGAAAAAGTTCTTCAAATTTATTTCATTTTGCGACTAGCCGTTCTGTGAAACGCCAGATCATTGGAGAATTTCACGAACTTCTTCACGAACTTACACTTTCGTTAGGTTATTAAAGACGACAATGGAAATATACCTTCTGGCAACCACCAAACCGTAATATGTATTAGCAGATAAATGTATCACTGGAAATCGTGAACGTGAATTGTTGGTGAAAATGGTTCTACCAAAATATTTTACTAAAAAAAAATAATTTTGGGCGGGGCGAAGTTCGCCGGGTCTGCTGTATATATATAAAAATGTTTTTTTTGTATCGAGCCCTAACCGCCAAATAACGTAAGCGACATTTTTTTCAAAATTTTGCAGAAATGCAGAAATGCATCTATATGCTTAGGAAAATATCTGCACCAAAAACAAAATATTGAAAAAAATGTCGCTTACGTTATTTTGGCGGTTAGGGCTCGGTATGTCACGGTCATCAAAACTCGAGAAGGGCTGAACCGATTTGAATAATTTTTTTTTATATTGTTCGGTATAATACCAGAACCAATGATATCGCAAAAATTTGGAGGGTTGCCACCTATTTGAAAATTTTAAATCCAATTATAGTATGGGTATCAAATTAAAGAGGTTTAAGAAATATAACTGTTGGTAATATTTTTGACGAGGGTTGCCTCCTATTTGAAAATTTTAACTCAGTCAAATAGATAAAGTAAATTAAATATTGCAATGTGGGTATAAAATTCAATAGGTTTAAGAAATATATATGCTGGAAATAGTTTTGAGGAGGGTTGCCAACTATTTGAAAATTTTAACTCTGATAAATTGATAAAGTAAATGAAATATTTCCCATGTATGTAGGTGTCAAACTAAACAGTTTAAAGAAGGTTTACAGCCGAAAATATGTTCGAGGAGGGTTGCCACCTGTTTGAAAATTTAACTAAATTGAAAGATAAAATTAATGACCTATTGCAATGTAGGTATCAAATTAAAGAGGCCTAGAAAAGATGACTGTTGGAAATATTTTTGAAGAGGGTTGCCACCTATTTGAAAATTTTAGTTCAGTTGAATTGATAAAATAAATGACGTATTGCAATATGGATATCAAACTTTACGTTTTTAAGAAGGCTTAGAGCCTAAAATATGTATGAGGAGGGTTGCCATCTGTTTGAAAATTTAACTTAATTTAATTGAAAAAATAAATAACTTATATAGGTAACAAATT
The DNA here is from genome assembly GCF_013731165.1 of Rhagoletis pomonella. Taxonomy (NCBI): domain Eukaryota; kingdom Metazoa; phylum Arthropoda; class Insecta; order Diptera; family Tephritidae; genus Rhagoletis; species Rhagoletis pomonella. The sequence goes on along the minus strand of NW_023458555.1, from coordinate 77,677,164 downwards.
AAAAAGTTTAAGTAGTATGTCTGTTGGAGACATTTTCGAAGAGGGTTGCCACCTATTAAAAAATTTTGATTCAGTTAAATTGATAAAATTAATGAAATATTGCCATGTGTCAAACTAAACAGTTTTAAGAAGGTTTACAGCAGAAAATATGTTTGAGGAGGGTTACCACCTGTTTGAAAATCTAACTCAATTTAATTGATAAAATAAATGATATATTACAACCTGTGTTACACCTGTTTGCAAATTTAACCCAATTTACATAATTGATAAAATAAATGATTTATTACAATATAGGTATCAAAGTAAAGAGGCTTAAGAAAGATGACTGTTGGAAATATTTTTGAGGAGGATAATTTTAGAGAGTTTAAATATGAACTCGAAAGCACAGTATGTTGCCATAGGTTGCACCAATGTATTTTCAATTTAAACCGATAAAATAAATAAACCAGTGAAAAATTAGTCATTTGTCAAATATGCTTGATTTATTATTATTTATGTATGGATATTAGGGGGGGTCCTTAAATATACGAAGCAAATTTTTACATCATATTTCCTAAGCCTCAACTCCTACGTCGATGCTACTATAGTCGAAGATATCACATATAAATTTTGGTCTCGAATGGAGACGGTTAAGGCGTGTTGCATAGGTGGCAAAGTTCCTCTATGGAGATTCAAAAAATTAATTTTTTTTTTCATCTAATACCCAAAATCGACACTACTATAGTCGAAAATATCACATATAAATTTTGGCCCCGATTAGAGTCGGTTAAGGCGTGGCACACCAGGGATAAAATTTAAATTAACTTATGGAGACGTCTTAACCGACTCCAATCGGGGCCAAAATTCTTATGTGATATCTTCGACTTTTGTAGTATCGATTTTGGGTATATAATGAACGAGATATTTTTTATTTTTTTAGTCTCCATAGAGCATCTCGCCTTGGACCCTATTGCGACACGCCTTAACCGACTCCAATCGGGAACAAAATTTATATGTGATATCTTCGACTACAGAAGTATCGATTTTGGGTATGAGTTGCCAAAAAAAAATTGATCTTAATTTTTTGAGTCTCTATAGAGGAATCTGAACTTTGGCCCCCGTGCGACACGCCTTAACTGTCTCCAACCGCAACCAAAATTTGTATGTGATATCTGCGACCGTGGTATTACCAATTGAAGGGGTGAGCCTGAAAAAAATAAATGTAAATAGGAGAGTCGCCCAGCCGAGTCGGGCGAGAAATCGAGGTTAAGAATTTCAATTACACTCTTGTGCTTTTTAAACAATGCTTGCGAATTAATCGTAGCGCTTTCGACAGAAGCAGCATTTTGATACGAACAAAATGGGTTTGAAAGCTAAAGTAAATCCCTTTCACGAAAACATATTGCCGCTGAGCCACATTTACCCCTTGACCTTAAAAAAATTGATGAAAAGTAGTGTTCTTCAAAAAAACATGCAAAATCCTCGGGATTTATTCCAAAACAAACAATGTATTTATGTTTTATTATACTAGAATTATAGATTTTGAGACGAGCAACACGATTCCACTGTTCAAAATTGGAAAAAATATTTTAACACCTTAATTAAAAAAATGCATTATTTATTGAATTTTTTTCTATTTGCATGCAGCTGTGCGTTCTTCACTCATTTTATATCCCTCGAACAATAAGTGCAATTCAAGACGTTTAATTTGAGCCAAGGTAGAAGTCTTTAGGCCGTCTAAGAGCCAAGTTATAACAATTTTAAACCAAACTTCGAAACTGCTGTGCTAGTTTTTACTCCGAAATTACAAAAAAAGGGTGTAAAATGTCAAATGAAATTTCAGCAATTTAGCTCTCAAAGGGCCTAGAGACTTCTACCGTGGCTTAAATGAAAGGTATTGAATAGCATTAAAACTGACTTGTTGTTCGAGGGATATAAAATTGTGTGAAGGATGCACAGCTGCATGCAAATCATAGAAGTTGCAATATGTATATGTATAATTCATTTTTCAAATTGAGCAGTTGTCATTTTTTTCGGTTTTTAAACAGTGGAGTCGTGTTTCTCGTCTCAAAATCCATAATATTAGTATAACAAAAAGTACAAAAAATTACTATCAAAATATTGCTTTTGTCGAAAGCGCTATGATTTATTGGCATGGAGTGCTAATATTGGCTGCGTTTCTTTATACATTCCGGATAATCCCATTTCACAGCCGGAATAAACAGAATGCTTTTGAAATATACGTTAACATATCATCAGGAACGTTCTAAAGAATAAGTAAACAAAAAAAGTTTATTCCAAACGTTCAGAATGAATAAAGAAATTCAGCCATTATCTTATTTCTCAGTCGAGAAATGTAATTTTGAAATTTTAAAATTACTACTGTGTATTTTTTTCAAAAACATATGACTCAAAACATATGATTTATAAAAATATAATTCATTTATACATAATGTATAATAAAACGAAATCAAATGTCTATCATACGTGGGTGTACAAAATTTTTGATTCTCATTTTTTTAAGAAGACTTACAATCCAAAATATGTCTGGGGTACAGGGGCGCACCCAGGAATATATTTTAGGGGGGGTTTTATATTTCTGAAGATATATCACCGGCAAATACTGAAAATTTGCTTCAGATAATACGCTCTTTAAAACACATTTATGCAAGTTTTATGTACAGTATGTAATAAATAAATAAACGTTTTAAAATTCATAACCTGCATTTTATTTACAGGTTAACAGAACTCAAACGCTTTTAACCGACTTCAAAAAAGGGAGGTTATCATCTCGCCGGAATACATAACTTTGGACCACGTGAACCGTTTTCAATAATCCTTTTTTTATTAGAAAGGTAGTACCTCAAGGTTCGTCTCGTAATTTGTTTTAGAGATCCGATGATTGGATCATGAAGAAATTAACGGTACCCCTAAATTTGAATATGAGAATTGAAGTCGGTTGTGTTCTTTCCTTAAAAACTACTTGCTTAATAAAAAGTTCTATAAACTCAAGATGCGCTCAACTTTCAAAAGTACCTAATAAAAATTTAAAATAAAAGAGTTAGTAAAAATAAATTTATTGATTCCATGAATTTTTGCACTTCTATGTTCATTTTTTCGATTTCTGGTTTTCGATAGAGATGGTGATTTTTCACGATTGCTAAATTTTTTTAAAATTTCAAATACCGAAAAAATTAACTGAACTCTCAAGAAAAATGAAAAATTCATATAAAACGACGGACGAGAAATGGAAAAGAAATTTTCTTCTACCAAAATTTCTTAAATCAGTTTGCAGCTCTCAAGAAAAAAATGCTCGTATATATATTCCCTCATGAAAATTTACAGCAAAAGCAAAGCGCTTTTTCAAGCAACAGAAATTGTAATAAATATTTCTTATAATTTCCTTGAGAGCTGGATTCTTAGCTTTAAGATACAGATTGTATTTGAGGTTATTAGCTTTAGGGGGGGGTTTGAACCCCAAAACCCACCCCTTGTGTGCGCTAATGCTGAGGTACAATATGGGTACCAAACGAAAGGTATTTGAAAAACCTTGATTTGGAAATATTGTCAATAGGATTATCACCTAACTGAAAGTAAATACTGAAAATATTGAAATTATATAAAATATTACATAACTGGTTCCAACCGAAAAGTGTTTGGGAAAGCTTTACTAGAGAAATTTTTTTAAATCTTTCTACTTATCCAAAATCCGGACAGTTTAAATAAAGATAGAATGTACAACATCTTATCAAACGAAGTGATCATATTATCAACCAAGAGTTGGTATACAAATTACACAATATAAAAAATTAATAAACAAGTAATTTTTAGGCAAAAAACATAAACGACTTCTATTCTCACATACAAATTTAATAGTATCGTTAATTTTTTCATGATCCAATAATCGGATCTATACCGAATTAGTATCGGACCACCTGGAAATCGGTTGATGTGGTCCAAAGTTATGCGGTAACATACATAAAAAAGTTCCGACGAATTGATAACCTTCTCCTTTTTTGAAGTCGATTAAAAACTACTGATACAAATAACAAAATGATAAAAGAGTTCCGAAAACATAAAACTATCCCATGAAAGTTGTTTAAAAAATTTTTTAATGAAAGCTTAAAATTTTTGTCACCATCCCCTTACATTATAAATCAGTTATGCTTTAATCATAAACAATTTCGTTTGGAGTCGCCATAGCATACTACGTATATTGCGAGTAAAGAAATTTTGAATACCATTATTATTGTGATTATGATTAATTTTGCTATTGTGAACTCCTATTCCCAATCAAAGATTTCCAAATTAAAGTTAAATCAGAAAGGCATTTACGATCGCATGATGCAAATGTTGAGATAATAAGAGCTTCAGACCTGAACAATTTTTTAAAAGGGTATGTAATTTTGACATGTTGTTGTTGTAGCGGCTACAACAACCCCACCCAGGACGGTTGGCATCTCAGTCGTTGTCGTCAAGTTCCACTAACGGCAACCCTAGGAAGCGTGCAGCTTCTGTGGGGTTTGTCCACAGGGACAAGGCCGTTAGGGTTGTCGGGTTTTCCGGGCATGCGAAGAGATGTTTCGAGTCATGTGGGGTCTCTCCGCATGCCGGACACTCATTCGGCACATCCTCATTCAACCTACTCAAGTAGGAGCTCAACCTGCTGCAGTAGTCGGAGCGAAGTTGTGCGAGTGTTGTGCGTGTCTCCCGAGGCAGATGAAGCTCCGTCTCGTCTATGTCCGGGGGTGGTATGCCTAGAACGGCATTCACAGGTCTAGAGTCTACATAACTCGAGACTGAGTCCCTGTGAATGCCGTTCAGGGCCTGTCTGTAAGCTGCCGGGTCCAGAGGTTGCTTAATGAACCTCTGGACTTCGTCCGTCAGTTCATATAGATGCCTCCTGACGTGCCTAGCCGAGGGCTCCTCTGCAAGCAGCTGTCTGCTTGGGTGGCCACTTCTGTGGCTCCCGATAAGGAACTGCTTGCAAGCATTATATTATGCTCCTTTACAGGGAGCATTTGCGCCTCGCCGTGCAAGTGGTGTTCAGGCGACATCAAGAAGCATCCTGTCGCTGTCCTGAGTGCGGTGTTCTGTATAGTCTGTAGCTTCGTCCACTGCGTCCTACTAGTCCCTGGCGACCACACTGGCGCTGCGTAGTTCAAAACCGGCCGGCCTATTGCCTTGTATGTTGCCAGCAACGTTTCTTTGTCTTTGCCCCAAGTACTGCCGGCTAGCGACTTGAGGACCTTGTTGCGGCTCTGCACTTTATTGACAATAGCGGTTGAGTGCGCAGAGAAGGAGAGCAGGCTGTCGAATGTTACTCCGAGTATTTTGGGGTTATTCACCGTCGGAATTGGTGTGTCATCGACGTAAATTCCCAGCGGTAGCCTGACCTCCTTCGTCCAGGTTGTGAACAGGGTCGCGGAGGATTTCGTAGGGGAGAGGGCTAGACAATTTGCAGTGAAGAAGCGAGAAAGTTCAAAGAGATAGCCGTTTACTTTCGAACACAGGTCATCAATTCCATTCCCAGTCGCCATGATCGAGCAATCGTCGGCATAAGAGACAATCGAGACTCCTTCTGGTGGTTGATGGAGCTTTGAAATGTAAAGGTTAAACAGTAGCGGGGAAAGGACACCACCCTGAGGAACCCCCTGTTTTATTTTTCGCTGCCCACTCGTTTTGTCTCTAAACATTATTGACGAATGTCGACCACTCAGATAATTTGCCGACCACCGTTTGAGCCTCTGTGGGAGAGAGGAGGCCTCTATATCTTCTAGTAGCGTGGAATAGCAGACGGTGTCAAACGCCTTTGACAAGTCCAACGCTACTAGAATCATTCTCTCACAGGGACAGTTACGGTTAAGGCCACGAGTTACCTGAGTGTTTATGGCGTTAAGTGCTGTTGTTGTACTGGGCACTTTACGGAAACCATGCTGATGCTTCGCTGGGGTCAGGTGGTTTGTGAAGTACGGGAGTAGCAAGGCCTCGAGTGTCTTCGCTATCGGGGAAAGGAGTGTAATCGGACGATACGAATATCCTTTGTTGGCAGGTTTCCCCGGTTTGAGCAGTGGGACCACTTTCCCCACCTTCCAGATGTCTGGGATGTTATGAGTGGCCGTTGACAAGTTGAGGACCTCCGTAAGTTACGCTACCCCCGCAGGACCCAAATTTTTCAGCATCAGCATGCATATTCCGTCGGGACCCATGGCTTTGGGGGCTTTCGCCTTCCCGATGGCCACCTGAACTTCACCGCAAGTGAAAGCAAGGGGGCAACAAGTTGTTGGCAGTTTGTGCAGCCTTCTGGTCACTCGACGCTTGGCTTTGTCCACCGGAGGATGCAGTAGGAACTGCCGGCTAAAATAGCTCGCGCATCGCTCCGGGTCCGACGAGGCATGGTCGCCGAAGGAAATTTCGACTCTGTCGTCGTGCTTCGTCGGATTAGAAAATGACCTCACGGTTGACCAAAGCTTGCTCACACCAGAGGTGAAATTACAAGTCTTCAGATGCCCCTCCCACTTCTTCCGCTTATGTACGTTTACAAGTTCGGCTCATCGGCTACAACAGCCGCTTCGGTAGGGAAGTTTGGACGTGGGTCCGATATACATCCTGCCGGTATGAAGCGAGCTGCAGCAGCAGTGATAGCCCTGCGGAACTTACGTTCACCGAGATGGACGTCGGTTGGTGTGGGGAGCGCTGCGAATGTGTTTTCGGTAAACTCCGCGTAACCTTTCCAATCAGCTTTAGAAAAGTTGATATAGGTCCGGTGTTTGGCGGAGGCAAAGTCGGTTGGTTCATCTATCGAGATGACTATGGGTAGATGGTCTGATGCTAGAGTCAGCATAGGTCGCCACGTTATGCTGTTTATCAGACCAGCGCTGACTATTGTGATGTCTGGCGAGCTACTGCAGTTACCCATAATCCTGGTGGGTGCGTCGTCGTTCATTGTGCAGAATGTCGAATCGTCTATCTGCTCAGCCAAGTCTGTTCCCCTACGATCGTTTGACAGGCTTGAGTGCCAAAGATCGTGGTGCGCATTAAAGTCACCTACTACCATACGGTTTTCACCTCTGAGGAGCGCACCTATATCAGGGTGATATCCTGCCGGGCAGCAGGTGACAGGGGGTATGTATATGTTAAATATTTCGAGGTCGACATCGCCTGACCGGATAGCGATGCCCTGACATTCTAGGGTGGTATCCCTGCGGTCGATGCCTGCTTCGATTAGACGATACTCCACGGTGTGGTGCGGGATGAACGCTAAGCCACCACCATTATCTCGCTCGCGATCTCGACGGTGCACGTTGTACCCGGCGCAATTCAACAAAGTTGAATTGCTGTGCAACTTCGTCTCTTGGACCGCAGCTATCAATATACCATGCCGACACATGAAGACGGTTATCTCCTCAATCCTGCTCTGTAACCCGTTGCAGTTAAATTGAAGGAGCTTCATGTGGTTCGGGAGACGTGTCGTGATGTGGGGTGTAAGTGAAGTGTATGTTCTTGCCGCCGTTGGCTGTGTGTGCTGCTGAGGTGATTGCCGCACTGTGGTGGTGGTGGGGGGCGTCGCAATTGTGGTCTGCGGCAGAGCAGCGCAACACGGGCCCTCGAAGTTCCCAGTCCAATCTCGCGTGGCACGCAGACCTGAGCATGCCCTAAAGTGGCACCACCCAAGGCAGGTGTTGCACTTGACTGATGTCACATTACGGAATATCCTGGTCTGACATATCGTGCAGATTGTAGGGGGAACCAGGAGTTGTTGGCGGCGGCGCGTGGGTGGTGGTGCGGTTGTGTGTGTTATGTGGTCTGTAGTGGCTGTGGTACGGTCTGTGGTGTTATTATGTTGTTGTGTAGTGGTGACTGTGTGAGGCTGCTGTGTGAGTGTGTGGGGCTGCTCGGGCGGACTGTGGTTAGCCGTGGAGTCTGCTCTGTTTGAGGAACAGGGGGCCACGTACGACGTGGTCCACTGTCGATGTGTCCGTAGTCCCGAGCAGACTTTGAGGTGACTCCACCCCTCGCAGGCATTACACTTGACTGAGGTGGAGTTGTGGTGTAATCGTCTCCGGCATACACAGCAGGTGTATGTTTCTGGCCCTGGGTTTGACTCGATGCCAGCCCTGAGTAGGAGAATACGTAGTGAATGTAGCCCTATGGACGGACAACTTCTGAGATACTTCGCCGACCTAAACGGGGTTAGATCGCCGAAACAACAGCCCTTGGTCGGGTGAAACCCGAGTCATTCCTGTACGTAGAACCGGCTGTCGTGGGAATGGTAATTTTGACATCGCAATCATCGGTAACAAAAATCGCGAAGTCTGTTCTGCCTTTTCCAAGCTGGATAAGGAAGCAAAGCGAATGCGCCTGGTGCTAAATGAGGACAAGATGAAGTATCTCCTGTCATAAAATAAGAAGTCAGCGCATTCACGCCTTGGAACCCACGTCACTGTTGACAGTTATAATTTCGGGAAAGTCCTCACTCGACGTACAAAAACAGCACTCTATAAGTCACTTATCATGCCCGAGCTGTTATATGGCGCAGAAGCTTAGACAATGACAACATTCGATGAGGCGGCTCTTGAAGTATTCGAGAGAAAGATCTTACGGAAGATTTACAGGCTTATATGTGTGGGCGAAGGGATTACCGTAAACGATGGAACGATGAGTTGTATGAGGTTTAAAACGAAATGTACATAGTGCAGCGAATGAAAATACAGCGGCTCCGCTGGCTTAGACACGTCGCTCCAATAGGAACCGCAGTTCCAGGTGTGAAAGAATTCGTCTCGCAATCCGCTGGTAGTAGCAGAGGAATAGGGAGCCGCCACTGAAATGGAGAGACCAAGTTGGCGCAGAGAGAAATGACTGGCGTTCTTTTTCGAGCTCGGCCAAAATGGCTTAGGCGGTTACAAAGCCAAAGTAGAAGAAGAATGTGCAAATGATAAGTGACGGAGTTGGGGGACCTTCTTCTTGGATGCGCCAGGAGGAACTAGGAAAATATTTCTTATCAGATTGATCCTGGCAACGTTTCGACCAAAAACTTAACATAACATTAGCTATCGCTTCGTCTGGGATTGCTGCGACATTGTTACCAGGTTGATGCGCTCTCATTCAGCTCTTAAGCTGCCATTGAACATATAAATCATCGAAACTCCCACGTGCAATATTTCCAGAACATCCGATACGGAAATGTATTACGAAATTTAAACTCATTATTTGAGATGAGTGCACCATGGCACATACAAAATTGCTTAATGTTTGTTGAAAGCAACATTGTTTAATGACAACACTAAATTGCAAAATCAACCTTCGTTAAGTTCATTAATACGTGGCATATTTTAATTGGCTATTGTATTCAGCTATTTAACTTTGTTGTCTGACATTCCTAACTGTCATTTTTTTCATATATAAAAACCTGTACATAGAATATTTTTTCTACTACTTCTTCGTTCGTTTAATATTGCAAATAAAACATTTACATATACTTGCTTAATTGACCTCGCCCGCGTATTGATTTAACAGGTTATGGGCCCAGCGTGGTTCAATTAAATAAGAGTTAATTAAAGTAAATACAAAGTTGCAATTAGAAAAGTTAATCGTAATTAATTAAATAAAATGACTGAGGAATCCATCGATATTTCCCACCGGCTAAACAACAGCAACTACAGATTGTGGAAGTTCAAGGTCGATGCGGTGTTAAAAGGCCATGGACTACTAGGAATAGTACAAGGGACATCGAAACTCAATGATTCGGTCTCCCAAGATCAAAAGGATTTATGGATGAAGCGTGATGGTAAGGCCATGGGAATCCTTATTACTTCTATCGAAAAGGATCAAGCAAACCATGTGCTGTCATGTACCAGTTCGAACGAAGTCTACGATAAGTTGAGAAATATCCGCGACAAACAAAGTGAAGTCAAGGTTATGTGCCTTTATGAAGAATATTTCTCGCTACGAATGCAGGAAGACGAGCCAGTTGCAGCATATGTGTCGAAGGTATCATCCTTGGCGGCAGAAATAGAGGCACAAGGAGAAAAGCTATCCGACAATATTAAGATGGTACGAATCATAAGCAGTTTGCCATCAAGGTACCAAAACTTCAAAACCGTGTGGTACAACGTAAAGGAAGGCAGAACTATAGAAAATTTGATGGCAAAGCTACAATTGGAAGAAGATCAATTCAAGAAGAATAGCAATGCAGAAGTTACAGAAGCTGCGTTTAATGCAAAGTCGGGAAAATTCAAGAAGTCAATCGCCGAACGAAAGCGCACATCAAAATGCAATTTTTGTAATAAAATTGGACACTGGGAGAGAGAATGCCGTGCAAAGAAAAGACAAATCAAACAAAAAGACGAAGGCAACAAGCAGAAAGACAAAAACGGTGATGAGGTAGCATTTATTGCGTCAACGTCAGATGTTATGTCAGCTCCATATAGTGACGTGTGGATCGCTGACTCAGGTGCTACAGAGCACATGACTTGACGCAAAGAGTGGTTCGCAGATTTACAGATGTCAAATTCAGACCGGTATGTTTACATTGCAAATAATTAGAAACTCCCCATTAGAGGCTTCGGTACTATACAAATATATGCTCTGGTAAACAACAAGTGGATACCACGTGTCCTCACAAATGTACAATACGTCCCTCAACTACGGCAAAACCTGTTTTCTACTGGGTCAGCAACAACAAAAGGCTTCTCGATGTTAATCGAATCCAAATCTTGTGTGTTGATGGATAAAAACAAAAATAAGTTGGCATCGGGCACTCGTGACTCTAAAAATCAATTTAGAATGATGTTTATACAGCGAAATGATTATGCAGCAAACTCAGCACATCTTGATACACTGCAACAATGGCATTGCAGACTTGGACACATAATACAGCAACAATAAAAACCATGTGTGATAAACATTTAGCTGATGGTACTAATGTGACGGACATAAGCGATTTCTTTTGTGAAGATTGCAAGCGAGGAAAAATGCATCGGTCATCACATGGAGCTGCAGAAAAGCGCAAAGCAAACAAATGCGAGTACTTTCACATGGATTTATGCGGCCCTATGCCTGAGCCTGGTGTTGGTGGAGTTCGCTATTTCATGTTGCTTAAGGATGAAAGCACATGTTTCAGGTATGTTTATTTTTTATCTAATAAATCTGAAGTGCTCCAAAAACTGAAATGTTTCATTTCTATGGTACGCAACATGACTGGCGAAACTGTGAAATATATTCGGTGCGACAACGGCACGGAGTTTATGAATAAAGACGTCGCCGAGCTGCTGGCGAACAATGGTATTGAGAGGATCTCGCCGTACACCCCGGAGCAAAACGGTTTCATCGAAAGGGAGAATAGGACCGTTCAAGAATCAGCTCGTACCATGTTGCTGGCAAGCGGTCTAAACAAAACTTTGTGGCCTGAAGCCGTAAGAACGGCAGTATATATTCTTAATCGATCAGCATTGGCAAATCGGTTAAAAACGCCATTCGAAAGCTGGTTTGGTAGAAAGCCAGATTTGAGTCACTTGAAGGTTTTTGGCACCGAATGCATGGTCTACCTTCCCAAACAGCTCGGAAGAAAAAAGTGGGACGCCAAAGCAAAGAAGATGTTCTTAGTTGGTTATGAACCTTCGTCAAAAAATTTTCGTCTGTACGATCAAGAGACAGCTAAGGTAGTTATTAGCTGCGACGTCGTTTTCAACGAAAAGCTAATAAGAGTTGGACCTTTTCACGATGAGGACGAAGAAGAAACAAACAATCTTAGCCATGAACAACAACAAGATGAAAACGTTTTTTCACCTTTTCGACAGCATATATCTAGCACACCAAAGGCTTCGATGAACACGGAAGCATCAACAACCGACGCGTCGACTACACCTACCAATTCTGCATCTACTGATTCAAGTATTGACGCAAGAGAGCACAAGCGGTATGGCCTACGGAAAGAAGTTGTACCCCCTCAACGTTTTGGTTACGATTACATGGGCTGTTTTGCAGCTATCCCAGAACCGGATTCATATGATGACGCGGTGAATTCGGAATATGCAGAAAACTGGATAGTGGCTATAAACGAGGAAATAAGCTCCCTTGAGCTTAATCATACTTGGGATTTGGTCGAAAAACCCTGTGATAAAAATATTGTAGGCTGCAAATGGGTGTTTAAAATTAAATCAATACCAAATCAAAAACCAGTATTTAAAGCACGATTAGTGGCCAAAGGTTATTCGCAAGAACCTGGTATAGACTATAAGGAGACATATTCGCCAGTAGT
>NW_023458555.1:77646191-77664826 GCF_013731165.1 Rhagoletis pomonella | reverse complement strand
CCCCCGTATTAGCAACCCCCCTTTTAACATCTGCGTTCCGTTGATGAGGTAGTTCCTGACGTAGATCTTTGAAGTGGGCGTGTGGCTGATCTTGTTTGATTGAGCGATTGAGCCTGGGAAACTAGATAGGTGTAGTAATCTTCCTCCAAATTACGTAGCATATTGATACAAGGATCGTCAAAGCAACGGTGTCGATAATCAGCGAAAAGTGAAAGGTTTCGCCCAATTTTCTTAGGTGTCGGATGTTTGTTACGCTAAGCTCGTGGATGTAGCCCAAATTCAGCTTCAGGCCATTACTCCTCACGTTTGTTAATGCAGGTGGCAAAGCCTGTACTACCCTTGCCGACCTGCTGGTAAACGTTTGGTTCCCCACTACGATGGTTTCGTTGTTGAGCAAAACGACATATGTTCCATTCAGGACATTTTCGTAGTTTTTTTCCTGGATTTTACCCCAAAAGTTCGTTAGGAATAGTGATGTCTCGTCCATCATTTCTATGATTATGCTGCTGGATGGTTCGAATTGACATTTCGCATTTGCGCCTTTTAACAATCTCGCATGCATTCGTCTTCGGGTAGTCTAGCCAACGATTTGGGTGCGCAAATTGAGTAATTGCCAATGGACGGGCAATCATTTTTAATACCGAACGTTTCGTCCTGATTTATCAACATTTTCTCATAGTCCAGTACCACGTGTCGTCCATTTATAATAGCAGCTCGTGTCATTAAGAGTCGATAGCTGTCCGGCTTCACCTTTGGCATGGAAAGAACATTCAGAAGAAGTGTTCCGTTCGAGTATACGGATGCCATTTGGCACGCTTGCACCACCTCCGATACTTGTTCTTTAAGGATGAGAACCTTACTTAGGTCCAGAAGTTCAAGGTTTTCTTCTGTAACACTCTTGCTGATTGCATTAATGTGAACCATAATTTGATTTGCTTTCTCAATTGCTTCACGGGTTCTGTTAAAGAGCTTGTCATTGACGCGATATTGGTGGTTGTTGTTGGTCACCACCTCGTTTAGGCTTCGAAGGATATAGTCCCAATCCGCAGCATCTGGAGAGCCTGCAATCCATTTCCATGCCGAACCGATCCAGTCAATAGAACGTGTCTTTCTCAATTTGGCCATCTGAAGTTCTTCAAGACGTGGCCATCTGAAGTTCTTCAAGACGTGGCCATCTGAAGTTCTTCAAGACGTAGCTCAGCCTGGTTCAGATGGAATTGTAAAACTGTCCTCACTGCTTCGTTTTCGATCTCATACCGTGTTGTCTCTCTTAGTTTTTCCAACGCTATGTTAAAGTAGTTAAGGTCAATCACGTGGACGAGACTAAAGTGTCCATTCAAGATCCAGCCATGCCCATGATCAATAGTCACCAGAGGGGATTCGTAGCTGTATATGTTGAGGCCGCAAACGCCGGATATGAAGAGTAAACTGACTTTCGATAATTTTATGAGAAAGAAAAAAAGTTTGAATTATTGTGGCCTTTTTAGATATCCACACCGCAAGTTTTATGAATTTTACATTTTTTGTACCTTACTTCGGGGACGGTGAGAAAACTGTGCTTTGTCTGAGATTAGTCTAGGTTCTTCCAAATAAATTTCTCTTAAATAGCCGCTAGGATGTGTTTTTCTTTTCCGGTAACTGTTAGTGCTTTTGTTTAAACATTCTTTACTTAATTAATTGTTGGTGTTTCGCTTATCCGTTAAGAATTAGTATTCTGTTGTTGTTTTTTTTTATTAAGAATTTCTTTATGTTTTTCCATTATTTTTTATACTATTATACTATTATTCTATCTAATCACTTAACTACTTTATTTCCCGTCCCCGCGATTATAAGGTTATGAATTTGGTATTGACAAGACCACAGAATCCAAAAGTTCTGCAATAATCTTTAACTGAAATCAAAGTATGCTAAATTTATTGCAAATAAAACAAAAACTTGTGGTCCGCTTTGATTTCTGTGGGCTTATCAAGTCTTGCGGTAGAAGAGTTGCCTTTTTTGCTATAGTATATGTCTCTTTTATTTATCATTCCCTGCTATTTTGTAGTGTGCTATAAAAGCCTTTTTCACATAGTATTTCTTGTTTTTTTTTTTAATTTTATTATTTTTTTGTTTGTGGGCTGTAGACGCCAAACTAGCATTTATTGCTGTTTTTTGGTGGGCTACAGATGCCTCTTTTATATAGCATTTTCTGCTATTTTTTAGTGGGCTCTCTTTCACATATGTTTCTGTATACTTTTGCCTCGGTGTGCACCTGATCGTGTTTAAATTTTTTATTTTTATTTTTGTTGATTATTATTATTGAGCCCTAGTTTTTATATGTACCTTGTGAATTTTCCTACCAGTGTCCGTCTCAAGGGTTACTCGGTTGTCCTGGCGAACCCTTTCCTTTTTATAGAGTGGTTTTTGTTTACTCTTAATTTGTTTGTCCCTTACATAGACATGGTCTCCTACCTTAAACTTTTTTATGCCTTTCCTTTTCCTATTTAGTCGAAGGTTTCGCGATTCTTGATTTTTTCTAATTCGATCTTTAATTTTCCTGTGGACCTTACTTCTAAAATCTGTCAGTCCTTGGTAGTTTATTCTTTCGGTTCGATTAAAGAATACATCACTAGATTTCCTTTTGGTCACAAAGTGAATCGTTGTATTATAGCGGTCGACTGCAATGTAGGCTAATTCTTTGGGACTCGTATTGCTTATTTCCCTTCGCAGACATCGATAGATTTCGATCAAAGTTGAATGAAATCTTTCGATCTGCCCATTCACTTCACTTCTTTGCACTGGAGTTTGGTACAATTCAATCCCTAAACCTTTTATATAATTGCTTACTAGAGGGCTCATAAATCATTTCTCATTGTCTGTTACTATGACCTGAGGGGTTGTGAAGTAGTGGATAAGCTTGGCAAATTTTGCACGAAGAGTGAGGGATGAGCGGTTCCTTATGTGGAAAAGTTTTGCAAACTTCGAAAATTTGTCAACACAGGATAGAAATGGGTATTTAGGAATGGGCGTTTCCTTTATAGGGGGTACCGCGGGATGTCTATCGTACTTGTTTGTGAGGCAAGTTTCGCAGATAGATGCGAATTTCCTTATCCGACTTGCCATGTTAGGGAAATAGTACTTTTCCAGGATTTGCTCTTTATTTTCTCTGGGGTTTCTGAGTGCCCTCTTATGTTCATTTTCCACTATTTTGCAAATTCTGTCTTCGTTGGCCACGTCCTCAACTACCCGTGGAGTTATCCTAATTTTATATAAGAGAAAATGTTCTAAATATACCTCCTGTAGGAGTTGCAGACGATTCTCTGGGATTTTAATACCATTTATGAGTGACGGGGTGAGTCGCTCCTTTAGTACTTCTATTACTGTCGGTTTATTGATGCTATCCAGTGTGATGTAGTGTCGAATAAAACCAGAATGTGGGTTTTGTACGCATGTCAAAGCATTACCTTCCCTGAGCACTATTTGATTACGAAATATATTCAGGGGACATTCGACGTGTGGAATGAGGTCCGATGCGTCTTTCTCCGCGCTATGAACAGTCGCCATATCGCTTCCAATTTCTGAAGCTGAAGCACTGTTCAATTTCTTTCATCATCATCTACCTTACCCGTTGACTCTGCGCTGGTTAAATTGTTTGCTTGGCACGGCAGTCTTGACAGAGCATCGGCCACGATATTTAATTTACTTGGAGTGTAAATCAGTTCGTGGTTATACTCTTCGATTCTGGCCTTCCATCTCTCCAGCTTTGCATTCTAGTTTCTGCTTCCCAATGCAAAAGTAAGAGGTTGGTTGTCAGTATAAACCTTAATCATCTTTGCACCATACAAATACGATGTTAAATTGTCCAGGGCCCAAACAATTTCCAGCATTTCTTTCTCATTTGTGGCGTAGTTTCCTTCTGTTCGGGTAACGGAGCGCGATGTATATGCGATTGGCCGGTCTCTTCCGGGTTCGCCGAAATAACACCCCTCCTATTGCGGAGTTCGAAGCATCAGTTGTAAGATTGACCGATTTCCCGAAATCAGGAAAAGCAAGGATGTCTGAGCAGACAAGAATTTTTTTTAGGTCCTAAAATGGCCTAAGAGCATCCGCATCCAGATTAATGCGAACGTTTCTCGACTGACTGGCCTTGGTCTGCGCATTTTTCCCTCACGTTAGGTTGGTTAAGGGTTTCGCCACTCTGGCGTAATCCCGGATGAATTTTCGATAATACGATGACATTCCAAGAAAACTTTTCAACTATTTTAGCGTTCGGGGAGGTGACAAAGCTTCTATGGCCTGTACCTTTGAGGGGTCTGCTTTTATACCATCGGAGGTTATTATATACCCCAGGAACTCTACCTCTGTTCTCATAAACTTTGTTTTTTCTATGTTTACCCTGACGTTGGCGTCTGCCAGCCTTTCGAATACTATATCGACATTTTTCATATGCTCGTCTAAATCTTTACCAAACACTATGATATCGTCAATATAGACGTAGCATATTTTCCCAATATGTTCCTTCAAGACGTCGTTTATCATGCGCTGAAATATGGCCGGTGCATTCCTCAGCCCAAAAGGAAGTCTTAAAAATTCGTACTTCCCATTCATGGTTGAAAATGCTGTTTTCGGGATGTCAGCCTCTTTCATTGCTATTTGGTGGAACCAGAACGTTAGGTCGATGGTCGTGAAGTATTTAGCGTGGCCGAGGCTGGCTAATGTTGAGTTGATGTCAGGGATGGGATAGGTATCGGGTATCGTGATTGCATTTAGGCGTTTAAAGTCCACTACCATCCTGTATTGCTTTTCTCCGGACGGCTTTGATTTTTTAGGTACCACCCAAATTGGAAAATTGTAAGGGCTTTTGGATGGACGAATAATACCTTCGTCGAGTAGTTTGGAAATCTGTCTGTTCTCCTCTTCTCTCATATTCGCCGGGTAGGGATAGCTTTTGGGGTATATAGGATCTTCTTTGGTAGTTTTTATTTCGGCCCTGACAGATGTTTTGATGTTAATTTTCGCGCTCAAAGGCTCAATGAGATGTGAATATTTTTTAAGTAGAGATTTCAGAGCGGGCAACACTGCCTCCGGGATCGATGCCTCAGAAAAATTAATATCCCCAACGGTTTTGTTCTTGAGTGGAATTTTAATATCTGGATCTATTTTCAAGGTATGATTTTTCCTATCTATCACAACCCCAATTCTTTCAGGGTATCGTCGCCTATTATACCATCAAAAGAAGTCAGCCCTGGTTTTAAAACGTTAGTACAATATCATTCCCCATACTGTGAAAAAATTGTCCACTAATTTTTTTCTTTATTGGAACAGGCTCTGCAGCAGTTTGCACTGAAAAGTGTGGATCAACCGGAGTTGAGCGGGCGGCTAGTTTGAGATTCACAAAATTTTTGTTCGCCAGTGTGTCGACAAGGAACTTCAGGGCAATATTGTCTTTGGTGACTCAAGTAAGGTAGGGTATGCTGGAATCTTCTTCCCCTGGCTCACTGCTACTTGCTTCCATGTTGTAGAGTCTTTGTTGTTTAGGAAGTCTTTCAATTGATGATGCTGGTCCTCTTTAAACTCGTTGTTGCTTGCAGGTCGATTCATGTAGTTTACCTGCTTAGACTTAATGCTGCCATCGATTTCCATTTTCTCCGCAGGTTTGGGAGCCGTGGGTATACCTGGAGGCGAAGTGTTGGACTCTTGGTTTGATTGGAACTTATTGTATGGCACTCTGTTGTATCCTTGGTCAGCGCTTCTGTTTGTCCAGTTATAACTGGTGCGGGCTCGAGGAGGTATGGCCGGCCTCTGGTGGTTTTGCAACAGGTTATTCGTAGGAACAACAACCCTGTTCACTGCGTTCGTATGCACTATTGTATTTCTTAAAGTCAGATTTTGCAAGGCAAGCTGAGGACGCCTCTGGAAGTGTTTTTGGTTTCTGGACTATTAGCATGCGTGATAATTCGGGATTGAGACCCCTAATAAACACGTCAAGGGCCCTACTCCGGTATGTTTCTATGAGGACGGAAACCGTTTCCTGCGTATAATCGTCATAGTGGCGTAGCCAGAATTTTGCGAAGGGGGGTGGGGATTAAAAAAAATTTGCATCGATAACTTAAAGTTGTGATACACAATGGCTAGAGGCGTCGCACTATAGGCAAAACACGAGTTTTTTTCAAAATCGTAGAACTTCGCTTAGAAAAGAGATAATGGAATGCAAATTTTTTTATCGTGACGATAAATGATCATATTAATATAGGAAAACTATAGAGAAGTTGCAACAACAATAACTTAACCCTCAAAATACCGTTCAAAATCTCACTTTTTTCATTTGGGATTTTGGCTCCCATTCCACTAGAAAACACTATATTTAATACACCATTAGCACTGTTTCTGAAAGATTTCTCTTTATTTTATCATAAGACTCGATTCTTGGGACATTGGATGCTGTACCCGAGTGGCCAGATTGGAAAAGAAAAGCTACCTTTAAACTCTAATAACTCGTAAACTATCAGCTTTCACAAAAAAATGTATATAACAAAAATGGTTATACTGGTCGATATCTTTACGAAAGTGCAGCATTTAACCCTTTAATGCAGAGTCTGTCATATATGAAACGCTTTTAACCCTTTCAAGGCAGAGACAAAATGGTTCTCAATATGTTTTCAACGTACTTTTTATTTATTTTTATTTTTTATTTATTTTTAATATTTTTATTTTTTTATTTTATTTTTTATTTATTTTTTTTTTTATTATTATTTTACTATAGAAAATTTTCTACGATTAATATCTACGTCAACATGAGAAAAGCACGTTCAAAAGCATATTGAGAACCTTTTGCCTCTGCCTTGAAAGGGTTAAAAAACGTTTCATATATGACAGACTCTGCATTAAAGGGTTAAATGCTGCATTCCATTACCTCATTTCTAAGCGAAGATCTACGATTTTGAAAAAAAACTCATGTTTTGCCTACAGTGCGTCGCCTGTGGGCATTCTTTCATATATGTATGTATGTGCCATTTTTACCGTTATATATTTTTTGTCTACTCGGTTATTCCATTTGGAATTCATGCTTTATTTAAATTTAAAAAATTAAATTACTACACCATTTTAATTAATTAGTGTGTAGTCCAGTTTTGTTTTGTAGAAGTTTCGTTAGTATACACTTCAGTTTTTACACATTGAATATATCTGCATATTTATATATTTACGCGTATCTATTTACATTTATTTATGTACAAGTCTACAAAATCTTAATACTTATAAAGCGGTTTTTAATCTTCGTTGCTTAACACACATTTTTTCAATTACTTATTGTGTTGTAATCGGCACATCATTATGTACCGCTAACATCGTTAAACCATTCAGCCGCTCCTTAATTGTATCAAAAGAAGGGACAAATAAGATAGCATATTCAACAATTGAGTAGTCCATTTGCAAAGTGCGCTACGTAAATTTTTTTTTAGATTTTTAGTTTTTGGTGGGTTTCATGTCCATTAACAGCAGAGTGAAAAATTTTTCTATATTCTGAAAAAAATAGCTTGAAATGTTAACCACTCTTGAAAAAGTCGCTATAATACTTATTTATCCACTTTCAAAAGTCTCCTCTTGAACTTAGAAAACTGCAAGAAAACGTGGTAGTTTCGGTGCCTAGTGGAAGAGGTCGCAAAAAAGAAGCAAACCAATCTTCCTAGAGGAGAGAACGCGAAAAGCTAAAAAAAAGCTAGCTATGTAAAAGTTACTGTTTCAAAACTTGCAATATTAAATTTTTAAATATAAAATTTGCAAACCTACTATACTGCAATTTTATTTTTTTTAATGGTATTAGGCTCTTATTTATCAAAATTTCAGGTAATAAAAAAAGATCCCCCCATATCCCCCACTGGCTACGCCACTGAATCGTCACATTTAATCTTGTTGACGATCAACGACAGTTGGTGGTTAACTGTCGCATAAAATTCATCTAGTTCGGAATTTCTTTGAGCCAATTGATTTAACTGGTGTTTTAGCGTCCGTATGTCCCTCTTGTCTGCGTAATGCAGTGATAGGACCTTTTCTATCTCAGTTCAGTCACTCTCGAAAACATTATGTGCAACTAACGCCGGATCGGCCCCTCTCCGGATTTTTTGCCTAACGTGCTGAAGGATAGCGCTATACAAAGGTTTTTCCTTGATAACTTCGTAATCGGAAAGGATGCCTTCGGCATTATGTATCCATGAAATATATTGCGCTGGATTTCCCTTAAAAGTTTGCAGCTCTTTGACACAGTCGGGGAGCCTGCCGTTTTCTTGAAGTCCTGTTCGGACATTGGCGCTCGGGTGTTCGCGACTGAGCTCCCTTGTTGAGCCACACTATTTGCTCCTTCTACACTGCCTAGCCTCCCGTTAATCTTGGTAATAGTTTGATCTAGGATTGCGCTGCTAGATTCTATTCGTGCTAAACGAGCTTCTAATCCTAACCCATTTTTTCAATTCCCGTTAGTCGCCCCTCCAGTTTTCTAATCTGTTCGAGGAGAGCGTTAATTCCCCCAGTTAGTTCATTTACTTTTGTTGTCAGTGCGTCCATTATCTCTTGTTTCAAATATTTATGCACGTTTTCTTTATAAATTGAGTTTTTTTTTACAATGTTTTATACGATCAGTTCACCGGGTAATGCCAGCAAGAATATTGTTTTTTGTTTCGCACGGATATTAATTTTTTTGTTTTGGATCTTCGTCCTCGTGCTATGTTTGTATATGCTTTTTATGCAATTAGTTTTTGTGTAAAAAAAAAACAATCAGTCTCGATTTGATTTGGAGGTCGGTTCCTTTCTTACGTTTTCAGAGTTTCCTGCAAAAAAGATAAGAAAGGAGCCACGATTTGTGAAACTTTTACCGTGTTCTTATGTGTACGGCGACATGTACCAGGTTGGCGTTTCACGGCACATTAGTATTTAAAGAAGAGTTTCGGTCAGTTTGTGTCATCCTTTTTAGTCATCAATAATCAGATTGAGGCAACCTACTAAGCCACAACTTACTTCACAACATAATCTTGTACCTATTGTAATTTCCAGTGTGCTCTTATGTGTACCCTAGAGGCCCAACAGGCAGCTAATGCAGGAAAACAAGATATGTTAACCTATTAGCCTTCGATGAGGTGAGTATCTACCTAGTATCAGCCATGTGATCGCGCCAGGATATTCGGTATTGTAAAGGTGTAGTCGTGGACGGTGTAAATTTGTTTTAATTTTCTCTTTGAATAAATATTATTTATTTGTGTACCTTAGGGTCTTCGGGGTCACAGGTCCACTTAATATCATGTTATTCCTGGTTCGGTCACTGACGACACGCAGGATATGACGTAGTAATTTACAGCTTTAGCCTGAGATTCATTCGGGGTCACAGGTCTAAGCGACAATTTATCACTCGGCTATTAGAGCCTTTAATTTTTTCGTTCTCACATTTTTTATTGTTTCCTCGAATTTACCTCTTCTGGGAAGAGGAGCTTTTATACTCTGGAGGGTCCCGAAAGGAATCGCAGAATTAAGCTTCTGTTATAAACCGGAGGGTCCCCCCGAAGGCGGTGAATCGCGGCTTCAAAGATATTAAGTTATTTGGATGGACGATCCATTAATTATTTAGTTCACTATTTGATTTTTATTAACTTCGTTGGTTTGACCCCTTCTAGGAAGGGGAGCTTTTATACCCTGGAGTGCCCCTGGAGTTGGGGATCGCAGAGTTAAGCTAATGTTATAAACCGGTGGATACCCAAAGGTAGTCAATGGTTTCAAAATATTTTGTTATGTGGATGTACAAGCCATACATTTTATAAGCACCTTCACATTCAACACATCCACTTATCACAACACTGTTCATCACTTCTCACGACCACTTGAAAAGGACTCCAGCATTTAAGAAGATCCTTTTCATCAGACCCCACAATTAAGGAGGCCCTTCCTCAGAGACCCTCACTTTCAGTGGGTCCCTGCTCGGGCACCAGTCATCGAGCTCACATCACGGCGGCCCCGAGTTGTCCTTCCTAAAATAAAAGACAATAATTAGTTTTGTAAAAGTGTATTTACCATTTGCTCTCGCTGTCCCAAATAGAATGAACACAACATATTTCTTAATACTATGACTTACGGTCTAACCAGCTGAATTAACTGCTGACGCTGCACTTCCCATAGATTCAATTACGCTAACGCATGTTCGATTATTTTTGCATGCGGGTTCAATTACCCGCACTGGTTATGCGCGTGTTTGGGGAAGTGTGGCGTAAGCACATTCACACAGGTATGTGTGTTAGCCCCCCGTATTAACTTCCATGTAACTGGAATACGCCACAGCAGGGTGGCAGGGTACAGCTATTGTATTTATGTTTATATGCTCAAAAATACTTTTGGTGGCCAGTTTTCTAAAATTTTGCTTTTAACACTATGTATTACATTATGTGTGATATAAGTCACTGTATAATATATTTTTATAAAATAGTTTTACAATTCCACCCGCAAAGATATACATTTATGTACATTACTGGGGAAACATCGACAGTACATCGATGTTTTGCTTTGAAAACATCGATGGTCACAAAAATCGATTGTTTTCCAGCTCTAGATTGGAGATAATGAACCCTCAGATGAAGAAATATGACAAGGACTATGTAATTATTGCAGTGGGTAATTTTTTTCTTGTTTTAACTTTTAGTTTACAGTCAAGGACAAAGGTTTAAATACAAAGAATTTTTTGAAATGTAGTCCAAATTTTTTATTTTAATTTTTTCCGCTGACTTTTCATAAAAATGTAGTTCATACAACAACAAAAAACACAAAAATTAAATGTATAAAAATTGTGCAAAACTCTGGAAAATTTGGTAAATTTTCATATGTTGGTACTAATTTGCCACTTTCTAATCAGACTTGCACTTCGTTATACTAAAATTGAATTGAATGAAAGTTGCGAATTAGTATGCAAATTTATTGAAGTTGCACAAAGTTTCGAGTTTTTATGTCCTTTGTAGTAGTATAACTTATATTTACATGAAAAGTTAGCGGAAAAAAGTAAAATATTAATTTTGGCCTACATTTCGAAAAGTTCTCTATATTTAAGCTTTTGTCTTTGACTGTATTTTTATTTAATCTGTCTTTAAATTTGATTTATTTCTATTTAAAAATGATAATATGCAATTTTTAAGTTCTTTATTGTCAGTAGCTATTCCCTTTGGTGTATCAGCCTTCTCTTGTCCTATCCTCATCCAATGTTTTTCATTTTCTTCACTCCATTGTATGTGCCGACTTATTTCCGATGATAGCTCTTCAAATTTGTCAAGTACTTTCTTTTGCAAATTACCCATTCCTTTTTTTTCGTCTAGGTTCGATCACAGAAGCTGAGGTAATTGGCATTGGAGATGATGGCGATGGGAGCGGCAGTGACGGTGTAGGCAGCGGTGTGGTTGGCAGAGGTGATGACAGCGGCGGGGACGATGTAAGAGGTGGTGTGGTTAGCACAGTAGGAAGAGGTGATGGCAGTGGTGAGGAAAATGTTGGGCTTAGTGGTGACGGCAGCGGTGACGGCAGTGCTGGAGTCAGTGGTGATGGCTGAGATGCTATATCGGCTTCTGTTTAAAAGAAAACAAAACAAATAAGAATGAAATAAATAAAATCAGCATTAAATAAATACATACATGTGTATATATATATGCTTGAATCGAAGTTAAAAAGGTAGGGTACGGTTTAGTTATTTGTACAACAATTTTAGGTTGTTGTGCCCAAACGCGTGATCCGAATGAAAACATAGCTCAGCTGTCAAACACAAAAAATATCCACGAAATATCTCTGCAAAAGGTGTTCAGCCCCTCTTCTTCGGCAACACAGAAAGAAGAATTCTACTTAGTGAGGATTATAATTCTTTTGCAAAAAATCCAAATTTCCCCTATGTTCAAACAGCTCCCAAGTGGTCTGTGGGGGTGAAGGGGTTAATTTTCATAAAGCGTGGTCTATCCTCTTTCGTTTAGGGGGGTCATATGCACTTAGTATATAGAGAAAGCATTGTTTAAGAACCTTCTCTTGGTACTTATGAATAGTAATATTTTACCTTTTTTTCTTACCAAAAAAATAATAAATATGCGATTCAAAATAGGTGGAAACCCTGTTAAAAATATTTTTGAATTAGATATTTTTAAAATACCTTCCATTTTATAACCATATTATGATGTTTTAGTTAATTTGTAGCTAATTTCGAATAGGTGGCAACCTTATACGAGTCTTCTCGGAGATAATACCCATTCAGATAACCTTAAAATGCAGAATTTCAAATTGCAAAATTTCATCAAAATCGTTGGAGCCGTTTCCGAGATCTCCATGGATATATATACGGATATGTACACTGAGGGAAAAAAGTTTGAGTAAAAAAAAACGTGCCAAATTAAAAAAAATTAAGTGCGCCTGGGCCACACTGGAGAAGTGAAACTTACTTTACATAGATATCTATTTTGTGTCATAACCAATATACATACATTAGGCTGGGTCGATTTTGTATGGGGGAAAATAAAATGCATTTGACCGTATTGTGATAGTAATATTATGATGTCTTATGTCAAAGCCAATTGTTATTGGCCACGAAAGATTAATTCAAAACGTATATTTAGCCCGCGCAATTGAATCAAAATGTATGAATCTTGAAAATGAAACTTTGGCTAGTAATATCTATGGAATGCGTCAATTGTTATAAATAGGACGATATATCAAATTAGGGGCTATTAAATTTAGTACCTCACGTTCATTTGTCATTTTTCAACAAGACTCCAAGTTTTTAAGATATTAAGATAAAACTTACAAACACTATAATTTTCCCTTATGAATTTTCAATTCTTCATTACTTCAGCAACCAAGTGAAAAATACAAAAAAAGTAAGACGCGATTTATTTCAAACGTTTTAATGTTTTCGGATGTTTATATAATATTAAAAGGACCATGGGCTTGGTCACGCCGATTAGGTCAGTTTTCAAGATCGTGGTGAATGAAGTCAAACATGTATTGTCAAAGTTTAGGAATCGTTTGATAAGTTAATATTAGTTTCAAGCATATAAGTATTTACAAACATTAACATAATACAATTAGGGTGAGAAACGCCCACTTTAAGTAAATTTATGTTGTCTTGAAAATTGGTGCGGAATGGTTTCATTAGTCACCGAAGAAGCACATTTTTCGCGGTTTCTAAATTTGCCGTTATATGAAGGCCTCCCCTAGGTGCAATAAGTGTTTATACAAAAATATTTTAGTTATCTCCATTATGTGAGAAAGTGACTGTAGATAAATGCAATAGTCTTTAACATATCCTGGGAAATCCTTTTGAGGGCTCTCCAATTGGTCAATATTGGCTTTGCATTCAGCTTGAACGAAAAAAATCTCTCCCTGGCACATTTTTCTGCAATCCGGTTCTTTCATTTAAAGGTTATTTATACAATTGAAGAGACATTTTTTTAGAAAAAAACTTAAGATCCGCTTAAGTTTTTCGATATACCTTTGGTAAATGTTACTCAATCGGTACGTAATAATTACCAAATTGAAGGCGAGCCTTACTGTTACTGATTTATGATAATAATATGATGAAAATCATTCAGGTTATAAACAAATTATTTTAAAGTAAAACAAATGTCAAAAAAATGTTTGTCATTTTCCTACATTTGCCATTTTACTATTGTATGCATAAACATATGTAAACTAATTAGTGTTTCTAGAAGTTGTGCCTGTTCAGTGTTTCCATACTCATTTGCATAAACAAAATTTTTCCACGATGATGGAAAATAATGGCTTTTCTATTAGAGCTACCGAAATTGTTTCTAAATTTGCAAAATTTCGCAAACTATAGCTAATATTAACAAGTAAGAAAGTCTAAGTTCGGGCGGAGCCGAACATTATATACCCGGCGCAAGTATCAAATATATGTTTTTCACCTTTCCGCAAGCTACCGCTACATGGTAAGCCGGGGTGTATCAATTTTGAGTAAGTTAGCGTCCTTAAATTTCGAAATATTGAAATTTCAAGCATTGCTGAAGTTTATTGTTATATGAAAAGCGGCCGTAATTTTAGGCCGATTTCAACAATTTTCAACGCTTTGCTTTTAAGTTGCAAGCACAATAACCATACCGAGTTTGGTACAAATTGGTAGAACAGTTACCGAGATACATATATGTGATTATAAGTGGGCGGTGCCGCGCCCATTTTCCAAAATTTTATCATAAACGTATTTCTTGGTAAATGATGGTTGCAAGCGTCAATTTTGAATAAATTAGCTTTAATATTTACTGATTTATCGAAGATTTCGTATTTCTCTAAATTACCCTTATATGGAATGTGGGCGTGGTTATTGTCCGATTTTTAAAATTTTCGGCCATTTGGTATGCTGTACCAAAGCCAACAATTGTGCCAAGTTGGGAAGAAATTGGTACAGCGGTTGCCAAGATATACACATGTAACCATAAGTGGGCGTGGCTACGCCCATTTTTAAAAAATTTATAATTTTCTTATTTTTCGTCTCAAAATTATTATAAATATAAATTTTGAGTGAAAAATCTTCAGTAGTTACTAAAATATCGCAGTTTTCGTATTTCTGAAAGTTACCATTATATGGAAGGTAGGCGTGGTTATTGTCCGATTTTGCCCATTTTCAATACCATCCGTCCTACGCACGAAGTACGTACCGTACGTTTTGATAAGATATCTTAATTTTTACTCGAGTTATCGTGTGCACAGACGGACGGACGGACGGACGGACAGACAGTCACCGCTTAATCGATTTCTCTTTTGTTTCTGATCATTTATGTATACATTTGTCTATATCTATCTCGATTCGTTTTGCCTGTTACAAACAACCGTTATGTGAACAAAGTTATAATACCCTTGTGCACAAGTGCGCTCGGGTATAAAAAAGGATTAGAATATTTGGAACCAGCGACCTAAAGCACGCCAGTAATATTAACGATGTTCTTTACATCGTTCGACTATAGGCCAGTGCAATTATCAAGAGAACAATTAAAATTTGATTGAAAACAGATACCTTTGAGATTAAACATAAGCTAAAGGGCTGCGGAAATGATATTTGACTTTATCTTTTGCGTTAACGGATTCATTATCTAAAAATATGCACCAAACCTTTTGCTGAACCCAGAATTTTTAACAAGAATTGGTCTTATTCGACTAGTGTGCTGTGGGTCACTTGGCGGTCAATGCGCGGGCTCTTACAATTAAAATAAAAGACTAATATTTTGCAGGCTTCTTGTTCACTTCATGATACAATATATTTTCACTATTACCAAGGGATTTGAGAAAAATTAGATTTTCGACCTAACATACATACATATGTACATACATACATACATCTGATTTTGCTTAAGGTTATATTTTTTGTCTTTTTCGTTACATTTTTGTTATTCTGTTTTTCAATATCTTAATTTTTATCTTTACACTCTATCGATAACAAAATTGATATTAACATCCAATAAAATATCGATAAACAAACCGATAAAAATATCGATAACAAAATCGATAAAAATTTCGATAGCCAAAACAATAATGGCGCATATTCATAGTCATATTTAGTACTCAACTAAGTCGAAACTATTCTAAGTCACAACTAAAGCTATTCATAGTCGCCTTAGTTTCGACTTTTCTGGCTAAGTACCAACTTAAAATTTAGTTTCGGCTGCAGCTGCAACTAAGTCGTAACTAGGAAGAAGTATTTTATCAAATTAAGGGAAAACAGACGAAATATGTAAAAATTAAGTTGGTAGAGGGTGATTTTGATAATGTTGAATAATCTCCAATTAAAATTTACAAAGATCGATCCATTTTAATCGGAAGATGAAATTAAATGCGTATTACAATTCGAATAAAGCTACATCACAATTTTATAATTGGAGTAATTTAGATAAATTCTCAAATAATACGTCAGTTTCACGCTAGTTCATTTAAAGTGAATTTGTGCATAACATTTAGATATCTACTATTTGTATGTTTCACAGCATGCTTTCGATAAACATCGACTACACATCACTGCGGTTGTTCTGGCTATTTCACACAATTAACAAGAAAATGATACCTTATTCTTTTGCATAATCATGCAATGAAAATAAAAATTACATAAACGGATGATCAAACTTGACATTATTTAATGAAAATGTAATTTTTCCAAAATATCGTAAAGAAAAATCGATACATTTTCCCACTCGTTTTGCTATATCGTAAACTAAGTCGAAACTACTTAGTAGAAGTCTGAAATGCGACTATGAATAGAGGTAAATTTTAATTTACTTAAATTTAAGTTGCAACTTTGTTAGTTTCGACTTAGTTGCTGGACTATGAATACGCGCCAATAATATTAGTAGCAAAATCTATTAGAAACTCGAAAAGAATATCCATAACAAAATCGATAAATATATCGATAACAAAATCGAAAAGTATCGATAAAGAAATCGATAAATATCGATAATAAAATCGATATATGTCGATAACAAAATCGATAAAAATATCGCTAACAAAATAGTTAAAAATATCGATAACCAAATTGATAAATATCCTTAACAAAATCGATAAAAATATCAATAACAAAATCGATAAAAAATGTCGCTAACAAAATAGTTAAACATATCGATTACAAAGTCGATAACAAATCAATAAAAATATTGATAACAGAATCGTTAAAAATGTCGATAGCAAACCCGATAAAAATATCGATAAGTCCCGGGAGTTCCGAATATTTCTAAAATCCTAAAATAATTCCCAGATTGAGTCTCTGTGTCCCTCTCTATATCCTTTCCTCTTAAATTACCTTTATTTTAATCTTTCTTTCCCCATCTTCATCTTTATTTTTATCGGTATCCCCATCTTCCTTGTCTTTACTTTTATGTTTATCATTTTCTTCATCTACATATATATTCCCCTCCACCTTTGCCCTTATATATATAAGGAAAGTGTTTAAATTTACCTTGGCCTTCATTTTTACCTTTATCTTTACGCATCTTTGTTTTTGTTTTTGCCTTTGCATTTATCCTTTTCTTTATCTATGTACGTAGTCACCTTTACTTTCATTCTTGTGTTGGCTTTTTTCTAAGTGTTATTCTTTAACCTTTTATCAGCAAATTTTAGTTAAATTAATACCGTATGCATACACACAAGAAGCACTTGTTTCAGCCCCAACCATTTTCGTTGCACCATTTCCATTGCATCATTTCCGTTAACCTTTTATTAGCAAATCTTAGTTAAATTAATACCATATGCATACACACAAGAAGCACTTGTTTCAGCCCCAACCATTTCCGTTGCACCATTTCCGTTGCATCATTTCCGTTGCACCATTTCCGTGTGCAATTTCCGCTGAATTTGCCAATTTACTCCCAACCAACCAACCGCCGCTAAAGAAGTTTCACTTCAAAAACCTACGCTTATGGAAGAGCACCATCCCAACTCGTATTAAATTTGAGTATAAACGTTTTAAAATATGTCGTTGTCCACTTCACAGATGCTTTTTCGTAATTAAGAAGAAAAAAAGTTTTAATTTTATGTTCCATCTGATGGTAATTGAACCCGGACACTCTTGGCAGTAACCAATTGTATCAACCATCTTTGCGCACTCAGCTACAGCCATACATGTAAGGGCCGGTTGCTCAAAGCCTGATTGACACTAATCGCCGATTAACATCGTTATCGACGTTTTCGGTTCCATGCAAATAACATGGTGTCGGTAACGTCGATAACGATGTTTAACCGGGGATTAGTGTCAACCAGGCTTTGAGCAACCGGCCCTAAGTGTGTTCTCAAATGCTGAGTTTGAATCAACATCACAGCGCGCGATTAGTGCATTTGCACAGATAAACACCCTGCAAAAAATTGTGCGACTAATCTCTAAAGAGAGTATTCCGAGATTACTCTCAATCGGGTACAACTGGGCATTAATTAGTCGCAACTAGTCTCATACGGGTACTAATGGAGGTCAATTAGTCTCGACACATCCTTATGGGTATAATTGGAGATCCATTAGACCCCAACTCATCTCTAACGGGTACTATTAACGATTTAATGATATGTACGCACTTAGTCAATGAAATTTCATGTGCGGCGTTGGCACATAGAGAGAGTATTCGCCTAACAAAACTGAGCACCCCAGTTCGAATCTCAGCTGGCACAAATTTTTATTTTTTGAAAGTGACTAATCGCTTTTTATACCCATTCGGGTATAAAGGTGAACAATTACTCTCTTCATAGGAAATGCTCGAACAAAAGCGAACAGTTCATTCCATATAAAGAGATCAAAAGTGGTATTAGTTATGCTCCTTTGCGATTGCTCCCGGAGTCATCCCGGATTAGTCCAATTTTTTGCAGGGCATGTACCATGTATGTGTGTATGTGTTGCTGGGCATGCTTGGTATACATATACTTTCTTAATTACATATCGTCGCCTGGGTAAGAGATTGTAGTATGTTGCGCATGTACCTATGACGCTTACGACAATCCTTTACCCAGGCGACGATATGAAAAAAACAACCGAGACGTGCAAAACGCCATCCGTTCAGTGAAAAATGCTTCATTTTAATACGGGCGTATGTCAATTGAATATTTCCATTATACATACACTACTTTTGAACACGTTTCACTTGATTTAAACACGCTATTATTTAATTCTTCTATTTTTT
>NW_023458555.1:77626545-77641191 GCF_013731165.1 Rhagoletis pomonella | reverse complement strand
TATATATATCTCGATTCCTAGACGTGATCCAGCGAAACGCCGGGACACGCATTACTTCTTTTTTACCGATATAACTTTCCCCGGTAGTTTGAACCCTTCCCGATCACTGACCCCTACCATTTGTCTCACAGTGTAATTAATCAGACTTTATTAATATTCACTTTCGACATGCGTATGTGTATGAAAGGGTTGTAAGAATCAACTCATGTTATGAATGCACCACAGAATTCATCAATTCATTTCATAACTCGAGTCTAGCTCCGCTGTTGCGTTGAAACTAGTCCTGTCCTTCGCTAGCGGGTAAACTTGTTAATTCATCCCATAAACTAACGAAACTCACACTCACACCACCAACCAGTTGGGACGATCGTTACCCTGCAAAAAATTGTGCGACTAATCTCTAAAGCGAGTATTCCGAGATTACTCTCAATCGGGTACAATTGGGCATTAATTGGGCTGCTGGAGCTGACGGCGTGCGAGGAGCTGATGAGGTACATGCATCAGCTCGTATGCAGAATCTGGTCAGATGAAGGCTTGTCCGACAACTGGAATTTAAGTGTGCTCTGCCCAATCCACAAGAAAGGCGAACCCACCATTCGCGCCAACTACCGCGGAATCAGCCTTCTAAGCATAGGTTATAAGGTCTTATCGAGTGTATTGTGCGAAAGACTACAGCCCACCTCCAACGAATTGATTAGACCTTATCAGTGTGGCTTTAGGTCTGGCAAATCTACCATGGATCAGGTATTCACAATACGCAAAATCTTGGAAAAGATCCGCGAGAGTAGGATCGACACACACCATCTATTTGTCGATCTCAAAGCCGTTTTCGGCAGCACGAAGAGAAGTTGCCTTTATGCCACGATGTCTAAATTTGGTATCCCCGCGAAACTTATACGGCTGTGTAAAATGACGTTGAGTAATACCACCAGCTCCGTTAGAATAGAGAAGGATCTCTCCGAGCCGTTTGATACCAAACGAGATTTCAGACAAGGGGACTCGCTTTCGTGTAATTTCTTTAATCTGATATTGGAGAAAATAATAAGAGCCGCAGAACTGAACCTCTCAGGCACAATACTTTACAAGAGCGTACAATTGCTGGCGTATGCCGACGACATCGATATTGTCGGTAAAAACAAGGGCTACGTCTGTTCTGCCTTCTCGGGATTGGATAGAGAAGCAAACCGAATGGGTCTGGTGGTGAACGAGGGCAAAACGAAGTATCTCGTGTCATCGCACAAGCAGTCAGAGCATACGCGTCTTGGCACCCACGTCACTGTTGACAGTTACAGGCTTGAAAATGTAGACGACTTCGTTTATTTGGGAACCAGCATAAACACCAATAATAATGTAAGCCTTGAAATCCAGCGGAGAGTCACTCTTGCCAACAAGTGCTACTTTGGGCGGAGTACGCAACTGAGAAATAAAGTCCTCCCTCGTCGTACAAAGCTCACACTCTATAAGTCACTCATCATGCGTGTGCTGGTGTATGGCGCGGAGGAATGGGCAATGGAAGCATCTGATGAGGCGGCTCTTGGAGTTTTCGAGAGAAAGATTCTGCGAAAGATTTACGGACCTTTACGCTTTGGCGAGTGCGAATATCGCTGACGATGAGCTGTATGAGCTTTACAACGATATAGACATAGCGCAGCGAATTAAAATTCAATGCGGGTCGCGCTGCTGGTAACAGAGGAAAAGGAAGGCCTCCTCTGCGTTGGAAAGACCAGGTGGAGAAGGACTTGGCTGCACTTGGCATTTCCAATTGGAGTCAGTTAGCACAGAAGAGAAATGAACAGAAATAACTCCACACAAAATTTTGCCAATAGGTGGCGTAAGAGTCGATATATTTGGAAAACCCGTATTTAGCATCCGATTTGGTTCACATTTAGAATGTATATTACTTAAATGGAAAAAACTAACCGCACAACAAATTCTGCAGTTAGGTGGCGCGTGGGTCTATATAATTAAAAAATCGGCATCTATGCTTGTTTTGTTAAATATTCACAATGTTTTACAAGCTATATTTTTTTGTTATTTTTGTACAAAAATTCGGTTCATGCTGTAAACAAAACCATATAAATCAAGGTTTCAAAATATGTACAATACTCAGGAAAATTGAATGAATTTTAAACTTTTTACCCAGATTTTTTACTAAAATTTCTGGTATGCAGTTTTATAGCTCATACAAGGTATGAGTGAATGTTTTGTTATATGGAAGAATATACGTAGAGCCGTCAGCAAAAAATTATTAAAAATCAACGCGATTTCTCATCTAGTTCAAAATTGTACATTGTTATACTCAAATACAACGGGCTATAAAACTGTATACCAGAAATTTTCGTAAAAAACCTGAGTAAAAAGTTTAAAATTTTGATGAAAATTCATTTAAGTTTCCTGAAAATTGTACACAGTTTGAAACCTTGATTTACATATATGGCTTTGTTTATAGCGTGAACCGCATTTTTGTACAAAAATTGCATACCAGAAATTTTCTAAAAAAATCTGAGTAGAAAGTTTAAAATTTTGACGAAAATTCATTAAAGTTTCCTGAATATTGTACACCGTTTGAAACCTTGACTTACATATAGCATTCGCACATTTATTTAAACCAAACGTAAATTAATTTAATTTGCGTTTGGGTTAGTTTGATTTGCGTTTGGTTTAATTTAATTTGCGTTTGGGTTAAATTGATTTGCGTTTAATTTAAGAATATTAAAAAAAACAAGGGTGAACGCAGATATAGTGGAGCGAGTGTATGTGTATTACATACTTACATAAATTGAAATCTATTGAAAATCCAAATCATGCCTGGCGAAGTCAATAGGACAGGGGGCTTACTTAAAGAATTGGAAATATTTGAAGGCGATAAAATTATCGATCCATTATTGACGTAACCAATGAAATTATAAATGGCGAAATAGAATTCATCGCTGAAACTATCTGGCCAAATTTTAGACGAGATCAAGGGCAGTGTTGCCGTGGTGAAATAAAAAAATGTATCGTAAAAAAAGCAAAAAATGGATCAAATGTATCAATAATTTTTTTAAGTATCAAATTATCAATTTAGAAAACACTATTAAAAAATGGTATTTGGTTTCATACCTTTTCTTCTTCCCAGTGGGGAAATACATTGTATATATTAGCGCACACAAGGGCTGGATTTTGGGGTTAATGATGTAAATCGATGTGTGTTTGCAAGATATATTGGTGGTGTTCATTTAAACAGATAAATTTGCCTCTCGCATATACGTATATTTTTATCCCCTGCTTTATATAAACGAGCAAAAAAGAATATTAGTTGCCCCTTATCGAGAAACTTGTGTACGGTTTAGTTAATGTACAACGATTTTCGGTTGTTGTGTCCAAACGCATAACCCGAATCCAAAAACTTTCACATACACGTGTAATCAAAGGATTCACATTTCATTTAAGACTAGCCAATGCCCGCTTACTTCGCGGCGCCTAATAAGAGCTTTTGCGTTAGCCAATGTAAAAGAGCGTTTAAAAACAAAATTAGTCTGTAAAGTCAAAGTTTTTGATTTAAGTTGAAACCACTAAGGCGCAGTATCCTCCTCACACATAGGCCAATAATAGTAACGCTGTGATACCATATGGAATACCAATCCCTTTTGGTGTCATGAGCTTTTCCGATGGTCTTATTTCCACCTGTGAGATCTCTGCCAATCATGCGTAATCTTTTTGTATGATCTTGCAACTTCAACATTGGTGCGATGTGTATGCCAATAAAAGTTCTTATAGGGAAACTCATGAGCACAGAAGTGCGTTTTCTTTATAGGAGGGCCAAGAATCCTCGTTGTCCCACAGGATGAAAAGTTTTCCGGTACATTGCTAAATGAGTCGTGTGATCTCTTCAGTATCTTTCAAATGAAGAAATTGATA
Source organism: Rhagoletis pomonella (assembly GCF_013731165.1). NCBI lineage: Eukaryota > Metazoa > Arthropoda > Insecta > Diptera > Tephritidae > Rhagoletis > Rhagoletis pomonella. The sequence continues at coordinate 77,637,291 of NW_023458555.1, read as the reverse complement.
TACCTACGGTAAAATTTTTTTTTTTAATTCATGGTAAAATTTATGAACTGATTTCTGGGTAGATGCAAGACCGCATGATCGTGCATGATCAGAAAACCTTAACCCCATCCTTCATTTAGACATCTGAAAACTAAATTCGTATAACTTAAACATAGTGCCAAAGCAGACCAACCACACGGGGTTTCTATACATTACGACTTCAGCGCCATCCATTGGGTTCATTTTCTGCAAAACCATTGCTTTTTGAGTTTATTCCGAACAACGAAAACGGCTATCATTTTATGCAAATAGGTATAGAGATAGACAGATTATAGCGAAACTCGTAAAAGCAAATCTTTGTGAAAAATTAAAAAAATTCTTCAAAATTTTCACATAAATTTTACCTTACTGAAAATTAAAGACAAAGTTACAATAGTTCAATGAGATTAAGAAATCTAGGAGAAAATGGTTCCCAGTCGAATGATACTTCCGCGTTTACGTAAATGTATATCGATCCAATAATTACCACTTTTCGCCATAACTACGGTATTGATAACATATGTAGCTGTGTAGAATTTCAGGACGTTAGCGTAAGCAGCTCCAGAGATAAGCTATATGAGAAGTTCAGTTTGTATGGAAGGAAGGAGCCACACTCCTTTCCCAATGCATTTGCAATATATGCACCAGTGCTAAGTTCAGTTCCCCAGCGTAATTGGTTTTAGAGATATATTGGTTTTTTACGTTTCAGTCTGTATAAGAATTTTAGGAATATCTCGAGCTACATACCGAGTAAATTTTTGGTCAGAATATTTATTTTCAAGGTGTTGCCAAATATGAACCAAGTCGATGCAGCCGTTTAGTAGTTTAGTGAAATACATTGTAAAGAGAACTGTATGAAATTGTAAAACGTGAGACGATTTCTTAATTTTTGGCAGCAACAACGAAAAGTTTTAATTTTTTTAGCGAAAAACCTTCCACACAGGAATAAAATAATAAGTTTGTGGTTATATCGAGGCGAAATTTTGAGAACGGTCCGTTGCTAACTCTAAACATAAACAACGACGCACTGGAAAAAGTTAGTACGTTCAAATACCTAGGAATAATGATCGACGGTAAACTAAAACAAAAAAAAAATGGATTCTATATTTTCAATTAGAGCTCTAGCAATATGTACATCGGTGAAAATGCATTTAATTCCATACATTAACTTTTGCGTGGTACGCTTACAAACATACAGACAAACATACCAAAATTTTATATTTGGCTTTTGTTGATCTAATAAACCCCCTATTAATTTTTCTTTAACATCTATTATGTACAGATATCAGCCTGTTGCAATTGTATTATTCTCAAGTCCTCTCGTTTGACACCCATATGCCAACACTTAGTTTATATTATAAATTTAACTGAATTAAAATTTTCAAATAAGTGGCAACCCGCTTCAAGAATATTTTCAAAAGTACGCTTCCTAATCCTCTTTAGTTTAATATTCGTATTGCAATATTTCATTTATTTTACAAACTTTAATGAATACAATTTTTCAATCAGTTGGCAAATCCCCTAAAAATATTTTAGCATTAAAATTTCCTAGCCTCTTTAGTTTGATGCCAATATTGCAATATTTAATTTATGCTATCAATTAAATTAAATTAAAGTTTTCAAATAGGTGGCAACCTTCCACAAAAATATTTTCAGCTGTAAGCCTTTGTAAATTTCTTTCTTTTGACAGCCATATTGCAGTATTCACTTTACCGTATCAATTGATCTAAACTGAAATTTTAAACACAGGTGGCAACTGCCTAATTTTTATACCCGAGCGCACTTGTGCACAAGGGTATATTAACTTTTTTCACATAACGGTTGTTTGTAACAGCCAAAACGAATCGAGATAGATATAGACAAATGTATACATAAATGCTCAGGATGAAAAAATAAATCGATTAAGCCATGTCTGTCTGTCCGTCCGTCTGTCCGTCCTTCCGTGTAGACGATAACTCGAGCAAAAATTGAGATATCTCAACGAAATTGGGCGTGTGGGTTTCCCTTAATCCAAGGTAGGTTGGTATTGAAAATGGGCGAAATCGGACTTTAACCACGCCCACTTCCCATATAACGGTAATTTCCAGAAATACGAAAACTGCGATATTTTAGTAACTACTGAAGATAATTCACTCAAAATTGATATTTACAATAATTTTTAGACGAGAAATAAGAATATTATAAATTTTTGGAAAATGGGCGTAGCCACGCCCACTTATGGTTACATGTATATATCTTGGTAACCGCTGCACCAATTTCTTCCAAACTTGGCACAGTTGTTGGCCTTGGTACAGCATAAAAAATTGCCGAAACTTCTTAAAATCGGACAATAACCACGCTCACATCCCATATAACGGTACTTTAGAGAAATACAAAATCTTCGATAAATCAGTAAATATTGAAGCTAATTTATTCAAAATTGATGCTTGCAACAATTCTTTACCAAGAAATAAGTTTATGGTAAAATTTTGGAAAATGGGTGTGGCACCGCCCACTTATGATCACATATGAGTATATCGGTAACCGTTCTACCAATTTGTACCAAACTCGGTGTGGTTATTGTGCTTGCCACAAAACAGCAAAACGTTGAAAATTATTGAAAGCGGAATAAAATTGAGGCCGCTTTACATATAACGGTAAATTTCAGAAATGCTTGAAACTTCAATATTTCGAAATTGAAGGACGCTAGTTTACTGAAAATTGATACACCCCGGCTTACCATCTAGCGGAAGGTTTCGGAAAGGTGAAAAAACATATATTTAATACTTGCGCCGGGTATTTAATGTTCGGCTCCGCCCGAACTTAGACTTTTTTACTTGTTTCTGCTATATTGGAAGCTAGATCTCTAGCGATACATCGGTGAAAACTACATTCAATTCCATGTTTTCGACTGATGCGCGTACTAATATAGAGACAGACAGAGATTCAAAAATTCTAAAAATTGTTTATTTGGCTTCTGTAGCTTTAATAAAAACCCACCATATTAATTTTTCTTTAATATCTATAAGGTACAGACATCGACCTGTTACAATTTTATTATATGTATAGATGTAGATATAGATTTAATTTATTTTATCAATTTAATACAATAAAATTTTTCAAACAGGTGGCAGCCCTCCCTAAAAATATTTTCGGCAATATAATTTCCACAACTCTTTCAGTTTGATACCCATATTGCAATATTTAATTTAACTTATAAATTGAATTAAATGTAAATTTTCAAACAGGTGGCAACTCTAAAAAAATATTTTTGGCTGTAAGCCTTCTTCAGCCTCTTTCTTTTGACGCCCATATTGGAATATTAATTTTTTCATATCAATTTACTTAAACTCCAATTTTCAAACAGGTGGCAACTCTCAAATTTTTTTCTTCCTATATTTTAAGTTAGACCTTTAGCAATACATCGGTGAAAACTGCATTCAAATCCATGCATTCGTTTTCGAGTGATGCGCGAACGAACATACAGACAGACAGACAGACAAAAATTCTAAAAGTGGTTGATTTGGCTTCTGGTGCTCTAATAAAGACCTCCCACATTAATTTTTCTTTAATATCTATAATGTACAGACATCGACTTGTTACAATTTTATTATATGTATAGATATCTAGATGTAGATATAGATTTCATTGATTTTATCAATTTATAATACAATAAAATTTTTCAAACAGGTGGCAGCCCTCCCTAAAACTATTTTCGGCAATACAATTTCCAAACCCCTTCAGTTTGATACCCATATTGCAATATTCAATTTATCTCATAAATTAAATTAAATGTAAATTTTCAAACAGGTGGCAACTCTAAAAAATATTTTTGGCTGTAAGCCTTCTTCAGCCTCGTTCTTTTGACGCCCATATTGCAATATTCATTTTTTCTTATCAATTTACTTAAACTCCAATTTTCAAACAGGTGGCAACTCTCTAATTTTTTTCTTCCTATATTTTAAGTTAGACCTCTAGCAATACATCGGTGAAAACTGCATTCAAATCCATGCATTCGTTTTCGAGTGATGCGCGAACGAACATACAGACAGACAGACAGACAGACAGACAGAGACAAAAATTCTAAAAATGGTTGATTTGGCTTCTGGTGCTCTAATAAAGACCCCCCGCATTAATTTTTCTTTAATATCTATAATGTACAGACATCGACCTGTTACAATTTTATTATATGTATAGATAAATGTTTCAAGTTTCCTACCACTAGCTTATTAATAAACTCGGTTTGCACTATGCACTTTTTTTTTGCAAATTTCGACGTGGGTTCTGCGCAAAAATACTGTGGACGGCGTAGCCGGAGTGATATACACAAGAAATGTTGTATACCTTTGACATGCGGAAGCCCCTCTTCTCCGGCAACACACAAAGGAGGATTCTACTTAGTAAGGGTTATAATCCCTAACCGCGGCCGAAGGAAGAAGCAAATGCAACAGGTGGTGGACCTAACAAAGTGCATGTTTTCAATGGCTTGGAAGAAGCTGTTATTGCATTAACTGGATTGAGAATCAGTTTTTCACGCATAGGAGTAGTTCTGGCTTGTGGTTCAATAATTCAACCAGAAGCTGACATAGATGCGCCCATGGTTACTATGCCCGACAGCTCCGCATACCTTTGTGAATCCATTGCCATAGCGCCCGCTTACTCTGCTGTTATAATTGCAAATACATCAGAATCCAAATTTTCCTCAAAATATGTAAAATTAACCCATTTTACAATAAACAAGTGAGTGTTTTTTTAGTTCCTTTCCGCTTTGTTTTCCTTCATTCAGCTATCTTCGAAAAACAACTGATAGCTGGCAATGCTGCATGTGTTTCCGCAAGGGTTGCAGCATGTGGATTTATCGTTTTTCGTAGCATTACGAATTACGAAAATTCGGGTTCTAGAATAAGGGGGTATGTGTAGATTTCACGGAAACTTGAATACAAATATATGTACTTAAAACTATTAAGTGCCAATCATTTACATTAATTGTCAAATTATGAGATACATTCCACGTTAAACTCGTAAATTACGACAAAAAGCTGAACCTAGCTTCAGTGTAGACTAAATTCCTGCGCAATCCCATTTAAAGGGCCTAACAAGACATCCGATCGCCGCGCAAATACTTTCCCTCCTTTACTCTCATCGTTCGGGTCAAGTGTGAGTAAGCATAAACCAGTTTCTGCAAGCGTACGTAAACTACCGATCAATAGCAAGACGCGTAGAGTATTTACTTTGCCTACTGCGAGTAAAACGTATTTGACAGTAGAGTACTCTACTGGTAGTACTTGAGTATTTTCGAAGAAAACATACATTTGTAGCAAGAATGATAGAAGAATTTTCTGGATCGTGCATTTGTGGTATCTGAATAAAACTAAGGACAGCAATGTAGTGGAGCGATGAAGAGAGCGACGAGCAAAACGTACTTTCAACTAAAATGCTGATATACTTACCTAAGTACATATGTATGTATGTGCATAGATACGTATGTGCATAGTGGTTGTGCTTGTTATTCACACAACTCGAGGAAAAGTTAAACTTCTTCTCTGTGCTACCGTGGCCACTTTTTTTTGCAACACATATTAGGCCATTTAAATATATTTATAACTGAATATTTTATTAAAAATACCTTTACAAACCTATTTTCCTTACTAGCGTCAATTTTTGTTTACTTTAATATTTGACATTCCTCCTCTTCTTCGCAAGAATAATCGATAAAACTAAGTTGGACACCAAAAAGTTATCGGTTTAATCTGAGATATTTTTAATTATAATTTTGCATGGCTAATCTCTTTTTCTAATAACAGATTAGGGAGTTAAGCTCGAAAATTAGGACAATCTTTTTATATGTAAAGCTATTATTAAGCGATTCAGTTACATACATACAAATGTAGGTTAGGTTAGAAATTAAACATTAATTTCATTTAATTTTATTCATTTTTCTGATTTAATTTTTTTATTCATTTTCATTTTTAATTATTTTAATACATGAAATTATCGGTATGATTGATAAAAAATACTTGTATATACTTGTGACTCAAGGGCGTTAAAATATCTTGGAAACACCGCATCAGTTATTGTTTTTGAGCTTATAGTTTGAGCATTTCTATTTGTATATATTCCTAAATTTACTAAAATAGACTACTAAACCTATGCCTAAAACCATCTACGAATATCAAAACCAGGGCATGAATCACGTATGACGACATTCGTCTGAACGATATCGTGCCGAGATTGTCTTGCTTCATAAAAATCAAAAATTGTTTGATCGTTTGTGCGATATCGTCAACTCGATTTCCTCTTACTATGCATATGCCTAAATGTATGCAATTATTTGGCAAGCAAACACAGGGTGCTCCTAATGAAAATAAAAATGTTATGCTGAAATACACATGCTAAGCCCTTCGAAATTTTGTGCTGGGATATGCGTTATAGCTGCGCAAATTTTACCCCTACTGAAACCAAAGATGTATACACATCAAAAATAAAAAAATCTCCACTGCCCCACGACTCGGACTCGAACTCGGCTCTCTCAATTGGCAGTCTAGTGCTTTGCACACTCGGCCATTGCGCCTGATTGGGCAGCGTGAGCAAAATGACATACACAAATGTCTGTTGTTTCCTTTGCACTAACTGATTTCGAATCAGCATTCGAAGCTGGCAACGATATTTTCGAGCTCACTCGGATTCAGTGATAGCAATTTTTTCATATTCGTAGCGAGCATTTGAATTCGTAGATTTTCTACGAGGGATTCCGTGATAGGCCTGAGTTTTTCTCGTCACTTGTTCTGTCGCTTCACTGCAGCAAAACCAAGTTGTAGGGAAAACCCTGACGATATGCGTAGAATTGAAACCATGGGTTTGAAGATAGCGCAAATTGATGTGAAAATTTCAATTTCATATTAAATATATTTATGTATGCATGTACATATGTACATATGTAAAAATGTAGGCTCGATTTAAAAAAATCGGATAAAGTTTTTCTTTCGCCATTCATACACTTCTAATTTTAGTATTTATTAAAAAAAAATCAATGAAATTCAAAAACTCTATCTTGCATTTGGTTTTATCCAATACCAATTTGAGCTGTCGCAGTGTTATCAAAAAAAAACAAGTAAGAGCAGCGCTGTCTTCGGCTATGCCGAAGGCTTCATACCTTTCATGAATATCTGCAAATTTTACTTTGACAGATTACTGCTTTTGAATACATCTGCATACATCGATAGAGGAGTTACATACTTATATAAAAAATCGCATCTAAACAATCAGAGGTATGGAAGATATACTTTATATGGCACCAATCTAAGTGATTTTCACTGCTATGTGATCGGTATGTAAACCGGTAACACAATTTATTGGGTTTAGTTTCCTACATAAAGGAGATATATGGCAAAAACTGGTATCTGAACAATCAGTGCTATAGGAGGTAAAGCTTATACAGCATAGATTTTGATGATTTTCTCAGTAGACTTTGTATTATTATTTATAAAATATCTTACGAAATTTATCGGTTTTAGCTATTCAAATAAAGGAGTTTTACCGTAAAATCCCATATCTGAACAATCAGATGTATGGAAGATATATGTTGTAGTCATCCGATCCTTGTTATTTTCACTGTAAGTATTCTGTAAATAATGAGTGAAAGTGGTGCGAAATTTCATGTTCCTAGCTGCATAAATGGAGGAGTTATGATAAAAGACCTCATATCTGAACAATCAGTTGTATGGGGTCTGCAGGTTATAGTGACCCGACCTTTGTTATTTTCACTGTAAGTCTTCTGTTGATAACTATTGAAAACAGTGCGGAATTTCATGTTCCTAGCGATATAAATGGAGGAGTTATAACGAAAAATTTTATATCTGAACAATCAGTTGTATGGGGTCTATAGGTTATAGTGACCCGATCTTTGTAATTTTCACTGTAAGTATTCTGTTGATAATGGGTGCAAGTACTGCAAAATTTCATGTTCGTAGCTGCATAAATGGAGAAGTTACAACGAAAAATCCCATATCTGAACAATCAGTTGTATGGGAGCTATAGGTTATAGTGACCCGATCTTTGTAATTTTCACTGTAAGCATTCTGTTGATAATGGGTGCAAGTGCTGCGAAATTTCATGTTCGTAGCTGCGTAAATGGAGAAGTTATAACGAAAAATCTCATATCTGAACAATCAGTTGTATGGGAGCTATATGTTATAGTGGTCCGATTCTTCCGGTTCCGACAAATGATTAATACATTATAAAAATACACCCACCTACCAAATTTGATCCGGATATCTCGAAAACTGAGAGACTAGATTGCATACAAACAGACAGACAGACGGACAGACGGACAGACGGACAGACGGACAGACGGACAGACGGACATGGATAAATCAACTCAGCTCGACGTTCTGATCATATAAGTATACATTTTGATGGGTCTATCTCTTTTTGTTCTGGTACTTACAAACATCGGACCAAAGTTATAATACCATTTCATGCTCATGAAAGGTATAAAAAAAGTTATCAATGGGTAGGTTCAGAAGGCGCAGCAGTTGAGCGCAACCGTTGCTATACAAAAATCAGTGATCGTTATGCGTCTTTTGAATGACTTCATACATTAGCTGTCAAATTCAACTCTCAAACATGTTGTCTCAAATGATGAGAAAAATATTACGATCATCTAACACGCAACTATTCAGTTGATCAGAAGTACGCAACAACGCGTTCAGAAGGTGCAATCGCACCAGTTACTGAGCTGTTGCGCCTTCTGAACGTGCCAAATGAAAATTCGTTTCTCTTGAAATCAAGTTATATGGTTCGTATATATGTACATATGTACATATTCCGAAATTTTTTTATTTGTAAAGGCTCTCAAGAAAAACTAAAAATTCATATAAAATTACGCACAATAAATGGAAAATAAATTTGCTTCTATAAAAAATTTCTTAAATCAGTATGCAGCTCTTAAGAAAAAAATGCTCGTACATCTCGTCGCTACCATGTCCAACTATCGAATATGAAAATCGGCACTTTTCAAAATTTTGATTTGCCACTAATAATTTTATTTCGTATAGCAGCATTGCTTAAGTTATTGTTTTTGGCAACTTATTTGTTGGCCAATGACTGCAAATAGTTTTATAGAAAATTAGAAACGAGAATAATACTTTCATAAAAATTTAAGTACATACATAGATTTAAAAAGCTGCTTGATACAAAAGTGTTATGAAAATGTCACATTAAACAACTGTCTAAATCTACGTTATTTTTTATAAATAAGGCCGTAAACATTTCCTTACATCGTCAATTTCCATATTCTATTTTTACTCTTTCAATTTCACTGACCAGCGCTGCAAACGATATCAACTAGTAGGCTAACAACCAGAATTGAAATTTAATACGCAAGTACTTACCGTACTACAAGTATACAGAGCGTAGATTTGCTACTCCCTTTTGGCAGCAGCAAATATCTCTCGTACGCGATGAGAGAAAGTAGAGTACCTACTTTGGTGGAGTAATAGCAAGTACGTAAAGTATTTACTCTCTCAACGCCAAGTAGGGTATGTATGGGGAAAAAGAGTAACAATGTGTTGGGAGTAGAGTACAATGCAAGGAGCACTTATTGAACGAAATGCGGCAAATACACTTGCGCTGGACTCTAGTGTAGATTTTATTTTTAATATGAATACGCCTCGTTATATTCTCAACAGTTTGTATTGAAAGTCTATTTCTCTTTTCAAATTCGACCAATCTTAAATCTGAAAATTTACGCTCTGCAGCCGCAGAGCTATGAATGAGGCAACCAAAGTAAATTAAAAATGAATGCAGTCGTCCTTATACATAAATACATAGTTGTTTAAAGCATTTTTCTTTAAGCTTATTGAACCCCAAAATGTCTCAATATTTTCGATCAAATTTTAAGAGCTGCCTCTGCCTACACACTACGAATGTTAATCCCGGAATCCCGGCCTTTTTAAGGTCCTAAAAATCCCGGTATACATGGCAAATAATCCCGAGATTTTCGGGATTTGTACTTTGCACTGATGGCAATAAGAAAAACTCCTTTTCTTGACCAGTATTGGCTATATTCCTTTTTATACCCGAGCGCAATAGTGCATAACTTTGTCCACATAACGGGTGTTTGTAACAGGCAAAACGATTCGAGATAAGTATAGACAAATGTATACAAAATGGTCAGAATGAAAAAAGAAATCGATTAAGCGGTGACTGTCTATCCGTCCGTCCGTCTGTTCACACGATAACTCGAGTAAAAATTGAGATATCTTAACGAAACTTGGTATGTGTACTTCTTTTCAGCGTAGGACCGGTATTGAAAATGGGCAAAATCGGACAATAACAACGCCTACCTCCCATATAACGGTAGTTTTCAGAAATACGAAAACTGCGATATTTTAGTAAATACTGAAGCTTATTAACTCAAGATTTATATTTACACTCATTTTTAGGCGAAAAAGAAGAACATTATAAATTTTTTGAAAATGGGCCTAGCCACGCCCACTTATGATTACTTGTCTATATCTTGGGAACCGATCCACCGATTTCTCTTAAACTTGGCATAGTTGTTGCCAAACAGACAAAACGTATTGAAAAACTCAGTGAGAGGGCAGGGCCAGGATGAATGTATTTGCATAAAAATTTATTAAAGCAAAAATGTTTTGGGTAGGCGTCGGAGCCAATGATAACCATCAGTTACCACCTCTGTATGGTTGTAAGTCATGCAGAGTCCCTACGGCTTGTAGCGCTGTGGCT
>NW_023458555.1:77625212-77626445 GCF_013731165.1 Rhagoletis pomonella | reverse complement strand
TATGAAGCCTTCGGCATAGCCGAAGACAGCGCTGCTCTTACTTGTTTATATTTAAATACAAACATTTTTAAATGGTAATCAAATAAAAAATACTCATTTTTCCTACGCGTTTTTTCCTCAGCGTATATATACAAGTACTGCTCGTTCATTGCAATAAGATTATCAGTAATGAACAGTGGCGTAGCCAGGGGGGGGGAATTGGGGGATAGATCCGCCCCCTTCGTCATTGAACTGCAATTATTTACTTTTGAATTAATAACACAATACTATTTTATCCTTCTGATTTAAAATTTTTTTATTTCAGACGGATGACAAATTAGCTTTCAATGAATATATGAGTAGTCCACTTGCATACAGCTTTATGTGATTTTATAAAAGTAAGCCATAAATTAAAAAAAAACGTCTACGACAACAAGTAACATCCGAACTGTATCTTTTTTTATTACCTGAAAATTTGGATAAATAGGAGCCTAATACCATTAAAAAAATAAAATTGCAGTATGGTAGATTTGCAAATTTTATATTTAAAAATTTAATATTGCAAGTTTTAACAGTAACTTTTACATAGCTAGGTTTTTTTAGCTTTTCGCGTTCTCTCCTCTAGAAAGATTAGTTTGCTTCTTTTTTGCGACCTCTTCCACTATGTAGGCACCGAAACTATCACGTTTTCTTGCAGTTTTCTAAGTTCATACGAAGCGGAGACTTTTGAAAGTGTATAAATAAGTATTATAGCGACTTTTGCAAGAGTAGTTAACATTTCATGCTATTTTTTTCAGAATATAGAAAAATTTTTCACTCTGCTGTTAGTGGACATGAAACCCACCAAAAAAAAAATCGAAAAAAAATTTACATAGCGTACTTTGCAAGTAGACTATCAATTGTTGAATATGCTATCTTATTTGTCCCTTCTTTTTATACAATTAAGGAGCGGCTGAATGGTTTAACGATGTTAGCGGTACATAATGAGGTGCCGATTACAACACAAGAAGTAATTGAAAAAATGTGTTTTAAGCAACGAAGATTCGTCTCTGTCTAGCCCTTCGAAAAGATGTATACACATCAATAACACTATGCGACAGTCAAAATCGGGATGGGATGAAACCAACGGGAAATGTTATATCGGTCAAAAACAAGTTATACGTGTCCAGGCGTTTCGCTGGGTCACGTCTAGGATTCGAGATATATATATAACTATCATATAGGGGAAATTGTCACCTTTGGTGGTCTTTTTTT
>NW_023458555.1:77623305-77625112 GCF_013731165.1 Rhagoletis pomonella | reverse complement strand
GCGCTGTGGCTTTGCCGCTTAATTCTTTGCAAATATTCTTTATGACAACATATGTGTATCTCGGTAACCGTTCGATCAATTTGTACCAAACTGGGTATGCTTATTGTGCTTGCCACTTAAAACAAGACGTTGAAAATTATTGAAATCTGACGAGAATTACGCCTTCTTTTCTATAACGGTAAATTTCAGAAATGCTTCAAACTCCGATATTCCGAAATTAAGGGAGCTAATTTTACCCAAAATTGATACTAACAACAATCCCTTGAAAATAAGTAACATTATTATGGAACGGGCGTGATGCCGCCCACATACATATATCTATGTATATAAGTTTATCTCATTATGTCTAACTGAACGTTCTATCGAATGTGTTTGAAATAGACGTAAAATCACCCCTGCTTACCACGTAGCGGTAGTTTTCGAAAAGGTGTATTTAATATTTGCGCCGGGTATTTAATAGTCGGCTCCGCCCGAACTTAGACTTTCTTACAGGCTAACCTAATATTCGCGGCTTGCGTTTTGGTATGCATGCCGTCGAATTTGTTTTTTTGCGTCACCCGAAATTGACTTGCATGCGTTTGCATTTGATTTCATTGAGCGAAACGTCCAATCAAAATGTCACGCAGAACAAAAATTGGAAATTGAGTTAGCTTCATACGCACGCCGTTCAATTTCGGTTGATCTCATACAAGTTGCATGTGCATGAGAAATTTTTGACAATAAATTGGCGGCGTGCGTGAATATTAGGTTAGCCTGTTACTTGTTTTATTTAATAACTAGCATATGCCTGGCTTGCTTCGCGACGCCTTATAAGAACTTTTGCGTTGACCAATACTAAAATAGTGTTTGCAAAAACGATTTGTAATGTAAAGCTTATTAATTTAGGTTGAAAGGACCGAAGAGCAGAACCTTGCTTACTCATAGGCCAAGAATAATAGCTCAGAGATTAAGTACTAATATCCTTCGATGCAATGAGCTTTTATTTCCACCTGTGAGATATCTGCAAATATTGCAAGGTTTGCCGAGAGTGTGTAATCTTCTCCGGTAATCCTGCTGTTCCACAGGATGAAAGAGTTTTCCCATTCAAACGGGGCCGTCGATATTTTTACCGCATTCTCTCTAATTCCCCGTTGATGTGCCTAGGATACCTGTGGATCTTAATCAATTTTGCACTTCTCTGTATGCTAACTAATAGAATGGGGATTTATTAAGTCATCTAAAATGTAAATTTGTTGAGGGGCATCTAAATATCGTGCTTTCCGCGCCATCTATGTTTTGGGTCTATTTATTTGGGAGAAGCACTTCTTATCATAAATTTAATATCCGTTAAGCCAGGTCATACGATAAATGCGGGTTTTCGAAATATCTCGACTACGGCGCCATCTGTCGGCACGATATTTTGCAAAAGTATATTTTCCGATTCAGGGGAGAATTACAAATTCATGTGACGTATGATTCCGAAGTTTTGGCGGATTAAAAATTTTTCAGCTATAGGATGTGCCACGCCCCTTTTTAAAAGAAGTATCTACCAAATATATGTATGCCAACACACCAAATTTCAAAATCATGTGACTTACTGTTTCGAAGTTATAGCTGATTAAAAATGTCACGCCTAATGCAGGTGCCACGCCCGCTTGTCAGATCTCATTTTTTATACCCTAGATTACGTCCGAGGTCGCTCTCTATATACCAGTTAAAGCCCCATAAAAATCAACTCAGTAGTTCCGGAGATTAGTGAGTTCAAAAAGACAAACAATCTACAGTTTTATTATAGTATAGAAGATTATTATTATTATTATTATTATTA
>NW_023458555.1:77622147-77623205 GCF_013731165.1 Rhagoletis pomonella | reverse complement strand
CAGTTTTATTATAGTATAGAAGATTATTATTATTATTATTATTATTATTATTATTGGTTTATAAAACATATTCTGACAAACATATTCTGAGTGTTAAGAATATATGAGTCGTTAAGGAGTCCTGGGTGGGTAAGAAATATGAGCTTCAAAAACAAAAAATGTGTGACTCTTATATGAATATTTTAGGAGTTATAAATGATCGAAGTTAGGAGCCAGCACTTTGTGGCTATATAAAAACAATAGAGATACGAAATTTATATCTAAATTTGTTTATACAGAAATTGAAAATATTTAGAAAACAAAAAATATACAAAATTTAGCTGCAGCTGCTGCTATTAAATGTATGTTGGAATGTTTATATGAACTGAGGTTGTATACATACATGTGTATAGTATTTGAAGTTCAATAAGAGTTGAAAAATAAGGCCAATATGGCTCAAAGTACAACATAAAATAAGAGTCCGAATGAAGTTATATATGAGGACTATAAGACACATTTAAGAGCCTCAAAAAACTCTGAAACGATTCATATATGAGGCCAAAATTGCTTTAAAAAGAGTCCAAAATTAGCCGTTTATGAAGCCAATAAGAGTCCAATATGACTCATTTGGAGGCTCATTTGATGCATGAATTTAAGCTCATATAAGTCGACCTTCGGAGGAAGGAAAACACACTAATTTCGGGCTCTTAAATGAGCTCATTATGAGCGTAAAGGCTCCGAAATGGGACTCCTTAAAGACTCATTTATGACTCCAAATGTATATTTCATTGATATTTACATATCTCTCGCTCATAGGGAAGGCACTTATTGAATTTTGTTTTTCCTTTTGCGCATGCATTTTCTTTTTACTTTATAATTTCAATACCTGCGGCAGTTGAGAAGTGCATAAAAAAATGCATACCCAATGAAGAACGAGCGAATTATTTTTAAACACAAGTGCGTGTGTTTATTCGCTGCACTTGGTTTTGGGGGGAGTGCAATACAAGTGTGTTCGCTGTTCTTTGTTTATGAGGGAAATGCATAAGTCGCTTAAACATCCTGGCCCCCTAGACGACTTG
>NW_023458555.1:77620799-77622047 GCF_013731165.1 Rhagoletis pomonella | reverse complement strand
CTTCGCTGCCTGACAGCTACCCATCAGCTTTACGAAGAGCCAGCTGTCTGCATAGAAAAATGTCAAAGGACCCCGAGCTCGCGGACTCACTTCAAGAGAAAATAAAACTCTATGTGAGAAGGGGATACGCAAGAAAGTTGCGTCAGGACGAAAAGGTAATTGATTGCTGTTGGTACCTTCCCATTTTTGCAGTGAACAATCCTAATAAGCCCAGCAAAATAAGGATGGTATGGGATGCGGCCGCGCAAGTTAAAACCGTTTCATTAAGTTCTATGCTCCTCAAAGGGCCTGACCAGCAGAGTTCACTTGTTTCTATATTAGGCAGATTTCGGCAAAAACCTATCGCTATTGGTGGCGATATTGCTGAAATGTTCCACCAAGTGCGTATGCGAGAACACGACCAACATTTTCAGCGATTCCTTTGGTTTGAAGAAGGCGCCACCATACCCGATACTTACATATTACAAGTTATGACATTTGGCGCTAGTTGCTCGCCCAGCTGTGCGCAGTTCGTTAAAGATAAAAACGGAAAGGGCTTTGAAAGTGAATATCCTAGGGCCGTGAAAAGCATAATCGACAACCACTACAGCTTGCACGTGATGTTCATCACATTCATTCTCACGCGGGTTTCGAGATCCGAAACTGGGTGTCAAACTCTGACGCCGTACTTCAGGAGTTAGGTGCCACTCCCACAACATCGCTGAAATTCGATGGTGCACATGGTTTAGGAGTAGAGAAGGTGATTTCATTTCCGGAGAAAGAAAACCAACTAAACGCGAAATGCTCAGCGTGGTTATGGCTATTTTCGACCCTCTTGGTTTGATTGCCCACTACGTCATATACGCCAAGATCATCCTGCAGGAAATATGGCGAACCGGTTGCTCATGGGACGATCCAATACACGACGAGCAGTACACAAAGTGGTTGCGCTGGGTGCGAATGTTACCAGAGGTGGAAAACATTCAAATTCCTAGGTACTACAGTTCAGCTTCAGGGTCTTTAAATAGAATCGTTGAACTGCATACATTTGTGGATGCAAGTGAGAATAGCTACGCAGCGGTTAGCTACCTCCTCTTCACTGGCGGATCGAGTAATCAATGCGCTATTGTTGGCAGCAAAACTCGTGTCTCTCCGCTAAAGCCAATGTCCATCCCTCGTCTGGAATTACAAGTCGCTTTAATTGGTGCACGCTTGGTCGAAATTTTTAAGTTGATTTACATAGTGAAGACCAGTAAATTAGGTATTATA
>NW_023458555.1:77599348-77620699 GCF_013731165.1 Rhagoletis pomonella | reverse complement strand
TAAGTGGGCGTGGCTGCGCCCATTTTCCAAAAATTTATAATATTCTTATTTTTCGTCTAAAGCTTATTATACATATCAATTTTGAGTGAATAATCTCCAGTAGTTACTAAAATATCGCAGTTTTCGTATTTGTGAAAATTACCGTTATATAGGAAGTAAGCGTGGTTATTGAGCGATTTTAAAAATTTTTCGCCATTTGGTTTGTTGTGCGAAGGCCAACAACTGTGCCAAGTTTGGAAGAAATTGGTGTAGCGGTTACCAAGATATACTTATGTAACCATAAGTGGGCGTGGCTACGCCCATTTTCGAAAAATTTATAATATTCTTATTTTTCGTCTAAAAATTATTGTAAATATCAATTTGAGTGAATTATCTTCAGTAGTTACTAAAATATCGCAGTTTTCGTATTTCTGGAAATTATCGTTATATGGGAAGTGGGCGTGGTTAAAGTCCGATTTCGCCCATTTTCAATACCAACCTACCTTGGATTAAGGGAAACCTACATACCAAATTTCGTTGCTATATCTCAATTTTTGCTCGAGTTATCGTGTACACGGACAGACGGACAGACGGACGGACAGACAGACATGGCTTAATCGATTTCTTTTTTCATCCTGATCATTTATGTATACATTTGTCTATATCTATCTCGATTCGTTTTGGCTGTTACAAACAACCGTTATGCGAACAAAATTAATATACCCTTGTGCACAAGTGCGCTCGGGTATAAAAATAAAATAAAAGAAAGAAGTAAAATACAGCTATGCCTCCTGGCGAGTTTTTTTATAATTTTTCCAAATCAGGCAGCTTTTCCAATGCAAAACTGCGGGATATAGAGAAAAATATAGCTTGTCGTCCAAATGGGTGGTCATCCTTGGATACGTCTATAATAAGGAACAAACTAACCCAGGTTTAAAGGGTGGTCTTTATGATAATCACAGCGGATCTACCTCAATGCCGAAAATGGTGCATAAACTTCGTTCCACTTTTTACCCGTGGACTTTTATGTGAAACTGCAGGCAAATTGTAAAGCAGTGCCTAACTTTAAACGCATTGATAACGTGGGCTTTGGAAGAATTTTCGGCAAGTTTTAGGTGTCCAGACCGGATTAAACGGTATCTCCCGTTATTATGAAGAATTATTTTCACACAAGACCTCCCCCAGGAGGGTTAAGTTGGAAGGGAAGCTAGTCTTAGATATGTACCCTAAATGCACTGATGCCTCCAAATTAGGCCTCAAAGTGGGATGTGGCTAACTCAGTCTTTGTTTTCGGTTGAAAGATTTATGCAGCGTTTTTCAAGCGGGAAGCAACGAAGCTGCAAGGTGACGGAGCTCTTAACTTGCATGCAGCAGCCATTTTTTCTTGCAGACTGACTGGCATATAAAAATAGGGGCATCCTTATTTTCGATATTCTTCAGTTCTGGTGGTGGCAGCGGTAAAATTCCAAAAAGCTAATTTTCTGTGTGTTTTTAGACCACTCTAATGTACATGGGGCGTTCCATACCAAAATGGACGGGGTTCACACTTCATGTGTTTGATTTGTTTAAAATTTTTAGCGTTGATGGAAAAACATAAATGATAAAAAAATATGTATTTGTCAATGTTATTGTGGCTTGTTAACATTTTATTTTTAATATTTTTATTGAGCTTTGAACCACGATTGTTTATTAGGAAAATTTGAAAAAGCAACAAAGTCTAAGCGGTAGAAGTTATAGCACTATTTCGGAGATCACCACATCTCCTCATCAGACTTCTTTTTCTAGACTTCAGCCTAGTCTTTGTTGCTTTTTCAAATTTTCCTAATAAACAATCGTGGTTCAAAGCTCAATAAAAATATTAAAAAAAAAAAAAAAAAAAAATATGAAATTTAAGCTCGATTAATACATTTTTAAAAACTTTACAGCACAAAAACAAAAACAAATCGATTTAATAGTTTTCCATATATCGAAAACGAGGCGAGGAAAAAATTAAAAAAAAAATCATACATACACACATCAAAATTCTCTAGGAAAAGAAATATTTTTTAAATATTTCTTCTTGAACAATTTTTCACATACAAATTGTTTGATAAAAAAAATTAGGGTTTAAAAATTAGCCATCTCAAAAAAAAAAAAATGAAAAAAATCACAATGGTAGCTCTGAGTGTTGCGCAATATAAATTTTTTCCTCGCCCCATTCTCGAGATATTTGGGAAACTATTAAATCGATTTGTTTTTGTAATATAAAGTTTTTAAAAATGTATTAATCAAGCTCAAATTTCATATATTATTTATATTTATTTATTATTTATGTTTATCCATCAACCCTAAACCCATTTTGGGATGAAATAGGATAGCAATATTTCACCACAATTAACATATGTTTTGAGGTTAGCGTCAAATCAAGATTTATGCGCCAATGTTAAAAAATCTTTCGCACCAGATTCGAGTGTACACGAGCCCGTATCACAGGTAAAGGTTAAATTGCTACAGTTAGGTTGGTATATTCACTATGCTAAATGTATAGTAATTCAGTGCAAAAGATACGAATTAGATATGTAAGTGCATAAGTACATATTTAGTACACCTTGCCGCTTTTCATCCATGCATACCAGTCTTCATAACTACGTATTCCAAGTAAAATACTATATCACTTCTATTTTTATATGAGAACTATAAACAGTCAAATATTTTAATGACCAAGATAAGGAATGGCTCGAAGCGATAACTTATCGGGGCAAATCAAAAAGAGGTATTCTACGAAATTCTTTTTAAACTTTGATGAAATTTGAATTCTTGTAGCTACCAAGTGCTAGAAACTTTTGCGGATATTTCTTAACATACCCTATAAGACCTGTGTAATCTTTACTATTCTATATATCATCAGTTTTTAACATGTATCAGTTTTTATATATATAATATGTGCTATGTGTTACCATTTGAGTTACTCATATAAATTTTTTTCTTCTATATTACAGAGGAGCAAGAACGTGTGCAGAAGAAGACATTTACCAATTGGATTAACTCGTATCTCTCGAAGGTAAGACATTAAAATATTTAAGTGAATAAAATACCACTCTTTGTTTTAGTTAAAGAATAATAGAAAAAAATAACTGTTAAGCAGCCTATGCATTAGGGTGATTCTTAAAAACATTAATGTTTGAATTTTGTATGGGACCCCCATTTTATTTTGTTTTACGTACAAAATAAAGGCTTCCACGAAGTTTTAATAATTGAAATCGAAAGAAAGAGTTTGAAAAAATTTTATTTTTTTATCGCAACAACTTTAAAAAATTGTTACTTGAAAACTGATAATTTTACATACTATTGAAACAAAAAACGCTAAGTTATAGTCAAAATTTATTAATTTTTTTAAATCGCGAAAACTCGATGAAATCTATACATATAATAAAATTGTAACAGGTCGATGTCTGTACATTATAGATATTAAAGAAAAATTAATGTGGGGGGGTCTTTATTAGAGCACCAGAAGCCAAATCAACCATTTTTAGATTTTTTGTCTGTCTGTCTGTTTGTCTGTCTGTATGTTTGTTCGCGCATCACTCGAAAACGAATGCATGGATTTGAATGCAGTTTTCACCGATGTATTGCTAGAGGTCTAACTTAAAATATAGGAAGAAAAAAAATTAGAGAGTTGCCACCTGTTTGAAAATCGGAGTTTAAGTAAATTGATAAGAAAAAATGAATATTGCAATATGGGCGTCAAAAGAACGAGGCTGAAGAAGGCTTACAGCCAAAAATATTTTTTAGAGTTGCCACCTGTTTGAAAATTTACATTTAATTTAATTTATGAGATAAATTGAATATTGCAATATGGGTATCAAACTGAAGGGGTTTAGGAGATTTTATTGCCGAAAATGGTTTTAGGGAGGGCTGCCACCTGTTTGAAAAATTTTATTGTATTAAATTGATAAAATAAATGAAATCTATATCTACATCTAGATATACATATAATAAAATTGTAACAGGTCGATGTCTGTACCTTATAGATATTAAAGAAAAATTAATATGGTGGGTTTTTATTAAAGCCACAGAAGCCAAATAAACAATTCTTAGAATTTTTGAATATCTGTCTGTCTGTATATTTGTACGCGCATCAGTCGAAAACATGGAATTGAATGCAGTTTTCACCGTTGTATCGCTAGAGATTTACCTTCCAATATAGAAGAAAAAATTAGAGAGTTGCCACCTGTGTTTAAAATTTCAGTTTAGGTCAATTGATACGGTAATGTGAATACTGCAATATGGCTGTTAAATGAAAGAAATTTACAAAGGCCTACAGCTGAAAATATGTTTGTGGAAGGTTGCCACCTATTTGAAAACTTTAATTTAATATAATTGATAGCATAAATTAAATATTGCAATATTGGCATCAAACTAAAGACGATAGGAAATTTTAATCCTGAAAATATTTTTAGGGGATTTGCCAACTGATTGAAAGATTGTATTCATTGAAATTTGTAAAATAAATGAAATATTGCAATACGAATATTAAACTAAAGAGGATTAGGAAGCTTACTTTTGAAAATATTCTTGAAGCGGGTTGCCACTTATTTGAAAACTTTAATTCAGTTAAATTTACTATATAAACTAAGTGTTGCCATATGGGTATCAAACGAGAGTACTTGAGAATAATAAAATTGCAACAGGCCGATATCTGTACATAATAGATGTTAAAGAAAAATTAATAGGGGGTTTATTAGATCAACAGAAGCCAAATCTAAAATTTCGGTATGTTTGTCTGTATGTTTGCAAGCGCATCACGCAAAAGCTAATGTATGGAATTAAATGCAGTTTTGCTAGAGCTCTAATTGAAAATATAGAATCCATTTTTTTTTTTGTTTTAGTTTATCGTCGATCATTATTTCTAGGTATTTGAACGTATTAACTTTTTCCAGTGCGTCGTTGTTTATATTTAGAGTTAGCAACGCACCGTTCTCAAAATTTCGCCTTGATATAACCACAAACTTAATTTTTTTTTATTTCTGTTTGGAAGGGTTTTCGCTAAAAAAAATTTTAACTTTTCGTTGTTGCTGGCAAAAAAATTAAGAAATCTGAGACGTCACGTTTTACAATTTCATACAGTTCTCTTTACAATGCATTTCACTAAACTACTAAACGGCTGCATCGACTTGGTTCATATTTGGCAACACGTTGAAAATAAATATTCTGACCAAAAATTTACTCGGTATTTAGCTCGGGATATTCCTAAAATTCTTATACAGACTAAAACGTAAAAAACCAATATATCACTAAAACCAATTACGCTGGGGAACTGAAACTTAGCACTGATGCATATATTGCAAATGCATTGGGAAAGGGGGGCGTGGCTCCTTCCTTCCATGCAAACTGAACTTCTCATATAGCTTATGTCTGGAACTGCTTACGCTAACGTCCTGAAATTCTACACAGCTACATATGTTATCAATACCGTAGTTATGGCGAAAAGTGATAATTATTGGAAAGGCTGGATCGATATACATTTACGTAAACGCGCAAGTATCACTCGATTGGGAACCATTTTCTCCTAGATTTATAAATCCCATTGAACTATGCTAACTTTGTCTTTAATTTTCAGTAAGGTAAAATTTTTGTGAAAATTTTGAAGAATTTCTTTAAGTTTTTCACAAAGAATGGAGCTTTGCTTTTACGAGTTTCGCTATAAACTGTCCTATCTACATACCTATTTGCATAAAATGATAGCCGTTTTCGTTGTTCGGAATAAACTCAAAAAACACTGAATAGAGTTCCGTCAGATTGTCGGAGGTTATCTTACATACATATATGGTCCAATTACATGCTACTATAAAACTCGCTAGGTGGTGCTGGAGTAGAGTTATTTATAAAAATCGTATTTATTAACCGATTTCGTTCAAATTTTAAATGTGAGCTATGTACCTGTATGATAGAAAATTCTTTTGATACAAATTTACCCGATTAGTGCCGCTGGAGTTAAGGTAGAAATTCATAACACGTATTCATTTTATGGTAAGCAATGGTTTTGCAGAAAATAAACCCAATGGATGGCGCTGCAGCCGAAATGTATAGAAACCCCGTGTGGTTGGTCTGCTTTGGACCTATGTTTAAGTTATACGAATTTAGTTTTCAAATGTTTAAATGAAGCATGGGGTTAAGTTTTTCTGACGCCCTCATGCACGATCATGCGGTCTTGCATCTACCCTGAAATCAGTTCATAAATTTTACCACGAATTGTAAAAGTGGTGAATTAACAAGGAAAGATCACCGTAGGTATATCAACTGCTTCATTTGAAAGATACTTAAGAGATCACACTACTAATTTAGCAATGTACCGGAAAACTTTTCATCCTATGGGACAGCGAGGATTCTTGGCCTTCCTATAAAGAAAATGCACTTCTGTGCTCTTGAGTTTCCCTATAAGAACTTTTATTGGCATACGTAAGATCATACAAAAAGATTACGCATGATTGGCAGAGATCTCACAGGTGAAAATAAGACCATCAGTAAAGCTCATGACACCAAAAGGGATTGGTATTCCATATGGTATCACAGCGTTACTACTATTTGCCTATGTGTGAGGAGGATACTGCGCCTTAGTGGTTTCAACTTAAATCAAAAACTTTGACTTTACAGACTAATTTTGTTTTTAAACGCTCTTTTGCATTGGCTAACGCAAAAGCTCTTATTAGGCGCCGCGAAGTAAGCGGGCATTGGCTAGTCTTAAATAAAAGACGGGTGTTTTAGTCAAACAAGAACAAAACCACATCTAAGTACAAAATAAAAACATTCACGAAAACAAAACAATAAAAAAAATCTAGGAGTCGCTAACATGGTTTAAAAAATTTAAAATTTTTGTTAAAATCGCAAAAAATTCGACAAAACTTGTATATGATAAATTTGACATATTATTGAAACTTATTCATATAAATTCATAAACTGGCTGGTCAAAGTAAAAGGTTTTTCGAATTTTCGCGATTAAAAACTTTAAATTTTTTCAAGCTCTGGTAGCAGCACCTACAATTTTTCTTTAAAATTTAAAATTTTCGCGTATGTCTTTATTTTATACTTAGACCAAAATAAAGGGGCGCATGCGATGTTTATATTTTACCCTACCATCCTATTGTGCATAGATAATGCTAATGTCAATAATATGGTGTATTCAAGATCTGGTGCATACTGTCTAGCATGGTGCATAAATAGGATGATTTTTGTTGTTTCATGTGTTCAAACAACAACAAAATTAGCCAACCATGCTATTTATGCTATCTATGCACCACGCTAGACAGTAAATATGCACCGGATCGTGAATACCCCTAATGTAATTTGAGCAGCTTTATTTGTTTTTAATTACATACATTACATTTTGTCATTACCTTGAGTTAATTGTTGTGCACATCTATGTAGGTACAATATTAAGTCATCAAATTACAAACAGGTATTTTGCGTGTGTTCAACTGACTTGGCTCTTTTAAATAGTATCTTGCGAGTTCGTTAAAAGCCTGGTAAAAAATAATTAGCACAGTAAAACAATTTTTCGTATGGGGAAAATCTTATAATTCGCAACGAAAGCGAATAAAGATGGAAAATATTTTTTTATTAACATAACAAGTGTTTCCTAAAATATCACAATTGAATAAATTTTTGCTACGAAATAATTAGTGAAAAAATTTGTGTAGCAAAAACCAGGTAAGGAAGGTAAACATCTAGTGGAGCAATCTGAAGTGGGCTAGCGAAATGGCTGACTTGGGCCCCTTACCGCTCACAGAACGTTAGTGATGCGCTAAACTGTGGGTACCCAAAACTCGGTATCCAATACTTCAAAACGGTTTCGGTACTCAATACTTCCTTTTCGGCACCCAATACCGATTCTATACATAAAAACATTAAACCGTCGCCATAATATGGCGCTGGATCTTTTAGGACCAGTTAGAGATATTGTATAAAACAAATTTTACCACAAATTTTAAAAAGTTTTTGCTTTTAAGATTTTTAAAATTTCAAAATTCTGTAATTTTTTATTTTATTTTTTATTTCTTTTACTATTTTAGTTTTGTATAGCCCCAAGTATCCCCTTTAAGACCAGGCCAGTACAATTTTTGTTAATACGGTAAACTGTGAAATTTTTAGCCTTCGAAAACATTTTTTTTATTTTCTTCCATGGGCGGAATTTCGTTATATGTGACCTGGTCTACGAAAAGGGAGCTTACGTGCGAAAAAAGTTTTCTGTGCAAAAGCTGTTAAAAGTGAAAATCATCTCATCTTCCATCCGAATCAACCAAAAAGTGAAAATTGATTTTTTGACACCTAAGCCCCCTTTCCGTAGACCAGGTCACATATGATGAAAAAGTTCGGACCAAAACTCGTCCAAATCTAAAATGGTCGATTTCAACCATTGGTCTATTTGACATGGGTTGAGCCATGTGCACATTAGGGTGGTCAAAAAAATAGCATGTGAGATAAGTAGAGTCAGATTTTTAATAAGAATAATACCCAATTGTTTATTAAACCAATTATAAACCAATAAAGTTAATATCAACGGTTTTTTATGGGGCCCCATTACAATTTTTGTGATTTTTGGGGGCCCATAAAATATAAACAATTGAAATCTCCTGGTGAGAAATAGAGCTTGCCGATTGAAAAATATAGGAAAATTATTTTTTTCCCATATAAAATACATGGGAAACTTTGAGCGCCTCGAAATATTTTTTGATTTCAAACGAATAATTTTTAAGCGAAAAACAAAACCGACTTTGTATTTGTCAATGTTATTGTGGCTTATTAACATTTTATTTTTAATACTTTTATTGAGCTTTGTACCGACTTCAATTCTCATATAAAAATTTAATAGTACCGTTAATTTCTTCATGATCCAAATTAGTATGGAAGCACTTCTAAGGCATATTCTTTTGCCAAAATATCAAGCTACTAACGATGAAAATCGATGGAAAAATAAACAAGTTTTGAATGACCAAATTAACATTTGCAAAATCTTTTTATGAAATAGAAGCAAAAAATAATGTTACTCATACGCCACATCGTACATGGCCGTATTCGAGCTTAATCGTACATGGCGTATGAGTAACATTTTCCGTGGTAAAATGTGATTTTTTTCATTCGCAATGCATACCTAAAAAGAAAATATCTTGGGAAAATGAAAAGTAAAAAACAGTAGCTTTCTTTCACATATATCGCTTTACATTTATATAAACGATAACAATATTTTTGCTATCGATAAAGACCATTTTGAGAGTAATAATTTGGTAATGAATTTACATAATTCTACATATTCTTGTTATAAATAAACCGTAAGCCTCGACAACATTTAAAAAAAATATGAAAACAAATATTTATTCCTTCTTTCCTGTCAATATAATATTTTGAGCACCAATAAAAAAATTTGACTACAGATTCCAACCAATTTTCCAACAACAATTGCAATTTATTTACGAAAAAAATGCGTAATTGAAGAGCAATTATTTTGGCTTTGAGTCAGCACAGTTGTTCTATGGAAATTTGTCTGACGGCAACCACGAGTGTACAGCGCTCGAAAATTACTTTCCCATCAAAAACAAAAACCGCAGAGTAAAAGTAAAAGCGAATTAAAAATATGAAATTACAGTTTTAAAGCTAATAAAAATTTTTGTGCTGTACAGGATTAGAACAGCAGCAACGAAAATACTTGTGCAACTCGTAAATGAGAAAATAGTATGTAAACCAATGAACGGCCGCCATGTACATACATATGTATGTATGTAGAAGGCATTATGTCAGCAGAGCAGCTAACTTTGAAAGCAAGCGCAATTGGACAAGCGAAAAAAGCTGAGTGAAAATTTTGAAAGTGCATTGTACTTACCATACATACGAGTATGAACAAAGAAAAAAAGCATTTTTAACCAAATAAACAAATAGTCATGCATTTATTCTAGAGAATGACCACAAAATTCGTACGATTTTTATTGCTCTCTTGTCTTGCTTTCGACATGTAGAAATGTCTATTTTCGTTTTTTTTTGCAAAGCTGGGCGATTGCGCCGCCTGTCGTCTACAAAAAAAAAAAAACTGCAGTATTGTCTGAAGAGAAAATGCAGCTGGCGTTCTGTTTCAGTTTCGAGGTGAAAAATAGCAATAAGGAAATGTAAGAAAGTGCGAAAAAGTTGCATAGACAAAGATGCGAGCGTGCAAACAAAGCGAACAATTTGAAGTTTCTTAAATACGCATTGAATTACTCTTGGCCCATACTAGCTAACATACGCCCAGTCAGTTTGAAATGAGCACAAAAGTTGAAAGAAATTGTACGTATGAACATATGCATGTTTGCATGCTTGCGAATATTTAGCTTTTAGCATCTGGATGCAGGGATGAGTTTATATTTATATTTTGGCGGAGGAGTGCTCGCATGAATCAGTGCGTTATTTAAAACATTTTTATTTACATATATGTATGTATGCACATTAGGGTGGTTCAAAGAAAGTAAAGCCGAAACTTTAATGATCTCACCCTTAGGATTGTTTTATAATTTAAAATTTTTTTTTTGTTTTTTTTTTAACGAAAAAATACTTAAAGATCGCTCAAAGCGCTCAAAGTTTCCCAAGTATTTTATATGGGGAAAGAGAATTTTTCGTAGAAATGATAAAAAATTCTTGAAGTATGTAAATATTTTTCAATCGGCAAATTCTGTTTCTCCCCAGAAGACTTCAAGGAATAATACCCAGTTGTTTATTTAACCATCTTTTTGTATTAAAAAACCAGACAATGTAATCGGGGCTCCATAAAAAATCGTTAATATTAAAAATGGTTAAATAAACAACTTGGTATTATTCTTATTAAAAATTTGACTTTACTTATCGCACATGGTTGTTTTTGGACCACCCTAATGTACATATAGCTCAACCCGTGTTAAATAGACCTATGATTGAAATCGACCATTTTAGATTTTGATGAATTTCGGTCACAACTTTTTCATCATACAACGAAATTCTGCCCAAGGAAAAAAAAATTAAAAGAAATGTTTTCGAAAGCTCAAAATTTCACACTTTACGGGATTTTGAAGGTTAATTTTTTTAAATATCTCCAAAACTATTATTGTTACAAAAATGGTACTATGCTCATTTTAAAGGTGATATTTGTGATTAGGTAAAAAAATCAAGAAATAAAATTAGTTACAAAATTTTGAAATTTGAAAAATCGTAACGCAAAAACTTATTTTTTCATATAATACCTCTAACTCGTCTTAAAAGATCCTGCAATTTTTGTAGTAGGTGGTTTTTTAAGATTTGAATTTTTGAACTTTGGAAAAAATGTCAAACTCTAAATTAAAAATAAATTTAAATTAAATAAAAAGTTTTTAATATAACTTTTATCAGAGTTTGCTAACAAATTTTAAGTTGAAAAGTTAATATGTTTAAAAAAATACCTTTTTGAAAATTTCAGGATCTTTTAACATCGGTTGAAAAGCAGATATTGTTTAAAAAATATTTATAAGTTCTTCATTTTAAAATTTTTTTAATTTCACGTTTCTTAATTTTTTTAAATTTAATATTCCTTTATACCATTAACAGGGCAATTCTGGCAAGTATCTTGAAAGCTCTTTACTGTCTTTCCTAGGACTAATTGAAAGATCTGCTAACGAGGAGGTCTCAGCGTTATGCTACTCGCCATTTAGCAATTATTTTGATTTTAATTAAATTAAATCACAAAAAATATCTCTTTAAAACAATAAAAATTAATATAAAAAAAAAATAAATTAGAAAAATATAAAAATTTAATCAAAATAGAGGGAAATAGTACTTAAAAATTAAATTCGATTAAACATATATTTATTAAAAAAAGATGAAACAGCAACTAAAAAAATGAATAAGATCATAAAAATTAAATGAAATAAAAAATATTATTTTCCTTTTAAAACAATAAAATCTAAAAGTTAAAAGAAAATTAAACCAAAAAAAGGAAAATAAATTAAGTTAAAAAATAATAATAAATAAATCGTACTTTTAAAAAGTAAATGAGATTCAAAAAAATATTTTTCTTTTGTGCACAATAAAATCTAAAAATGTATATAAATTTTAACTGAAAAACTAAAAAAAATATAAAAAATAAAAAATGCAATAAGTTCCTAAAAATAAAAAAAATTAAAAAAATATTATTTTTAAAACAATAACAACCAAACCACTAAAAAATAAAAAATAAATAAAAAATTGTAAAAAAAATACGTAAAATAATTTTCGTAAAATTAAATTAAATTGAAATTTATTTATACCCTTAAAAAAAATGAATTGAAAAAGAAAAAAATTTAAATAAAAAGAAGAAAAAAAAATTCCCGCTGTGCCAGAACTCGAACTCGGATCTTTCGGTTTTCACGCCTTTCGTAAAATTAAATTAATTTGAAAATTATTTATACCCTTAAAAAAAATGAATTGAAAAAGAAAAAAAAAAATTCCCGCTGCGCCAGGACTCGAACTCAGATCTCTCGATTTTCACGCCTGTGCTCTGCCCACTCTGCCACTGTCGACTGTCGGAATAGCGTGAGCTAAATGATATGCATACAAGTGAGAGAATAGCCCTTTTTCTAAGACTTTTGTGCTAGAGTAACAAAGGTCTTTCGAACTATCTTGCCATCTATCTTTCATCTGTCTTATGAAAGACTTTTTATTATCTTAGCCAGTATTGCCGTGAAATTATGAACTTTAACTACTATTCTTGTAACTATAGCAGTTTTTGAGATATTCGAAATATAAACCTGCAAAATATCGGAAACTATTTAATTTAGAATCTGGCTTAACTTTCAAGAAAAAGTTTAATTTTCTCCTTTGACAGAACTTCGTTTCATGATCAAAGAAAACTTCTGACCAATATTCATCCAAATCAAAAATTTTCGATTGCAACCATTGATCGATTTTGCAAGGATTGACCTGTATATAACGCTCGTATCTTTTTTCGAACAAGAAACTGTATTTTGCTACGAAAAAATTCTGTTTCGCAATATCTTCCTTAAGAAAAAAAACATATTTGTTTTACAGTAGAGAACTTTTTGAGCAGTTTTTCATTAAAATAAAGGAATTCCTGGTACTACATGTACCTCTTTTATACCACGCGGCAAAATAATACGGTCTAAAGTCATGTAATTCCAAATTTCCAAATTTCTAAAAAAATTAGAAAAATGCAAAAAGTTGTGGCAACCCTGCAAAAAATATTGTCAAACTAGAGCTTTATTAAACTACTTACTTTCGCCTGACGCCTTTATTTAAGTAAAATTTTATTTTTCAAATAGGTGGCAATTTTCTTGCCTTGTCAAAACCATTTCGATTAATGTAATAATTCATTTTAATTGATTGAATTAAATTTTTAAACAGGTGGCAACCCTTGTAAAACACTTTAATAACATTTAAAATGTTCAAACTAAAGGTTTCTTAACAAGCTTTCAACGGGTGTTAACATATTTAAATTTTTCATATGGCTTGCGAGTAATTAATTTTACTTTTCAAACAGGTGGGAACCCTTTTCTAAATATTTCAAGCCACAGTCTTTTTAAGCCTTTTTCGTCTGACACGCATATTGTAGGTCAAATAAATAATTCCTTTAATTCCAGTGGAATTAAATTTTTTAAACTAAACAGTGCTGCGGGTCAGTCTGACCCGATGAACGGGTTGAAGGTTAAGTCAGTTAAGCCTTATATACTATGCCAGCGTCTGACCAAGACCAAGCCTGATTACGGGAACTTCTCCATAATCGAATAGTTTTTTTTTGCATAGTTCATTAACTATAGGTCTTAGTTTGGTGCTATGTCAAAATAAACTCAAATCAGCTTTGCTGAAAAATATACGAAAATATTAAATTATATAAATTGGTTCAAGATTTTTATACTTTTCATGATTAATTCAAATACGGCGCTAATGATTGTAAGCAAATGATTAGCGCACTCCTAGTCAGCTGAACTGAAAGGTTAAACAGCTGAGTGGTAAAAGTATAATTAAATAGATGCATAAGCGTACATACTGCACACATATGCAACAGATGCAACAGATTGCATGCAATGATAAAGTTTCATGATTTTTTTTCCATTCATTCGCTAAAATTAACTTAGACCGAGTTGCCACCGCTGCACATGCACATGCCTCTAGGCTGCAGCGCTTCAATGCAACTGCCGGCCGGCAAACACAAAACCGGCACAACCGCTGAGTGCACTTTGCACGCACGCCACTCTCCTCACCACCGCCAGGCATTTACATACGTACTCGTACATACATGCATTTGCGTTTAGACCGGTATTTTGATTTCTTTTCGTTGTTGTTGTTTTGTGCACTCGTTTGCACTGTTAAATACAATACTCGTACGTAAATATATGCACGCCTTTTGCGGTGCAATAGGCAAACCGCCGTCAGACGTTTACACCGGCAAACATACCTACAATTAACACTTACGAGTTAACTTCGTTTGAAATTGCAATTGGCAATGTTAAAAGGCAATTGTATGTATTTTTTATGGCCGCATTATGCATTTAACTGCACAACCACATACTGTACATTAGGGTGGTCCAAAAATGCATGTGAAAAAGTAAAGTCGGAATTTTTATGCTCTCACCCACTGGGATCGTTCTATACCGAAAAAATATCCTTATTTTTTATTTTGAAATCAAAAAATATTTAGAGGTCGCTCAAAGCGCCTAAAATCTTCCATGTATTTTATATGGCGAAAAAACAACTTTTCATAGAAATTGTATAGAATAGTTAAAAATTAATATTTTTCTACTCTGTTTATCTGCAGGAGATTCCCAGTAATAATACCCAATTGTTTATTTAACCATTTTTTCATTGCATCTATAATTTAAAGGTCCGCCAAAAACCTACAAAAACCCCGAAAAATGCAATGTGGCGACCGATAGAAAATCGTTAGTATTAAATAATGGTTAAATAGACAATTGGGTATTTTTATTGAAAGTCCCCTGGAGAGAACCAGAGTTTTCTGATCGAGAAATATTGACTTTCAAGAATTCTATACCATTTCTACGAAAAAATTTTTTTTCCCATGTAAAAATACATGGAGAACTTTGAGCGCTTTGAGCAACCTCTAACAATTTTTTGATTTCAAAATAAAGAAATAGTTGTATACTTTTTTCGATATAGAACAATACTAGGGGGTGAGAGCATTAGAATTCAACGAAAAAATGTATTTTTCCCATATAAAAATATGTACATGGAAAACTTTGAGCGCTTTGAGCAACCTCTAGATATTTTTTGATTTCAAAATAAAAAAATAGGGGTATACTTTTTTCGATATAGAACAATCCTAGGGGGTGAGAGCATTACAATTCCGACTTTACTGTTTTTTGACCACCCTACTGTACATAGACATGTATGTAGGTATATAGGTTTGCATTTATGCTAAAGCATATTTGTGGGTAAACCAGTTATTTGACTTCAAACATTCAGTGTGCTGCTTGCAACACGTACTTACATATATTTAGATAAATTAGGGTGCCTCAGCCCTGCGGTTTATCCACCGGAATTATAAAATGTATCCATTAGCGCACACAAGGGGTAGGTTTTGGGGTTCAAACCCCCCCTAAAGCTAATAACCTCAAATACAAACTGTATCTTAAAGCTAAGAATCCAGCTCTCAAGGAAATTATAAGAAATATTTATTATAATTTCTGTTGCCTGAAAAAGCGCTTTGCTTTTGCTGTAAATTTCTATGAGGAAATAAATATACGAGCATTTTTTTCTTGAGAGCTGCAAACTGATTTAAGAAATTTTGGTAGAAGAAAATTTCTTTTCCATTTCCCTTCCGTCGTTTTATATGAATTTTTCGTTTTTCTTGAGGGTTCAGTTAATTTTTTCGGTATTCGAAATATTAACAAGTAAGAAAGTCTAAGTTCGGGCGGAGCCGAAAATTAAATACCCTGCGCAAGTATTAATATATATTTTTTCACCTTTCCGAAAGCAACCGCTACATGGTAAGCCGGGGTGTATGAATTTGGAGTAAATTACCGTCTTTCAATTTCGAAATATGGAAGTTTCAGGCATTTCTGAAATTTACCGTTATATGAAAAGCGGGTGTAATTTTAGTCCGATTTCAATAATTTTCAACGTTTTGCTTATATGTGGCAAGCACAATAACCACACCGAGTTTGGTACAAATTGGTAGAACGGTTACCGATTTACATATATGTGATCATAAGTGGGCGGTGCCACGCCCATTTTCCAAAATTTTACCATAAACGTATTTATTGATAAAGAATTGTTGAAAGCATCAATTTTGAATAAATAAGCTTCAATATTTACTGATTTATCGAAGATTTTGTGTTTCTCGAAATTACCGTTATATGAGATGTGGGCGTGGTTATTGTCCGATTTTAAAAATTTTCGGCCATTTCGTATGTCGTCGTTGTACCAAGGTTAACAACTGTGCCAAGTTTGAAAGAAATTGGTGCAGCGGTTACCAAGATATACACATGTTACCATAAGTGGGCGTGGCTACGCCCATTTTCCAAAAATTTATAATATTCTTATTTTTCGTCTAAAAATTATTGTAAATATCAATTTTGAGTGAATTATATTCAGTAGTTACTAAAATATCGCAGTTGTCGTATTTCTGGAAATTACCGTTATATAGGAAGTGGGCGTGGTTACAGCCCGATTTCGCCCATTTTCAATACCAACCTACCTTGGATTAAGGGAAACCTACATACCAAATTTCGTTGAGATATCTCAATGTTTGCTCGAGTTATCGTGTACACAGACGGACGGACAGACGGACAGACAGACATGGCTTAATCGATTTCTTTTTTCATCCTGATCATTTATGTATACATTTGTCTATATCTATCTCGATTCGTTTTGGCTGTTACAAACAACCGTTATGTGAACAAAATTAATATACACTTGTGCACAAGTGCGCTCGGGTATAAAAAAATTTAGCAATCGTGAAAACTCACCATCCATCGTAAACCAGAAACCAGAAATCGAAAAAATGAACGTAAAAGTGCAAAAATTTATGGAATCAATGAATTTATTTTTACTGACTCTTTTAAAATTTTGTATTAGGTACTTTTAAAAGGTGAGCGCATCTTGAGTTTATAGAACTTTTTATTAAACAAGTAGTTTTTTAAGGAAAGAACACAACCGACTTCAAATTTAGGGGTACCGTTAATTTCTTCATGATCCAATCATCGGATCTCTAAACCAAATTACGGGACGACCCTTGAGGTACCATCTTTCCAATAAAAAAAGGATTATTGAAATCGGTTCACGTGGTCAAAAGTTATTGATAACCTCCTCTTTTTTTGAAGTCGGTTAAAAGTGTTTGAGTTCTGTTAATTTATGTAAATAAAGTGCAGTTTATGGATTTTAAAACGTTTATTTATTTATTACATACTGTACATAAAACTTGCATGAATGTATTTTAAAGAGCGTATTATCTGAAGCAAATTTTCAGTATTTTCCGGTGATATATATTCAGAAATATAAAACTCCCCCTAAAATATATTCCTGGGTGCGCCCCTGAATGTCTCTAGTATATTTTAAGACTTCCCCCCAAAATATTTCGGAAAAATGTTAAGATATACGTGAGCTGGACTGATTTGAAAATCCTTACAAAAAATCTCAATATTTTGATGCCATTAATAAAATGTTTAAACATTTTGAAATGAAACTTCTTTGCGTTCGGATGGGAGTAAATGCAAATATCGATGTAAAGAAAAAGCGGCACAGTCGTCGCTTTCTAATTCCAAACGAAAAAGCGACAGAAGAAGGTGGGGTATGGCGAGGGTGGCAGGTCACGACAAAGATCAAGACTAGGATTAAGTTCGAGATTGAGTTTGAGATTAAGATTAAAATAACTGTTCATAAGCATGCAGCAAAATACTCATAATACACAAAGGCATTTAATTTTGCTAATGTCATCAGATCTGCACCATTGGTTCGATTTTCAAAACCGAGTTGTCAAATTAAAGGCCTTGACCTGTAGATGTGCGGTGAGTTTTATTTTTTGCCACTTGTTAAAATATTTAGTTCAAGTTATTTAGTAAATTAAAACAGTTATTACAATATGTGCATCAATCGAAATGTTTATGAAAAGGTCTTATTTTTCATTACAGATAAAAGGGTTGCCACTTGTTTAAAGAAGTGAATTCAATTTAAATTAATATTAATACGCTAACATAAATTTTGTCTCCGTTCGTTTGGCGATTCTACCGAACCGATTTCAAAACCAAGAACACCGTTGGAAAGGCATTTTTCCGTAGATGACCAGAGTTCTTATGGTTTTACAATTGGTTGAAAATTACGGCCAAAACCGTCGTTTAAACATTTTCGAATTGTGTATAGATGTTGCTGCAACATGTTCAATTTGACATGTTTCGCCTGTTGTTTCACTAGACATTTGAAATTAAGCTTTGAAGTAAAGATAAATATGAAGATGAAGAAATAAATGATAACGATGAAGTAAAAAAAAGAAGGAAAAAGTGAAGATAAAGACGAAAATGGAGACAATGACAGATACATAAGAATTAGGGTAACTTAAAGGGTAAGAACATTTCTTGCATTTATGAAGTGAAACTTCTTTAGCGGCAGTTGGTTGGTTGGGAGTAAATTATCAAATTCAAGGGGAATAATGCACATGGAAATGGTTCTCAGCGGTTTAGCGGTTTGAGAATAAAAACAAAAACAAAGATGCCTAGAGGGACAGGCAAAAACGAAGATCAAAGTAAATTTAAACACTTTGAGGTAAAGGTGAAGAGGAATATGCAAAAATAAAGATAAATATGAAGTAAAGGATGAGGATGAAGATCGATATCGATATAATAATCGATATTGCTATTGATAAAATAATCGATATTGTTATCGATACTGTTATTGATTAAATAATCGATATTGTTATCGATACAATAATGGATATTGTTATCGGTATAATAATCGATTAAATAATTGATTTTGTTATCGATTTAGTCATCTATATTGTTAACGATATGTACAATAATCGATACTGATGATTGTTATATTTATCGATGATTTAATCGATCTCACAATCGTTGCATTTTTCTATATGTTTATGGATATTGTTATCGGTATTTTTATCGACACAGTTATCAACAGGGTTATCGATATACTAATCGGAACATGGAATGTGATCTCATTACATGATATTACATCACATATGAAGAGACA
Source organism: Rhagoletis pomonella (assembly GCF_013731165.1). Classification (NCBI taxonomy): domain Eukaryota; kingdom Metazoa; phylum Arthropoda; class Insecta; order Diptera; family Tephritidae; genus Rhagoletis; species Rhagoletis pomonella. The sequence goes on along the minus strand of NW_023458555.1, from coordinate 77,601,562 downwards.
TCATATGATATTACATCACATAATATGATATCACATCACACGATATCACGTGACATGACATTATATGATATGACATCACATTATATGGCATGACATCACATGACTTGACATCACATGATATGACATCGGATGACATGACATGGCATTACAAGACGTGGCATCACATGATAGGGCATCATATGGTACGACATAATATGACATGACATGAGAGGATATGACAACACATCACATGACATCCTATCACATCACATAAAGTCAAGTCACATCTTATCACGTCATCGCACCTCATCTCATCTACGTGAATAGAAAAAGAAAAGGATATAAGCAAAGATGTGAAAGATAAAAACAAAGATGAAGACTAAGGTAAAGTTACCGATTTCAAAACCAATAAACACCGTTGGAAAGGTAATTTTCTGTAGATGAGGAGAGAGAGAAAATCGTCGTTTAAAAATGTTTTCCATATTTGTGTATGGTTGTGTTTGCAAACCTGTTCAATTTCAGCTGTTTCGCATTTTTTTACTTCGTATTTGAAATTAAACTTTGAAATAAAGATAAATATGAATATGAAGAAACAAGTGATAACCATGAAGGCAAAAGTGAAGATAAAGACGAAAATGGAGATAAAGGCGAAAATGGAGACAATGAGAAATACATAAGAATTAGGTTAACAGAGTTGAAATTTTCCGATAGGAATCGAAATAAAATCAGCCATAAAGGTTACTGAAATTTATCGAATCCTCGAAGTTTATTCAATTCAATTATTCAATTTTATCAATGTTTATTGAGTTATCGAAATTTATAGACACAGCAACTTAGTTGTCCAAATTTACGGATAGTTATCGAGCTTTAAAAACGTGTGGGATTAATGAAATTTGTCAAGTTAAAGAAATGTATCAAGTTATCGATATTTATAGAATTATCACCATTTATAGACTTAACGAAATTTATAGAGGTGTCGTAATGCATGGACTTCTTTCAACTTACAGAGTTATCGATAATTATTGATCGACTGAAATTGGTTGGTTCAACGAAGCGAAGTTTTTGAAATTTTCAAAATATATCGATTTATCGAAATTTCAAGGTTATATAAGCTTATCGATTTATCACTGCTTATCGAATTTAATCGTCTTAACAGAGTGTAACGAGTTATCAAAATGTTTAGATAGTTTTAGAAAAATGTGGAGATGTCAAAAGTAAAATTTTTTAAAGTTATCCAAAGTTTTTACATTTTTGAGTTATCTAAATTTATCGAGCCGTCGAATTTCACAGTTATGGAAATTGGTCGAGTTAACGAATTTTGTTGAGTTATCGAATTTTAGTGTTCTTAAAATTCATCGAACTATCGAAATGTATCAAATCATTGAAATTTATCGATAAACTTGAATGTATCGGGTCAATTTCAAGTCCTGCCGAAGTCCTCCAAAGACCTTCTCTGATAAAAAAAAAATAGTTACGTTTTAGCAGAAGATTTTCCGGTTAGTTAATTTGTACCGTATAAGTTTTGCTACGTGTTAAGAAAAACTGTCGAATTTCGACAGTAACTGGCACTCCAGTTATATTTAATTGACAATAGGCAAACTACATAACATAGACCTAAAATTTCTTCAGTGAAAGTACAAATTTGAGATCGATTTTAAGCGGTCGTTATTCATATATCCACATACATATGAACATATATTACCCTTCATATCAATTCAGGAGGCTATTATATGCGCCCCACGCTTTTCATTTTCAATCTCATAAGTTGTTTATAACGACTTTTGCTAAAATTTCAGAATCAAAAGTTATCAAAACCAATTCTATGGGACTGAGAAATATTATTTTCTACTTTTTAGTCCATTTATAAAAGCGTTGTATATTAAAAAGTTTTTTTTTTTTTATATTATTTATTTAATTTAATTTTTTTTTTATTTTTATGTTTTGACTGTTTTAGAAGGAAACATTTTTGTATTTAAATTAAATTTTAGAAAACTTATTGCTAAAAGACAAACAGAATAACGCTAAGGCCTCATTCTTAGCAAATCTTTCAATTAACGCTGACAGAAAAGAGCTTTCAAGATAGTTGTCAGAATTTACAACTGTGGTTAGTTTAAAGACAGTTGCCAGAATTTACAACTGTGGTTACTTTAAAGACAGTTGCCAGAATTGACAATTGTGGTGAGTTGTAAGACAATTGCCAAAATTTTGCTTTTATTTTCCAGACTGGACAAGAAC
>NW_023458555.1:77596359-77599248 GCF_013731165.1 Rhagoletis pomonella | reverse complement strand
TCGCTTTCTATGGCTGACGTCAAGCGTATTTTGAGCAGACTCTCCATCATTTTGCCTGCTGTGTCTAGCATGCAGAGTGGCCGGAAGGATGAAGGAGAGTTTGGGTCCCCTTTGCCCTTGGGTATAAGCACCAGTCTCGCCTTCTTCCATTGGCTTGGGAAAACCCGGGCCCTAAGGCAGCTGTTGTACATGTTAAGCAGAAGATCAGGGCTCGTTTCCGCTGCTAACCTGATTGCCTCCGCTGGTATGCCATCTGGGCCTGGAGCCTTGCCGGCTTTCATGCTTCGCAGGGCTAGCTTCAGCTCGTCTGTCGAAAACAGTGGTGCCTCGGCTTGCTCCTCGACGAACACTGTGTCGGCTTTTAGTGGGTGTGTGGGAAATAGCGCATCCACTATATTCCTAACCCGGGCCTCATCCATCGCCTGTGATGATGTATGGAACTTTTTCATCACTATTTTGTATCCCTGGCCCCAGGGATCGCTCGCGATTTGTGTTACCGATGATGTCGATGTCATCGGCACATGTCAGAAATTACACGCCCTTGTAAAAAAATTGTTCCTCCGTGGTTCAATTCTGCATCTCTTATTATCTTTATATTTGCACCATGCGATCGTAAATGCCCTTCTCCTTCCGCTTTAATTTGGGAATCTTTGATTAGGCAAATAAACGGAGTTCACAATAGTTATAATAATCATAAATGATAATAATAATAATAATAATAATAATAATAATAATAATAATAATAATAATAATAATAATAACAATAATAATAATAATAATAATAATAATAATGGTAAGGGCTAAGCTCAGGACCTTACCGGGGTCACACAGGGCGGATCGTGAACGGCCTACTCCGGTAGGTTAGCTGCGAATAACCAATAAGCAGTCCCAGACCAAGAGCGGCAGGAGACGAGGGCCTGATTTAAAAGATCAGAAATGCTTGATGAATCTCCTGTGTCCGGGCGAACAGATGCCGCCCCCCAAAAAGCATCCCAGGATTGAGACCAGTTAGATCCTGTTCATGGCATACTGGAGCATGTATACGATTAGTCTGATATTGGGCTGGCGAGAGCAGTATTCCGCCACTTTAGTATGTGAGGGTGACACCTCACAGAAATGGCTGGTGGGCTAATGCTGCAATCGCCTCCGTCTCGTTAAAAGCCTGGCAGGTCTTCAGGTACGTTCAATACACGTCGCCATTTAGTTGGCCGCACAGGCCCAGTTGAGATTTACTCCTGGTTTTGCGCTGTCTTGGCTCTGAACACAATATCCCGTAAGGACTTGTGTCAACCCTCGCGATGGCCTGCTCCTTTGAGAGAAGGGAACTTCGGGACACTTAAAAGCGACTGTGCTACGTGTGGAGATAGCGGCTTGAAGCGGAGACCCAATTGATTGAAAATCATTAAAACAAAACCAATAAATGAAACCAACGTCGATGTTACGGAGGAAGAATGCAGCGCATTCAGGAAGAGCAGTAGAGTCGTGCGCTCCCCGCCACAAACTCCTCTGCAGGCAAATTCCGGCACCAAGAGCACGGAGAAAGCCGCCGGCGTGGCGCAGAAGGATACACCTTGCCAAACGGCAACTCCCGGCAGCCGGGATAGTCGTCTTCAAACGCCGGCTGCTGCAAACAGCGACAAGCATGTCCCCGCAAGCTTGGGAACTTGCGAAGGCAAAGAAGATGATCAATTGGCCCAGATTCGGCTCGTCTTGAAGAAGATGCAGAGCGCTGTCTCTAAGCAAAAGAATGTGTCCATGGACATAAAAACAGGTATGGCCCAAATCGAGGAGAGCTTGAATATATTAAGCTACCTCCGAGAGCAGCGCCGAAAGGGGTCCACCCTTTCCGAGCTGCGGAAGGCTGGCCCTGCCTCGCAAAAGAGAGGTCGAACTCGATCCGACCCCCTACAGGCGAGCCGCAAAAGAAAAAAATACTACTACTAATAATAATAATAGTAGTAAAAACATTATTATTAATAATCCTAACAATAATGGCAATAATAATAACAATGCACAGAAAACCGTACCAGACAATCAATGGAAAACGGTTGGAAAAAGCAGAAAGCCCAAGCCAGGGCCAGCGCCAGGTGAACCCTTGGTCAATAAGGGCGAGGCGACCAGCCGCAAAAAAAAGAAGAGGGTGAGAAAAATGAAGAGTCTCGCCAAATTAATCATTAAGCCAGCTGAAGGCAAAACCTATGCAGAGGTGCTGGGAACGATACGTGGTAAGCTCCAACCCGAGAAGACGGAGACCGTAATTCGATCTGTTCGGAAAACCCGCGAAAGCGGCGTGCTCATCGAAATGGAGCGCTGTGGCGACCACTCAGCATTTAAGGAAAATGTGTGCACTACCATTGGCCAGCTTGGAGACGCCCGTATTCTCACTAGACGTTTACGTCTAGAAGTTCTGGGCATGGACTGCCTAACCACGGCCCCAGAAGTGGAGAACGCTATACGCGGGGAGTTAGGAGACAAGATGAATGGCCAACTTCGCGTCTCTCTCCTCGCTGTAAACTCGCGAGAACAAAGAATGGCTGTGGTGGAAATCGACGAACTGCCAGGCCGGACTCTTATTGAAAAGGGGAAGCTGCGAGTAGGTTGGATTATCTGCCGCGTCCGAGAGCGCGCGGATGTCCAAAGGTGTTTCCGCTGTCTGGGGTATGCCCCAAAAAGGCGGCATGCAAAGGCCCAGACAGAAGCAGTTCATGCTGGAAATGTGGTCAGCAGGGCCACATAGCCTCTGCGTGTAAAGAAAGCCCAAGCTGCTACCTGTGCTCGGCAGGAGATGGACAGAAAAATGCCCATCACCTGCCCGGGTCGGGAGTGTGCAAGGCCTTCAGGGATGCCCTTGCTGAGGCTAAGACAAAGCTTGGGAGAATATGATTAAAT
>NW_023458555.1:77595233-77596259 GCF_013731165.1 Rhagoletis pomonella | reverse complement strand
TATAATACCTAATTTACTGGTCTTCACTATGTAAATCAACTTAAAAAATTTCGACTGTTTATAGGTAAGTTACCTTTAGGACGATCTTGACCATCTTATATACATGTTAAGTCCGTTTCTTAGCTTTAAAATTACGTTAAGATGAAGTCTCTACGATCAGCAGAACTCGAGATATAACGATTTGAAGAAGTACATGATTAGTCAGAATCACGAAAAAATGCAAATTTGACAAATCATATCCCCACAGAAAAAAGCGAAAAAAATTCCTCGAACACGTGTTAGGTTATTTCATGTATAGAACCAATAAAAAAAATTTTAAGCCAATCGAAAATGTGACACCAAGTTTGATGTTCGATATGAAAAATAATGTCTCATGTATAAAAAATTTTTACTTTTCTAGAATTTAAACTTCACACCGATTTGCTCTCATTTGTATTGATTTCTAAAAGATTATTAGCAATTAGAGTTTGATGATTTAGGAGTATAATTTATTACAAACATTTTAAAGTAAAGACTGTTAAAGTCGGTAAATTTTTTAAAAAGTTATGGGCAAATTCACTTCCATTCGCACCAACCCAAACTCTTTGGTTGACGAATTATGCCGAGGGTGGATCGTTGCTTGTGAGAATGCTATGAGTTGAGCGAACTCATTGTTGTTCTGATTCATGAGATTCTGTCCTTTTCTTAGCCAGACACGAGATTTGCTCTTCTAGCGACGGTAATGTATGCCTGCTAAAATTTATTAAGAGTAATTCAAGGTTTGTTTTTCGTGCATTCATGCAGTCCTTTAATACGTACGTACATTAGGGTGGTCCAAAGAAAAGTAAAGTCGGAAATTTAATGCTCTCACCCCCTAGGATTGTTCTATACCGAAAAAATATACCCGTTTTTTTATTTTAAAATCAAAATATATTTAGAGGTCGCTATATGATACCTACCGACGAGGTTGATGTCTACAGGATTTTTGCAAAGCAAAGGTTTTTTAGCTATAGATGGTGTCTGCACATACAATATTGCAAGTTGATA
>NW_023458555.1:77572431-77595133 GCF_013731165.1 Rhagoletis pomonella | reverse complement strand
TTAAATTTATACAAGGCAATATGAACAGGAGTAGGGTAGCTGATGACATGCATATACAAATAAACACATTGCACAAACGCTCATACTTCTATTTGACACCAAAGCTACACTGTTTACATGTAAAGGCCTGTATGCAGCTCTCAACAAAAGCAAAAACTCCATATAAAATGACGTACAAGAAATGGCTAAAAAATTTTCTTGAGGCAAATTTCCTTAAGGCAGTACGCAGTTCTTAAGGAATTTGCTACGCTTTCTACTACGGGTTTCTAAAAATTTTTGTGAAAAAAGAGCACGAGGCAACCCAGGTTTGCAACAGAAATATATGCCCGTTCCATTATTTCTTGAGGTGAGGAAACAGGCTATGAAGTATCAAAAATGTCAAAATTCCTTTGACACACACACGAAATAATGGCAAATTTTTCTTGACCGTTTTCTTGAGAGCTGCATACCGGGCAAAAATATGCAAAGAAGCAACACGGTGCCACTGCTAAGGGAGCGGTGCGAGAGAGACAACTGTCAGTTTATCGAACCTTGTGTTATTGAATCATGCGTAGTTATATAGCTAAGTCTAACATAAATTTGGCTACTTTTAGTGGAGAAAAGTTAGCACTTGTTGGTGTAGTTAACACTAATATAATTTTTGAGAATAAAAGGCTGTTTCACATTGTTAATATTAAATGCAAAAATGTAATTGGTCTAGCAACAGCAATTGACTTAAATTTGATTAAAAATGTAAATACGATTTCTTGTAAAGTTATTGATGAACATGCACATCTATTCAAGGGTTTAGGCCTTTTAAAAAATAAGTGTAGCTTAAAGTTAAAGTATATAATGAGCCAGTTATCGATCCCCCAAGCAAAATACCATACACTTTGCACAAAGAATTAAAAGAGGAGTTGGAAAGGATGGTCAATTTAGAAGTGATCGTATATGAAAGTGAACTTACCGAGTGGGTCAATTCAATTGTGTTGGTGAAAAAATCAAATGGAAAATCAGGGTTATGCCCTGACCCGCGAAATTTAAACAAAGCTATTCTCAGACCACACTTTCCTTTTCCTAACATTGATGAATGTGGGCAAAATTAACAGATGCTAAGTTTTCCTGTTCGTTGGATGCTAACTGTGGATTTTGGATGATCCCGTTGGACGAAAAATCTTCAAGGTTGTGCACATTTAATACGCCTTTCGGTCGGTATTGGTTTTTAAGACTTCCTTTTGGCATAAGTGCAGCACCGGAAATATTTCACTCTGAAATGGTCAAACTGTTAGCAGACATTGATGGCCTAGTTATTTATATTGATGATTTTTTGATTTATACGTCAAGCATCGATGAACACGACAGAATTTTGGACAAAGTCTTAGAAAGAAACTATTCAGAACGAAAAATGACACTGAAGATGGCACAACGCCGAAACCGGTTTGTCTCCAAACCAAATTTGACAAGGGATGACGGAAAATCGTTCCACATTACATCTTAGAAAGAGCTAGAAAAGTAGGGGTTAAATTTAATAGAGAAAAATCTCAAATTTTTAAACAAAAAATAAAATTTATTTGTCACGTTTTCGATAAGAATGGGCCATCCCTGATTTTAATAAAGTACAAGCTATAATGGAAACGCCAGCTCCGAAGAATGTGTCGGAATTACAAAGATTAGTAGGGATAGCCAATTATTTAGGAGCGTTTATAAACAATTTGTCGAAGAAAAATAAGCATTTGAGGGATTTACTAAAAAACGATGTAGTCTGGCATTGGAATGAAATACAAGAATAAGAATTTAATAATTTGAAAAGTGAGTTGTCTAATGCCCCAGTTCTGACATAATTTGATACTAACAAGAAAATTACTTTATCAGCTGATGCAGTAGGGGCTGCAATAATGCACGAAGAGCAACCAATTGCGTATGCTTCAGCATCACTAACTCAATGCCAGATTAATTACGCACAAATTGAAAAAGAGTTTTTAGCGATATTATTTGGGTGTATAAGATTCCATCAGTATATTTACGGACAAAAAGTTTCGGTAGAAACCGATCATAAGCCGCTGGTGTCATCATTTAAAAAGCCGCTGTACAAGATACCTGCGCGTCTTCAACGATTTATGTTTAGATTCTAGGTGTACGATTTAGAAGTAGAGTACAAACCAGGTAAATACCTTTTTATATCTGATACTCTTTCTAGGGCCTCTTTAAAAGAAAATGCATTGAGCGAGTTTGATGAAGATTTAACCCTTCACTGTGATTTGCTAATAAAACAAATCCATATATCGACTAGCGAAATTGATAAAATTAAAAGTTTCTCTAAAGCAGACCAAATTTTTCAAAAAAACTCTTGAATACATTAAAAATGGATGGCCGCATGAGAAAAAGCTTGTAGACAAACAAGTACAGCCGTATTACAAGATAAGAGATGAGTTAAGTGTCTTTGATAATGTTCTTTTCAAGAATAATCAGATGGTAATTCATAGTATTTTACGAAACGATAAACTAAAAAACTTACATTAAAGTCACATGGGAGTACAACGTACTCAAAGCCTTGCAAGACAATACATTTATTGGCCAAATTTAAACAATGGCATTTATAACATGATTTCTAATTGTGAAGTCTACATGAAGAACCAGAATTCTAACCCTAAAGAAGAATTATTGCCTCAAGAAGTTATAAACATACTATGGTTTAAAGTAGGTTGTAATGTCTTCGAACTAACAAGAATAAAGACTTGTTACTTGTTGACTATTATTCAAAATATCCCGGAATTGAATTATTAAACAACAATGGATTTAGTGATTCCAAAATCAAAACCAGATTGAAATCAATATTTGCATGACATGGTATATCACAGACTTTGATCTCAAATAATGGACCGCCCTATAATTCCAAAGAATTTCAAGCATTTTTTAAAGAATGGGGCATTAAGCATCAAACTGCTAGTCCATACATTGCCAGGTCTAACGGGTTAGCAGAGCGAACCATACAGACCATTGAGAAAGTTCTGATAAAGTCCCATGAAAGTAAAAGAGATCCTTATGTTGCTTTACTTAATTTTTGCCAAGTCTGCAGAATTACTTATGTCGAAGAAGCTTAAAACAAAAATACCTGCAATTCTAAAAAATCTTAAACCAAAAGTGATTGATGAAAGCAAGTATAAAGAAAAACGTAAAGCACAAAACATAAAAGCAGCAAACAATTACAATCTGCGAGCTAGAAATTTAAAACCTGTTTATAGAGGAAACATAAGGTTTAAAAGAAATCCAAGTTCGGTTTGGTTTCCTGGTGTCATTTTGAATAAGTGTGAAAAGCCTCGATCGTATATCGTTCAGGATTCTGAAGGAGAATTATATCGAAGAAACCGTCAGCATTTACTTAAGATACCGGAAACGAAATCGAGCTTGGAAATACAAAATGAAGACGAGAAACAGAAAAAAGAAGATCTTGATAAAAACATAGTAAGGTAAAATCGTTCTCTCAATTCGTCGGCCATGATTTTTTTTTTGAAGTTTGCCAACATTTTAAAATCATAGAAAAGTGAGAGTAAAAAAAGGAATTGTTCAAAAATTGTGGTGGTTTGAGATTGAAAATGAGAAAGTGTGTGCGAGTTTGTGTCTAAAATTTTAAAATTAAATTGCATGCAAACGTCAAGAATTTGAAAAATTCCTCTCAGCGGTTCTTCCTACTTTTTTTTATCATATATACTATTTAAAAAAAGACAAATACATTACAAAAAAGGAAGAACAGTTATTCATCCTTTACGACTACAATATGAATGAATTTTAAAACAAAAGGGGAGATGTTGTGATAAATTAACATTATTACTCTCATTGCTTGTTATTATTACTATATATACCCTGCAGCAAATCAAACTGGTTCAGAACTTGCGCAGAGCTAGCCTGAAAAGGGACGGTACTGGTTCTTCATCTATCCCAACTCAATGCTTGCAACTGTCTTTTTTAACATGGCGATGTCCTACGAAGTGACAATTGTCGCCCTCTGCAGAACTTTTGAACTTGTTCTGAGCTGACTCTGGCTTAGATGGTTCTGATACAGTTCATATAACAACAGTTCTTAGATAGTTCAAAAAGGGTCACCTCCGGGCTAGAAAAAATGATGTTAGTTTTGAGCTGGTTCTAATAAGTATAGTATGGAGCCTTTTCTTTAAATAAGCACGCATACAATTTTGTAAATAAAAATACTTCATTATATGTTTCAAGAGCTATTTGTTTTGAACTAATTTACTTTTTGACGCAAACTGTACTTTAAATTTAGGAACATAAAGTGTCAATTATTCCTTTATTTTCTAAAACCGTTATTCTTAAAAATAATTTATATTTGTTACTATACGTATTTCTGTATTTCTGGGATACCTATAATTAAAAATCTGAACTAAGTCGTGTCAAAAAATGAGAAAAACGGTGATATATTGAATGATTATTCGTGATAACTCAGCGTTAAATTGCATTAAATTTATTGAAATGTAATACATAGACTTTCCGGCATCTCATAAGAAATATAGAATTTTCAATATTCACAATAGTTTTCATGCTAAATATTTTTCGTAAATTTTTTATTTAAGGACGGCTCATAAGTATTATAACATAAACAAATAAATTCACGTTTCTAACTGTGTTAGAAATTTAGTAGAATTCTAGAAACTGTTATAAAAACTTCAATATTTTAAATCAGAGTTTAAAAGTATGCAGTTCTATAGCCCATTAAATTTTAGTATAATTAATCGCGCTGATTTTTTATAACACTTTTTACGCACGCTCTTGAAGGCATTCTCCTATTTAAATATTTTCGTTTAAGATGCAAGATTACACTTTACTACACTAAAATTTTATGGGCTACAAAACAGAATACTCGAAATATTTATAAAAAATATCTGATTAAAAATTTGAAATTTTGAAGACGGTTTTTAGAGTTCTATAAGTTTGCAGCACAGTTAGGAATTTGAATTTAAATCGTTTATGGAGTATGAGACATAGTACTTAAATAAAAACTAAACGAAAAATATTGAAAATGAAGAACATTGGAAATTAAAAAAATATCAATGCATAACTACACATTTCGGGGGCTTAGTGATACATTTACGTATGTACATTATCGTTCATATGAATAGCACTCCCATTTCAAAGTGAGATTGTTTACCACTTTTGCAAATTTTTTTACATCTGATTAAAAGGTCAAACATTTTGACGAAAAATCGTTAAATTTAACTTTGTTTTGTATAAAGTTTTAAAACACGGTTTATATGATTTTATTCGTATTTTATACATACGTACGTAGATATGTATAAAAATGACATTAATGTACCAATAACGACTTTTTTGGAAATATTTGAGCAGTTGTCCCATAAACTATGTAGAGAATTACATATTAAATAAACGAAAACCGTTTGTTATTACTTTTAGGGTCTAAGAAAATCGAAAAAATATAGTATATTACATTTGTGCATCTTTTGTCAGCTTTCACATGACCAGGATGAGTAACATTGATGACAGCGCAACTAGCAACATATGAGTTTCAACCGTCCAACTCTGCATCCCTTTTTCAGTAGTTCAGAGACAGTTCTGAAATTTGTAGGGCGGAACTAGCGCTTTGCCAGACTGTCCCTAAATTTTGATGCAGGGTAATTACCTTAATGTAATCATACCATTACCACTTTACTAATATACTACTATTATATACCACATTGTTCTAATCTAATATCAGTCTGAAGCTATGCAACTCTGTTATTGAATAGATACATAGAGGGCAGTAATAAAGTTACTCTGACATAGAACACAACAATAGTAAATCTTCAACCTGTAACGACAGCCGATCTAATATGAATGCATATATATTTACATATATACCGGTAAATACATTTATGGATGTATATGTATGAAAATGTGTTTATATATACATATTCTAAGCAAAAAAAGGCACTCTTTTCGAATTACCCCATAAGAGCTACGGTGAAATTCTCTTGACAACAAAAGAACTTCGATGTAAACAAAATAAAACTATCCACTCATAACCGTATTGAAAGTCCAAAGTCAAAATAGCGGGTGCAATGCAACATGTTGGATGTCGTGCTTTGGCTGGAGCGATCTTGCTATTGGCTGAACTGGGCGCGTGTGGATGTGTGTCAGTGTAAACAAAAGGATAACTGAAGAATCACCGTAACAAAACAAAGGCTGAGAAAAATGTTTAAATAGCTAGCAGAAGCCTGAAGCGTGATTCTTTGGTGAAAGTAAATATCGAAAGCCTGAGCTGCGCTAACGCGAATAGTTTTACCCGTCCACACTGATTAGTCAAAGTTTTATTAAAAATTAAAAAATATTAAAAATTAAAAACAAAAAATATACAGAGGGTTTTAGCGACCTTTCTACTTATAATTTAGCCGGCTCGAGGTCAATTTAAAATTTTTTTTTTGAAAACACAAGTTCTTTTGGTGTTTGTTTCCCATATATTTCGATTACGCTTCGGTAACCGTCCTCAGGACAACTATTGACAAACATGTAAAACATAAAATATACGTAAATACAAATTCCAAAACAATAATTAAAAACAAAGTGCATGCATACATTAATTTACTCGTCTGCACTGTTTGACGTGGAGTTTGGTACTGTGGATTTGTTTGTAAGCAAGTGTCTGTAAAAGTGGGCGCAGTTTTCAGTGTCCGTTTTGTAGTTCAGTCCAAGGCGCATCAATTCCATACACATATACGTAAATGTATACCCTGCAAACAAATGCTCCCGAAATCTTTAAGAGTATCGGAAATTTGTTATGATTCTTTTAGGAATGTTTAAAGAAAAACATATGAAGCGGTTGACAAGAACTAGTAAAGAAATTTCTGTACGATTTCTTAAAGAAAATTCTTAAAAAAAATTGTGAAACCTTTCAGAATTCTATCCTATCTAATCCTGGTATGCAGGGTATACATATATATACGAATATGAATAGATAAGGAAGACGTTGATGACACAAGTTCATACCAACGGTAAATGTTGTTTTTGTACGATTGCTACAACCTGTAGTTATTGAATCATGAGTTCAGTCTTATGTTTGCCGGTGTCAGGGTTGCCGTTTTGGGCTTTTTCTACCGAAACTGGTAGGTTTTTTTCTCGTTGGTAGGATGGTAGGACACTTAAAATTTTGGTAGGTTTCTTTCTCATAAAACAGAAAACATCCCTGGTTTGTTGTAGTGTGTCACTTTGTCAGCTCTGTGGGTAGGCTTGCCAAATTGGGACAATATCAGTTGTACCCTCATTCTGTTTCTTGGATGGGTCCAACTGTTTGCCAAATACCTTAAAAAACTCGTTGCTTACTGGCATAAGGCGGACCTCCATAGCATGCGCTTGCATCGATACACTGAGAAAAAAACGCGTTGTAAGAATAAAAAAATTTTATTTGATTACCGTTTAAAAATGTTGGTTTTTAAATCAAGTGAAAAGTCTTAACAAAATGGATTTTTTCATTATACATACACTACGTATAATGGAAATATTCAAATCAAATACACCCGTATTAAAATGAATCATTTTCACTGCACGGATATGCATACAAAGCATACAAAGCGATGACAACACATACATACATATGTACATACATACATATGTACATACATACATATGTACATACAACGTACGACATAATGCACTAATCGCGCGCTGTGATGTTGATTCAAACTCAACATTTGAAAACACATTTACATGCATGGCTGTAGCCGAGTGTGCAAAGACGCTTGATACAATTGGTTGCTACCATCAGACGGATTAAAAAAATTTAATTTTTTTCTTCTTAATTATAATTTCGTACAACGAAAAAGCATCTGTGCAATTCACAACGACATATTTTATAACGTACATACTCAAATTTAAAAAGAGTTGGGTTGGTGCTCTTTCATATGCGTATTTTTTTAAATTTAGCACGTTTTTTTAATTCTAAAATTTTTTTTTCCTCAGTGTAACTTAAAGTTGTGATACCCAATGGCTAGAGGAATAATGGAATAAACATTTTTTTATCGTGAAGATAAATGATCATATAATATAGGAAAACTATAGCGAAGTCGGCCGCTGTGGTGTAGTGGTAAGCAATGCGCGCTTCCACTACGCAACGCCTGGGTTCAAACCCTGGTCAAAGAAACATCGCAAAAAATATAGAAAAAAGGTTTTTTCTTAACAGCGGTCGTCCCTCGGCAGGCAATAGCAAACCTCCGAGTGTATTTCTGCCATGAAAAACAGCTTCTCATAAAAATTCAATCGCCGTTCGGAGTCGGCGTAAAACTGTAGGTCCCTCCGGTTTGTCTGACAACATCAAGGCGCACGCCACAAATCGGAGAAGAAGCTCGGCCAAACACTAACATATGTGTAAGCGCCAATCTATTATTATTATTATTATTATAAAGAAGTTACAACAACAATAACTTAGCCCTCAAAATACCGTTCAAAATGTCACTTTTTTAATTTTGGATTTTGGCTCCCATTCCACTAGAAAACACTATATTTAATACACCAGTAGTACTGCTTCTGAACGATTTTTCTTTATTTTATCTTAAGACCCGATTCTTGGGACATTGGATGCTGTACCCGAGTGGCCAGATTGGAAAAAGAAAAGCTACCTTTAAACTCTAATAACTCGTAAACTATCAGCTTTCACAAAAAAATGTATATAATAAAATGGATACACTGGTCAATATCTATACGAAAGTGCAGCATTTAACCCTTTAATGCAGAATCTGTCATATATGAAACGCTTTTTAACCCTTTCAAGGTAGAGGCAAAATGGTTCTCAATATGTTTTAAACGTACTTTTTCTTTATTTTTATTTTATTTTTATTTTTAATATTTTTATTATTTTATTTTATTTTTTTATTTATATTTTTTTATTATTATTTTACTATGGAAAAATTTTCTACGATTATTATCTACTTTTTCCTCTGCCTTGAAAGGGTTAAAAAGCATTTCATATATGACAGACTCTGCATTAAAGGGTTAAATGCTGCATTCCATTATCTCTTTTCTAAGCGAAAATCTACGATTTTGAAAAAAAACTCGCGTTTTGCCTATAGTGCGTCGCCTGTGGGCATTCTTTCATATATGTATGTATGTGCCATTTCTACCGTTATATATTTTTTGTCTACTCGGTTATTCCCTGGGGAATTCATGCTTTATTTAAATTTAATAAATTAAATTACTACACCATTTGAATTAATTAGTTTGTAGTCCAGTATTGTTTTGTAGAAGTTTCGTTAGTATACACTTCAGTTTTTACACATTGAATATATCTGCATATTTATATATTTACGCGTATCTATTTACATTTATTTATGTACAAGTCTACAAAATCTAATTACTTATAAAGCGATTTTTAATCTTCGTTGCTTAACACACATTTTTTCAATTACTTATTGTGTTGTAATCGGCACATCATTATGTACCGCTAACATCGTTAAACCATTCAGCCGCTCCTTAATTGTATAAAAAGAAGGGACAAATAAGATAGCATATTCAACAATTGAGTAGTCCACTAGCAAAGTGCGCTATGTAAATTTTTTTTTAGATTTTTAGTTTTTGGTGGGTTTCATGTTCACTAACAGCAGAGTGAAAAATTTTTCTATATTCTGAAATAAATAGCATGCAATGTTAACTACTCTTGCAAAAGTCGCAATAATACTTATTTATCCACTTTCAAAAGTCTCCTCTTGAACTTAGAAAACTGCAAGAAAACGTGGTAGTTTTGGTGCCTAGTGGAAGAGGTCACAAAAAAGAAGCAAACCAATCTTCCTAGAGGAGAGAACGCGAAAAGCTAAAAAAAAGCTAGCTATGTAAAAGTTACTGTTTCAAAACTTGCAATATTAAATTTTTAAATATAAAATTTGCAAATCTACCATACTGCAATTTTATTTTTTTAATGGTATTAGGCTCTTCTTTATCCAAATTTTCAGGTAATAAAAAAAGATACAGTTCGGATGTTACTTGTTGTCGTAGACGTTTTTTTTAAATTTATGGTTAACTTTTATAAAATCACATAACGCTGTTTGCAAGTGGACTACTCATATATTCATTAAGAGATAATTTGCCATCCGTCTGAAATAAAGGATATCAGAAGGATAAAATAGTATTGTGTTATTAATTCAAAAGTAAATAATTGTAGTTCAATGACGAAGGGGGGATTTATTCCCCCCTGGCTACGCCACTGTTTCCAGTATATCGGAGGATCTGAAAGTTTTTAACCGCGCGCTGATTTTTCCCCCAGCCCGACGGCTAGACCCGGCCATTTGTCAAGCCTAACAGTGAAGCTTATTTTTACCAGACTTATTTGTGTACACATATATACTTCATAATAAACATATGTATGCAAATGAGTGATGTTTAAAAATTCTACGTCGGAATTTCATTTTCTGCTACGGTTTTCCACGTCATTTACTCCGAAGGCTTTATTAAAACCATGATACAAAAAAGAAGGTAGTTTCATTGTCACTTTTCGGGCGCCATATTAACTACCTGACAATTAAGCAGATTGTGACATTTCGTGCTGCCATACCTAGTTCTCAATAATCATTTATTTATTGTAAAAAAAAACACATGTACAAAATTAAAAGGAAATTTGTCATCGATACGCGCAATAACGAAAATTGAAATTCATGAAGTGATAAATATTATAGTTATGGAGGAACTCTCAATTGAAGTGGCGCTAAGAGTCTGGAAGTAAGTAGTGCGTTAAGTGCAGCTTGGCCGTCAAGTAAACTCCTTCCGCTCCACCTATTTTCCGCCACGTAGTCCATATCCTTGAGGATTGCAAATACCTCAGCCTGGAAGACCGAAGCATACTTGCCAAGAGAAAAGTTAATTTTATCCCCATTAACTCCGATAAAGACCTCAACATTATGGAATCTCTTCAACAAAGGTAATGGTGACGTACTATCCTATAGCATTGAAAAGACACAAGTGCTCAAATCTCTGCCGCCAGCAATTTCCGCATCGCCGCACTCAGTGTTATACCAGCATCCGTTTCTTTTTAGTCTGCAGGTGGTCTTTAAGGCTCCCCCACGTATGAAGGCACAAAGTGGCGGTAAGTGCATCAAGAGCAACGCCACTTGTTGTAGAGAAATCTTTCGTACCGCAAACGGCAGTAATTCTTTGAAGTTTTGCAAGCAGACTTCCCACGCTCTTGATTGAGAATCTGCTCCACCATACCACTGCCGCATAGCTGATCATAGAGGTATAAATCCAGAGGATTCCCTATAGAGCACACCCCACGTTTTACTAAAGACCAGTTTACATTGCCAAAATGCTGCCCATTCTTTAGAGGTTTTGTGTTCCTCTTTAGATTTCCACTATAACTTTGTATCCAGTGTTACATATAGATACTTCACTTCCGGAGAATTCTGAATTGTGACTCCTTTCATTGTAAGCGCAATGCGGCCATTCAACCTTCTCTGAATCCTGGTTTCGGACTATGCTTTAATGACGAAATATCTAACATTACATCTTCTTCGGGCTATTTAACAAAAAAAATAAGAGTTTTGTTATGTAAATTTATTTATTTTGTTTAAAATAAAATAAAAAGCAGCTTTTTAACAAATAAATATTTCAAAACTAGATTTTATTTTATTTCTTCATCTCTGTACATCGAATAATTCAAAGTATCAAAGTATCTTTTAAACGCTTGAGAAAAACGTTCAAATTTGATTATCGAACACATCATTTTACTATTGTTTGTATGTAAATTTTACTCCCAATTATTTAAAAGAAAATCTCCCGTATCAAAAAATTCAATGTGGCAAAGCTATGCTTAATGTTTACTTCTGGAGGAATGTCAAAAATCAGCTTTGTAATAAAAAAATAGTAGTAATGAAACTACCTTCTTTTTTGTATTATGATATAAGCTATGCGAAATGTTTGCCGTCGTATACAGCCCATTGCTGTATTGATCATCATCGATTTTGGGTGTTTAGAATTAAAATTGATGATTTGTCCTGATGATGTTGGTTTCTTATACCACCTTAACATTAATTGGTTTTCTTGTCTGATTATTACGGAGTCTAAATAATTCTATTGTGAATTTTTTATTCCTGTGAAAAGAATTCGGTGCGTCAAGTGTGTTTTGAACCTCATTTTCATTTATTATGGGAAATAAATCATCCACATATTTCGCTAGTAATCTTGGTGGTCGTCCTAATTTTTTAATCGTATTATCCAACAACTTTTGCATTATAATTACGGTGACCACCCTTCCTTTATTTTAAAGGACAGCCCTTTATTTTAACCCCCTGTCCTTTATAACTTTTTTCAAAATAATTATTTCTTGAACTGTCCTTTAAATCAGCTCTGCATTTTTGAGACGTAAATTTTTAAACACAGAATACGAAAAATAACAAGTAAGAAAGTCTAAGTTCGGGCGGAGCCGAACATTAAATACCCGGCGCAAGTATTAAATATATGTCTTCCACCTTTCCGAAAGCTACCGCTACATGGTAAGCCGGGGTGTATACATTTTAAGTAAATTAGCGTCCTTAAATTTCGAAATATTGAAATTTCAAGCATTTCTGAAATTTACCGTTATATGAAAAGCGGCCTCAATTTTAGTCCGATTTCAACAATTTTCAACAATTTTCAACGGTTTGCTTTTATGTGGCAAGCACAATAACCATACCGAGCTTGGTACAAATTGCTAGAACGGTTAGCGAGATACAAATATGTGATCACAAGTGGGCGGTGCTACGCCCATTTTCCAAAATTTTGTCATAAACATATTTCTTGGTAAAGAATTGTTGCAACCATCAATTTTGAATAAATTAGCTTCAATATTTACTGATTTATCGAAGATTTTGTATTTCTCGAAATTACCGTTATATGGGATGTGGGCGTGGTTATTGCCCGATTTTAGAAATTTTCGGCCATTTGGTATGTTGTACCAGGACCAACAACTGTGCCAAGTTTGGAAGAAATTGGTGTAGCGTTTACCAAGATATACACATGTAACCATAAGTGGGCGTGGCTACGCCCATTTGCCAAAATTTTGTAATATTCTTATTTTTCGTCTAAAACTCATTGCAAATATCAATTTTGAGTGAATTATCTTCAGCAGTTACTAAAATATCGCAGTTTTCGTTTTTCTGAAAATTACCGTTATATGGGAGGTAGGCGTGGTTATTGTCCGATTTTTAAAATTTTCAGCCATTTAGTATGCTGTACTAAGGCCAACAACTGTGCCAAGTTTGGAAGAAATTGGTGTAGCGGTTACCAAGATATACACATGTAACCATAAGTGGGCGTGGCTACGCCCATTTTCCAAAAATTTATAATATTCATCTTTTCCGTCTGAAACTCATTGTAAGTGTCAATTTTGAATGAATTATCTTCAGTAGTTACTAAAATATCGCAGTTTTCGTATTTCTTAAAATTACCGTTATATGGGAGGTAGGCGTGGTTATTGTCCGATTTCGACCATTTTCAACACCATCCGTCCTACGCCCAAAAGTAGTCCACGTACCAAGTTTCGTTAAGATATATCAATTTTTACTCGAGTTATCGTGTGCACAGACGGACGGACGGACAGACAGTCACCGCTTAATCGATTTCTCTTTTCATTCTGATCATTTATGTATACATTTGTCTATATCTATCTCGATTCGTTTTGCCTGTTACAAACAACCGTTATGTGAACAAAGTTATAATACCCTTGTGCACAAGTGCGCTCGGGTATAAAAATGTCTCTTATAAAATATAATGAAAACCTTCGTCAGTTGTTTCGCACCCCACTTACGGGCTTTTATTTAATCGGTAATCTTTGTACAATCTATAGAGCACAGGGAAAGTTGTGCTCAGGATGGTGTTGCACGCTGAGTTTCCAGTTCCACTGAAGGAGAACAATAAACCCCCTATCGCTCAGTGGCTCAAAACTGGCATTTAGTGTTCGTAATTCACTGGAGCCTTCATTTTTTCTCACTTAGTTTGATCATTTTTTTTTATTAAAGCTTATAATATTTGCAAGATACCAGTTGAGCCTGATTTGTGAATTTTCATTTGGTTATATTAAATTTTTTAGTGAAAAATGCAGAAAAAGTGGCAATTTTAAAGAAAACGTATTCTCCTGTTCCAGTTAATAAATATTGCATAACAAAGACTAGTTGAAAACAATTGTATGGTTCTCCCAAAACGAAAGAATCACAAACAAAAAAAATGTTATAAAAAAATGTTCACCAAAATATTTTTTTTTAATAAAAATTGGTTAAAAAATGAAGACTCCGGTGAATTATGAACATTAAATTCCAATTTTGAGCCACTGTGTCTTGGCTTCGGCGTCCAGTATGAATTATGGTAAACGCATTTTGGCAGCAAAGGATGGCGAAGTCCTGGAAAATGATTTGGCTTCATTTTTCGGAATCGGTTAATTAACTGGTAAATATCTGATTTAAATTACGATATGGGTAAGGTACTTTTATCATACAAGTTGTATGTACGTATTCCCAACTCATTTTGAAAAAAATGTCTTTTATTTTACGTTGGTTAATATGGTCACCGTAATTATAATATCTGCAATGACAGGTGAGGCAGGGGACCCCATTGACATTCCTTTTAACTGGGTATATATCGTGTCGTTAAATTTGAAGTATCTATTTTCTTGAATACAAAATGTTACTATTTCCATAAAAAATTGTTTTGGTATCCTTGTGTGTTCTTTTATTATTGTCCATTTTTCTTGTATTACGTCAAGTGCTAGTTGTATCGGTATGCTGGAAAAAAGTGAGACCACATCGAAAGAAATTAGTTTTTCATCGTCACAAGTGTAAGTGTTGTTTGTCCTTTGCTTGAAATCCAGCGTATTCTTGATATTATATACTGAGTTTACCGTTACGTTTTTTAAAATATTTACAGTATATTTACATAGACCATATGATGGCGATCCACTGGATGAGCAAATGGGTCTAAGCGGTGTTCCTTCTTTGTGTGTCCTAGGGAGCCCATAAATTCTTGGAGGTAACGCGGTGGTTGAGGTGAGCTTATTCCGTTCGGCTTTTGACATAATTTCCATTTTAAAAAGTTTTTCGACTAAAATATTATTTTTATTTTGTAGTCTCGATGTGGGATCCTGTCTTTGTATTCTATACGTAGTTAAGTCACATAATATATCTGACATTTTACTGTTGTAGTCATTTATTTCCATTGCTACCGTTTTGTTTCCTTTGTGAGATGTTAAAATTCGAATGTTGTCATTTTTTCTCCTTCCACGTCCGTTCCACTGTTTCTGTAATTGCACACTCTATTGCACTTTGCTTATTTGTTGTTTTGTGGTCTTCTTTTAGCAATGATAATTTGGAACGCGCCTCTTCTTGTTGCTCTTTGTCCTTAAGAGTTTGTATCAGATCTTCTCCATCCGCGATGTACTGAAAAAGAGGGAGTCTTGTGTTCTCAATTGGCAACCCGAACTTTGGACTTTCGTTTTATTTACAAACCAATCTTCATGCTTGTTGTTGTCGATAAAGATATTATTTCGTTTGTTCCGCAACTTCTCATATCTAAATTCTTGTCGCTTTTTCGGTGTTGTTGTAAGCTTATCTGCAACGTTTTGCTCACCCTCCATGACTTCTTTTAAGTCATCTGCGCTCAGCTGTTTCTTTAGTTTTGTTGCCATTTCTTCCATCTTCTGTTTTTGTTTTCTTAATATGTTGTGTTTATGTTTGATCAGTAGACTTTATGTTTTTATGTGGTAGTAATGTCTGGCTAAAGTTCTGTCTATTTCAGGATGTGTTTCACAGTCAAATACAAATAATTTCTATCATCTAGTAGAATTTTTCATAAAGTTAGGAATTAATTTTGATTTTCTGCATTTTAAAAGAAATTTGATGTTAGAATAAGTTTTACCAGCTTTTTGGATGCAGATTGAAATTTGTTTATTACTACTTTAGAGTTGTCATAATTGTTCTTTATTTTCGCATATCCTATTTTTGTTGTTGTATGCTAGTATTTTGCCGGCTGAGGTCAGTTTTAAAAAAGTTTTTATGAAAACACAAGTTTTTTTGGTGTTTAAAATCCAGCGTATTCTTGATATTATATACTGAGTTTACCGTTACGTTTTTTAAAATATTTACATTATTTTACAATACTGCTACAATATAGATAAAATAAAATAGCCCAAAAATATCCGAATTGGAAAAGAGTAATGTTATTTATAAAATCCCTTGTACAGGTATAAACAACGAGTCATGTAACAGCATATATGTAGAAACCACAAAATCAAAATTAAAAACTAGATTAGCACAACACAAATCGGTGTTGAAACAATGTCACCTTACAAACATCAAAAAAACAGCACTCATCGCCCACTGTGCAGCTAGCGGCCACTCACCGAATTTCAACGACGCTGCGATTCTACAACAAGAACAACACTACAATAAGCGCTTTACCTTAGAAATGTTACATATAATAAACGCACCGGCAAACATAAGATTGAACCATGATTCAATAATACAAGGTTAGATAATTATTGACAGCTGCGGTTTGACACTCCCTTACAAAAGGTTGCATTTACGAAGGACAGAGAAAGGGCAAGAATGCAATCCCTTGTTTCGAAAATGGTAGTAGAAAAGTACGCAAAGTAGGCAATTACTAGTGAAATTCCTTTCGTAAATTCTAATGTATTTGCAGGAAATCTGGCATTGTAAACGAAATGTTGAACGTAATATTGATATATCTACGTGAATTACGTAATTTATATGCTATTTAGCCGTATAAAAACTGCAAAATGACTCAAAATTAAAATAAGACTACTATGAGATTGATGTAAACATCCAATGCTTTGGTTTTCATCAGTTAAATATGCTTCATATGCATATACAAATAAACATATTGCACAAAAGCGTATACCTTTATTTCACACCAAAGCTACACTGTTTCCATGTAAATTTGCAAAGAAGCAACACGGTGCCACTGCTAAGGGAGCGGTGCCAGAGAGACAACTGTCAGTTTATCGAACCTTGTATTATTGAATCATGAGACTGAACTACAAAACGGAAACTGAAAACTGCGCCCACTTGTACAGACACTTACTTACAAAGAAATCGACAGTACCAAACTCCACGTCAAACAGTGCGGACGTGTAAATTAATGTATGTATGCATTTTGTTTTTAATTATTGTTTTGGAATTTGTATTTATGTATATTTTATGTTTTACATGTTTGTCAATAGTTGCCCTGCGGACGGTTACCGAAGCGTAATCGAAATATATCGGAAACAAACACCAAAACAACTTGTTTTCGTAACAAATTCTTTAAAATTGACCTCGAGCCGGCAAATCACTAAATTATAAACACAAAAAGTTTTCAAGCAGAAAAAAGAACATTTATAACCAGGGAACGGATTTTTAGGACCTAAAAACCTATAAAAAAGGCAAAATAAAATAACGAAATAGGCTGGAAAAGGCAAAATAAAATTGCGAAAAAGGCAGGAAAAGGCACTAGGTATTGCAAAAAAAGGAAAATAAGGCACTAAAAAAGACAGAAAATACGAAGAACAATCAAAAAATACATTTATTTTAGAAAGATTTATATTAAAAGTAAAAAGAGAAAAAGTATGAACTAGTTTCATTATATGAAAAATTTGTACTTTGAATCTTTGACTATTTTATCCTTTCGAGTTTCTAACTCATAAAACTTTAATCTGAATAGTTGTAGTAACATTGAACCACAAGATGCATTTTGAAGTTTTCTGGCAGCATTTTCATTCGATTTTCGCGAAGAAAAGCCTTGAATGTACTAAATGTGCGCTCGACGTAAGTTGATACAAGTGGAGCCCAATTTAAATATGGAACGTTTGAAACGTTCATATTATCAGGAATAAGGGCGTTTTCCTCGCCCTTTACAATTTTATCCACACCCCTTATTGTCTCCAAACCTACGTTAGTTGAGAAAACGGCTTTGAATTTTTCCAACACCAATTTGGCAAGAGGTCCCTGCGCTTCTATAAGCCGCATGGGCTTGTGTATATTTTTTAATCGTAAAAAAAAAAATTGTAAATGCTATAATCACTTTTTTAAAGGTAGAAAAGGCAAAAAAAGGCAAAAAAAGGCAACATCAAATGTGTATATATGGAATCAGAGAAAGCTTAATCGTGGACATTCTTAATCGAATATACTCTATCTCTTTAGCAGAAAAAAGGCAATTTCCATAAAATCCGTTCCCTGGTTATAACATTAAAGTGCTAAAGTGTTACTAAATTCGTGTCGCGCTAACGAAAATCATTTTGGGCGCTAAGCGCCACCAGCGACGAAAAAGAAGCTAACACGTAGTCAAATTGAGGAAAAAACGGCCACATATTCCAGAAAAGGAAAAGAGGGCCAGACCACACACATCCGCACCTCAGCACCAGCAGCCGAAACCACAGCAATCGAGCCGGATCTCAAAGAAGAAGACCACAACGTCCAGCCAAAAGCGAGCCAAATACACCATTCCACTCCTGTACCGCCCACATCCACATTCAAACTCACCCGATTATAAGCCATATCACCAGCATCGGCGTTTCACTCCGATCATCAACAGCAACAGCGCACTGAATTACCAGCCACCTCACATTTGGTTTTCTTAAGGTTATTTATTAAGAATATTTTTATTTCCACTTCTTTGTTTTTTTTTTTTATTTAATTGCTATTTCACCTTATTTCTGATACGGCACTTAGATATTTTTGATTCTTAAATGTTAATTTTTCACTTCACCACACTTTTAAACGCGGTTCATTTTATTTGCTTTTTCTTGAAACAACATTAGTTCACCCTATTTTGCTTTACACCGTTTTAGCTAAGTTTTTGAGTTAAACTTTTGCGTTATCATAATTATATTATACACTGCGTTCCGTTTTCACTTTAATTATTTGGAGTAAAAAGACAATAACAGTTAACATTGCTTTAGTAATATTGTTTTATTTTATAATTTTTAATTCTAGTTTTTTTTATTTAATTCAATTGAATTGTTAATTTATGATTTAGGGTTTGTTAGCTTCTTTTGTATTTTCTTTTGTCAGCATAAGTTTTTTACTAACCCGCGCCGGTATCAGTTACTTGAACACATGCTATTTCGAGTACATTCGCGACGTTTAATAAGATCAAACTGAAAGGGAGAGTGTAGCAGGTGGCATACGCACCCACCAAAGCGGCCCACTACACCACCTGTTCCTTTGCTTTGCTCTCCTTTACAGTGAATGTACACATGTATGTTTGTTCTTTTCTCCACACTTTCCAGGTAATTTGCATGATGGCGCTAGCATCGTTGGACATACGTACATACACCTGCTGGTAAGTGAGAAGTCACAATTCAGCTATTCATATAAACATACATGTACATACACGGTGGAGAGAATACAGAAGGTGGCGCCGATCGCAACACCGCTAAACGGCTCTCAGTGAATTTGAGAGAATCAGCTGTTTTGCTGACGTCACAGTCGAGATGACAGCAGTAGTGATGTGCTGAGTTAATACTTTCAAGTATTGATCGATATTCGGTACCGATTTAAAAAGTATCCAATACTCTCGATACTCGGTACTGAAACATTTAGATTTTGAATAAAAGCGCACGGAGGCCAAAGATATGGAAAAAATGGCTCAGGGGAGACTTGCCTATCAAAACCCGAATGTAGGAGCCAATAGAGCTTTTAATACTGATTCAAATGAAAGTATATATGTCGGTTCGAGGCCATAACGCAGAGAAACTCTTACTTGTTTGAAGCATTTTTGTTCCAGCTGAATCGGACGATATCATTTTGGAGGCCTGGGGGCAGATTCTATAACCAGTTAGCGACAATTTTCGAATCGGTATCGGTTTTGTTGACGTATGATATCGATTCGAAACTTGTCGCTAACTGGTTAGATCTCCCCTGAAAGGCTTCTTCATCCGTCTGTTGCGATAAGTTCAAGTGTTTTAGCCGATATCATATAAATTAGTAATGCAAGTTTTTTTAAACCAGAAATGCATATAATGGCGAAGGTTTAATGTAAAGAATTGGCATGGGATACCGAAAAGGAAGTATTGGGTACCGAAATCTTTTTTAAGTATTGGCTACCGAGTATTGGGTACAATTCAACACATCACTAATCGGCCTTATTCTCGCCGCTCTCAGTTGCCAACTCTACGATGACGTCACGCTTGAATTACTCTCACAAATTTTGATGTACATACATATCGACATTAGGAAGGGTTGTTAATAAAAAAAAAAGATTATTGTCTTCGAACGTGCGTTTGTGCGTATGTGCACATATATTACATATATAAGACGGTGAATGTACATACAAAACTCAAAAAAAACTGCTAAACATATATGTAAATGCACATTTAGATACAAAAAAAAAACAGGAAAGCTCGAAAAAAGAAAAGGCAACAATAATAGAAGTAGAAAGGGCGGAATAATAGTATACGATAGAATACAAGAGAAGAATAGAGGTTCGCACATAAGACAGTTGTAAAGCAGTAGCTATTAGAATTCAAGCACATAGGGTAATTAATTAAAAATAATAATAATAATAAAGATTTGAAATTGTTTGTTGGTAGAAGACAGTTAGTATAAGAAATATATTATGTATTACGATTGTTTTTTTGTTGCTTACTATAATGAACGTATCCATATAATAATGAAATTCCGTTGAGTAGAGTCTTATTATTTTTATGGATTTCTTAAGTTTTTCAGGTTGGTGTGGGTGTTGCTATCATGCGACGTAGAGGGGAAGTGGGTGTACAAAGACGAATGACGACTGAAGAACTAGATCAGGCAAAGGGAACTTCGCGCGTAGACGACTGGAGCCACAGTGAAGTTCAAGGCTGAGTACATCTTAGCTTAGAAGGGGTGGGATGGCTCCACCTGACCCGGACAGGCCTCTACTCTTTTTTCATCTTTTATTTTACATTGGCATGATAAATAAATATTTGTTTGTTGTAGCTGTAGGCAAAGGCTGTTGCAAACAACCCCCCCATTGGCCGTCGAGCTAGCCTGGGCCAACAAGCATGCCAACCTGCCACTTACCTCTGCCCAACAGCCAGCTACACAACAATGGCGCCCAACGTTGTCAATGAACGTACTTTTTTTTAGTAATTTGTCTCTTGTATAGTATCGCGACTAAGGTATTTTACTTCGTTAGCTGTACCTGATAAAACATATATGTATGAACGGGGCAGCAAAACTTCGCTTTGGAGTACCTGTAGCATACATTGGTAGTCTGACCAGTGGTATCCAAAGACATGGATTGGGGGATTTTGAAATATATTTTCTTTCTTTTTGACTGAAAATTGGGGTTTAAGCTACCGAGCGTAGGATTCGACATCCTCTGTATATTCGTGACGTTTATCCGAAATTTTCAATGGGCATTTGGGATAGTGGGGTAGCCGTATTTTGGTGCAAATAGCTGAAATATCGAAGTGCTGCACTATCTGAGGGGGTTAGCTGACATAGACTATGGACGGCGGATAGACAGATGATCTCTGCCGAGGGCAACACCAAACACACACCAACAAATGAATTTAATTTACAGTACAACCCGCTTAAGTACCTCACGAAAAATGTCAGCTTTTTTACCTCGATGCGGGTACTTAAGCGAACATAATTACTGATGTACTTGAATAACAACATTTAATGAAGTATAAATAGTTTAAAACCAAAATTGTAGCATTATTTAAACAAATAAACAAGTAAAGAAAAACTTTATTACAAAAAAAAATTTTGTGCAACGGTCTGTCATCTTTACAAGAATGAAATTGTTTAGGAAGTCAAAGTTGGACATATCATTGTGTACCAAATTCAAAATGATATTTTTTGCCACTTATGTTTATTTATTAATTTTCAAAATTTTTCAATCAATTAAAATACAGTCCATCCCTAACAAATACCATATAAACCTAAGCTTAAGATTTTGTAGAACACTTAAAAAATCTCATCATAATTTCAAACTTTTTTCTCAGAAGTGTTTTTTGAGTATAAAGTTTTATAGCCCATTAAATTTAAGTGTAATAATGTGCAAGTTTCAAGTGGCTAAAAGTTGGCGTTGTTTTTTTAGAATTTTTTTGCCGAATGTGTTTAGCGCTGCTACTGAATTTGAAAATACGTAAATATTTTAAGAAATTTTAAAAAAGCACTTAAAAGACGAAAATTATAAGTAAAATTGTAAATGAAGCACAAGAAATTGAGGTACTTAGGCGAGTTGGGTAAATAAGCGGGGAGGTACTTAGAAGAGGGATTTTCTTCTGATTATATTAAAAAATTCACGGTGTCTAAAAATGTTGGTTACTTAAGCGGGGGGGGGGGGGCACTTAAGCGGGTTTCACTGTATTAATTTACATAAAAAAAAAACATTTTTTCTATTCTTTTATTTGAATTAAAATTTAGGAGGTTGTATTTATGGATTTTTAGTCATTATTGTTATTATTATTACCCACATTTATATACAGTACTAGGTTGACCGAGCTTTGCCCGGACTACATATACTTTTTAAAGTTTTCAAGGTTTGGATAGCTTTAAAAAATATTTTGGGAAACAAAATTGGATTTCGATATCTATTAAGTAAATTTCTTACTCCAAAATTTAGACGACAACCCTATTCCCAGATACGCTGAAACAAATGGTACACATCTTGAGCGTATATGCACTGTGTATATATGAAAAAATGCTGATTGAAATTAACAAAATAAAAATTTTTATTACATAGAAGCGTGACAACCCGGATCGAAAATATTTTCTGACCAAAG
>NW_023458555.1:77571423-77572421 GCF_013731165.1 Rhagoletis pomonella | reverse complement strand
ATAGTGGCAATTCAGATTACCTTAGAATCTAAAACATTGTCTGTGTAAAAATTTCATCAAAATCGTCGCATTTTTAAATAAATTTAGTGAGAAAGTGATAATTATTTAGACACTGTTTTTTTTAAATGCCTCTTTTTCTGCAACTGCATTGACTTTCTCAATTGTCCTTCAGGATCTTGGGCTTTGTTTATGGAATCACTAAGAATAATGGTTATTAAGCACCTCAAAAATTATACCAGCGTGATTACCGACGTATCCTTTTGAGAGGTAGCCGCACCCTTATAAGAGGAATAAGACCCAAACTTTTCAGGTCAAAATTTCAGTAGGTTGCGTCTGTATGGCCTTTTCAATTTTATAAATTATCATTATTTTTAAGTGGAAAAAACTCAAAATTAATGATAATCTCTGCGCGAAAAAATAAAAATCATAAAATAATCGTTATTTGTAATCCCAAAAATAAAAATCAAATAATAATTATTTCCGTTTGAGCGAAAAAATAAAACTCAATAATAATTCATAAAATAATGATTAAATGCTGATTTAAATTATTTTTATATATAATTTAAATTATATTGAAATAAAATAGTTTAGTGAAAGTACCACATTTCACTGCTTTTGGACTGGTGCGGGACTAGTTACTATCGGACTGGTTCGTTTTTGGCGAAAAAGAACTAGTACTGAACTAGAAATTTGGTTCACTAGATCGTGTTTTCCCTACAGGGTACGTACGATTATACGAAAAATTCAGAAAAACAAAGTTCCTTAAATGACCAAACACTAGTTAGACTGCTGGAAGCACAGAATCTATATGTATGTATGTGCATATGGTTATGCAGTTGCAGTATACTGAGAGCTGCACTGCTTGTGGGGGCGAAGAATAGGCCCAAAACGTAAGTTAAAAATATTTATTTGGAAGCAAGAATGCTTTTAACAGCTGTACTTTGGAATGCAAGTTATACTTTTCGGGTTCCGAATAAATAATAACACTACCTACTATG
>NW_023458555.1:77528729-77546423 GCF_013731165.1 Rhagoletis pomonella | reverse complement strand
ACATGAGAACGGAATGTTTCCCATGAGCGCGTTAGCAGGTGTTAACTTGCACGCTAATTTGGTTTGAGGGGCGCTTTGTGATTATGCACAAATATATGATAAGTAGATATGTAAGTAGGTAAGCCAAGGGATCACAATGTACATATGTGCGTATGTATGTACGTATGTTTGTACGTATATTTAGGCGCTTACTGGGTAAGCTGAACTGATATTATTTTTTATTTTTGTGACAATAGAGCGGAATTTGTGTGTTTACTTTTTTTGCTTTTTAAATGGGTGTAATGTATGTATAAGTAGGAAGATTAAAAATATCCTTAAGAACTGTATGATCATGAATTTTTACATCCCTTTTGTTTTCCCGGTTTTTGGCCTCAGAAAGTGGTGCTGGCAATTATTGTTGGTGCTGATCAACTTGCCTTATGTGGGTAAGGTGCTGCTTTTGCCTCTGTTGCTGGTGCGCTAGTTGCTGAGCTCCTGATTGATGTTAATGTTGTTTTTTGATGATGACAGGTTATAGTTTGGCGGTAACAAATATTTTTTGGTGGCTTTCTGGTCTTTGTTTGCACCAATTTTATTTTATTTTTCAGTTTCTTTGTTTTTCGTTCACCGTCTTCACACTTAATGTTTTGTACAAATGTTCACTTTTAAATTGTATTTTCTTGTTTTTGTTGTTGCGTTCATATACCCATAGGTGCCTTTCGTTATGGCGAAGACGGACCATAGCAACGCGAGAAGGTTATTCGCGTTCGTTTTAAAGAAAACCACTCGCGTTTTATATTTCAAACTTTATAAATGGTATATTTATTATTAATAGTTAAATATTTATATGCAAAGGTACATATGCATGTAATTAATACGATATGAACTCCGCTTTTCGGTGGCCGTTTTCCCGTGCGCGCGCTGAGACGGTTGATACTGGAGTGTGTTCTTTCTCCACTTTCTTTTGCTCATTACGGGAAAGCTGAACAGCAGAGAAGGCATTAGGGTGTTCCCTCATAACAATCGGTTGATTGTACAAAGACTTACAAGCAAAAATATGTTTGAGGTACAATATGGATGCCAAACGAAAGGTATTTGAAAAATCTTGATTTGGAAATATTTTTAATAGGATTATCACCTACCTAAAAGTAAAGACTGAAAATATTGAAATTAAATTAAATATTACATAACTGGTGCCAAACGAAAACTGTTTGGGAAAGCTTTACTTGAGACATTTTTTAAATGTGTACACTTATCCAAAATACGAACAGTTAAAATAAATATAGAATTTACAACATCTTATCAAACGAAGTGATCATATTATCAACGAAGAGCTGGTACACAAATTACTTAAGGTAAAGAGTTAATAAAAAAAGTAATTTTTTAAGTAAAAAACAAAACCGAGTTCAATTCTCATATATAAATTTAATAGTACCGTTCATTTTTTCATGATGCATAGCATACATAAAAAAAAATATTACGACGATTTGATAACCTAACGGCTAAAAACTACTGAAACAAATAGAAAAATGATACAAGAGTAACGAAAACAAAAAACTATCGCATGAAAGCTGTTTAAAATAACCTTAATGAATAATAATATATGAATAATTTCGTTAGGGGTCGCCATAGCCTACTACGTATATTGCGAGTAAAGAAATTTGAATAACAGTAGATAATATTATTATGATTACGATTATCTTTACTATTGCGAACTTCTATTCCCGATCAAGGACTCCCAAGTTAAAGCGAAATCAGAAGGGTATTTACGGTCGCATGATGCAAATGTTAAGATAATAAGAGCTGCAGAACTGAAACACGTAGGAACATTTTGGCGTATGCCGATGACATCAACATCATCAGTAACAAAAATCACGAAGTCTCTTCTGCCTTTTCCAAGCTGGATAAGGAAGCAAAGCGAATGCGCCTGGTGGTAAAAGGGGACAAGACGAAGTATCTCCAGTCATAAAAAAAACAGTCAGCGCATTTGGGTCTTGGAACCCACGTAACTATTGACAGTTATAATTTCGGGAAAGTGGAGAATTTCGTTTACTAGGGAACCAGCACTATCACCGAAAAAAAATATCAGCATGGAAAACCTACACAGAATCACTCTTGCCAACAGGTGCTACTTTGGACTGAGTAGGCAATTCGGGAGTAAAGTCCTCTCTCGACGTACAAAAACCGAACTCTATAAGTCACTCATCATGCCCGAGGTGTTATATGGCGCAGAAGCTTAGACAATGACAACATTCGATGAGACGTCTCTTGGAGTATTCGAGAAAAAGATCTTACGGAAGATTTACAGGCTTCTACGCGAGGGCGACGGGAATTACCGTAGACGATGGAACGATGAGTGTATTAGATTTACAACGAAATGTACATAGTGCAGGGAATGAAAATGCTGCGGCTCCGCTGGCTTAGACATGTCGTTCCAATAGGAACCGAAGTTTCAGGTGTGAAAGAATTCAACTCGCAATCCGATGGTGGTAGCAGAGGAATAGGGAGCCCCCACTGCAATGGAGAGACCAAGTTGGCACAGAGAGAAATTACTTGAGTTCTTTTTCGAGCTCGGCCAAAATGGCTTAGGCGGTTAGAAAGCCAAAGTAAAAGAAGAATATGCAAATGATAAATGACGGAGTCGGGAGATATTCTTCTTGGATGTGCCAGGAGAAACTAGGAAAATATTCCTTATCAGATGAATTCTGGAAACGGTTCGATCAAAAAATTACATTACCTTAGCTATCGCTTCGTCTGGGATTGCTGCGAGATTGTTACCAGGAGGGAGCATTGCCAATTCAGCACTTGAGCTGCCATTTAACATGTAAATTATCGAAACTCCCACGTGCAATATTTCCAGAGCAACCGGTATGGAAAAATTATTACAAAAATTTAAACTCATTGTTTTTGATGATGGCACATAAAAAATCGCTTGATTTTTCATTTCTACTCTCTAGAAATTTCATTTCTACTCTCTATTCCAACAACTTCGGCATTCACATGAAAAAATTTTCCATCACTTAAAAAGCGTTTTTCTTCTTCTTTTAAATAAAATGTTATATATATATTTGAAGTGTACTATACTTTTTCCAATTTTTTTTTTTAATTTTCTTAGAAAATTTTGGCAACCATAGCCCCAACTTAAAGGATAGGATGGACAGTTTTGAACCTGAAAAAAAAATATTTTTTTTTTCATCGAAATTTTTTCTATGCCTCCCAGAACGTGCTTATCTTAATATACATATAAAAATCCCATATCACTGTATTCGTTTACGCTAATCTCGGAAACCGCTTAACCGATTTCAATGAAATTTTGTGGGTGTGTATTGTTGGTTCCAACTTAAAAGACAGGTTAGCTTCGAACCCGAGAAAAAAAATATTTTTTCATCGAAATTTTGTCTATGCTTCTCGCAACGTTCTTAAAAATCCCGTGTCGGTATGTTCGTTTACGCTACCCTGACAGAAACAAGTTATTTTTATTTAAATCTTCAAATTGAAATACTACTTTAAAACAAATGCAATGAGTAAATGTTTCGATTTTTTATAATCTTTTTGCTCAAAAAAACTATTTGTGTCTTGGAAGTATGAAAAAGCATCTGTGAAGCCCAGAACGTAAGCGTATTCAAAAGTAACATACTGACTTTAAAGTTGTGTAAACCAAATTAATTTCAAAGTAGTTTAAATTAAATGCAGAGTCGGGCAGTCGACTTGCTGCACATTTGAAAGCACATTTACATGTCTGGCTATAGCTGAGCGTGCAAAGACGTTTGCTACAATTGGTCGCAGCCAAGAATGCCCACGTTCAAATCTCATTTAATTTTAAATTTTTAATTTTGGTTTTTCTTAGCTATGAAAAGGCATCTGTGAAGTGCAGAATGAAAGCATATTCAAACAAAACATACTGACTTTGAAGTTGGTTAAGCCAAACTCATTTTAAAGTAGTTGAAAATACATGCAGGAAAAGGCAATTGACTGCTTCCTAGTAGAGTCGTAAAACTTTCGATAGTGCCACCATCGATAGTTTCCATATTTCAGAAAAAAACTATCATTACTCGTTGATAGCTTGCAGCAATACTATCGGTAGTGTCAAACGCTAATATGGATAGTACTATTGATAGTCAGTGTAATGATAACAACTCTTCCAAATTAACCGGGACGGCATCGAAATACACAAAAAAAGAAAAAAATGATTGGAAAAATAAACACACTTAGGGCCGTTTTCTCAAGCAACCTTTAACTTTAAAGCTCACTTCATATTTACAGATTGCCTTAAAAATGTGTAGCTGTATCTAAAGTAAAGCGTTTTATTATCGAATTTTATTTATTTATTTACATATTTATTCCAAGTTGTTTAAATTTCGTAATATAATTTTTTTGATTTGTTTACAGCCAAGAAACATATGTGCATACATGAAAAACCGATAATAGAAATGCTTCTCTTTAGACATAGCTATAAGTTTTCAAGCAACGTTTAAATATAAAGGGAGCTTTTCAATTAGAGATTGGTTGAGAAAACGGCCCTTAAAGAAGGAAGCACAAAGAAAATATCACCTATAATACAAAAATTTGCAAAGTTACCAAACCGACGCGCAGCTACACAAAATGGAGAAGTTATGAATAAAATCGGCTGTGCTAGATGTGTTAAACTATCGATAGTCAACTAGTACTATCCCTTTTAGTGGTAACGTGTTCTAGAAGGCATATCATTCTAATGCCTTCGAATTTTTTCGCTTCTTTTAGGCATTGCCGGTAACTTTTTTTTATTTCGCTTCTTTGTTTCATTTCGGGGAATGCAAATTAGAATGTCCTATAATATATTTTTTTTAATTCGCTTCTTTGCTTCATTCGGGGAATGCAAAGTAGAATGTCCTACAATATTTTATTTGTTTCGCTTCTTTGCTTCATTTCAGGGAATGCTAAGTAGAATGTCCTACAATATTTTTTTTTTGTTTAGCTTCTTTGCGTCCTTTCGGGGAATGCTAAGTAGAATGCTGCATCGTAGTCAGCTGAAAAATAGAATGAATATTCAAAAATTCTGTTCTACCGTTACTTTCTGTGGAGATTTGTCTCGCATAAAAATAATGTTTTGCTTTGTTCAATTTGCAGCGAAGTTGAAGTCAGTCAATGAAGTGAAGTACAAGAGTGAGGAAGTACAATTTTAAGCTTAATTAAATATGCATTATGTACATAACGATTTTTTAAGTAAAATCTAAATACCTACCATACCATATGCATGTATAAAAACTGATTTAGAAAAATTTTAATTTTAATCTTTTAAGACATTTTCTGATTGCAATTTAATATGTGCTTATCTAGGCATTCTACATTAGTTTCTCTATAAGACATTCTTTGTTCACTTCTCTGGGTTCTGTTTATCCTGCGTTCTACGTTCGTTCGAAGGTATTGCTGCGGGTAAGAGCTTACGACCAATGACATGCCCATGTTAAAATAATGCCTTCTTGCGTTTCTGTAGCAATCGTGTTTTTTAATGGGTTCCCCTGGATGATGTTTGAACCGTAACCAGAGATCGTTTTATTTTCAAACGTAGTTTTTCGAAATGTTTGCCAGTCAACCGATTTCTTGACGTGGTTGTTGTTGCTCCTGCTTTCGAAAACAATCATTCCCAAGAACAGATGTTGCAACTATATGTGAATATGATCGTGCTTGTTTATACTACAAAACGGAAACGCAGTTTTCAGCTCCTCCTATTTTGCTAATGGGTTCGACTTCAGGGAGCATACTGGGCTGGATAAAAAAAAGAAACGTATTTTTTTATTTTGAAAACAGAAAATATTTGGAGGTCGTGCTAGTCGGTTTTTTATAAAAATGC
Organism: Rhagoletis pomonella; assembly: GCF_013731165.1. NCBI lineage: Eukaryota > Metazoa > Arthropoda > Insecta > Diptera > Tephritidae > Rhagoletis > Rhagoletis pomonella. The sequence continues at coordinate 77,540,614 of NW_023458555.1, read as the reverse complement.
TGATGTTTTAAATTTTTTCATTTTTGTGACATATTATAGTGCAGGTCGACATGTAATGTTGTTTTTACATGAACAGTAAAACCCGCTTAAGTACCTCACGAAAAATGTCAGCTTTTTGAGGTACTTAGGCGGGTTGGGTACTTAAAAGAACCCGCTTAAGTACCTCGATGCGGGTACTTAAGCGAACATAATTACTGATGTAGTTACATCTTCTTGTTAACTTACATAAATACTTGAATAACCACATCTAATGAAGTATACATAGTTTAAAACCAAAATTGTATCATTACTTTAACACATAAAGAAGTAAATAAAAACTTTATTGAAAAAATATTTAGTGAAATGGTATGTCATTTTTACAAGAATTAAACTGTTTAAAAGTCAAAGTTGGACATATCATTTTGTACCAAATTCAAAATGATATTGTTTGCCACTTATGTTTATTTTTAAGGTTTTTCAATCAATTAAAATGCAGTCATTCCCTAACAAATACCATATACACCTAATCTTAAGATTTTGTAGAACACTTAAAAAAATTCATCATAATTTCAAACTTTTTTCTCAGAAGTGTTTTTTGAGTATACAGTTTTATAGCCCGTCCAATTTTAATGTAATAATGTGCAAGTTTCCAGTGGCTGAAAGTTACCGTTGATTTTTTAGATTTTTTTTATCGAAGGTGTATAGCGCTCCTACTGAATTTGAAAATACGTAAATATTTTGAAGAATTTTAAAAATTATAAGTAAAATAGTAAATGGGGCATGAAAAATTGAGGTACTTAGGCGGGTTGGGTAAATAAGCGTGGAGGTGCTTAAGAGAGGTATTTCCTTCTGATTTTATTGAAAAATTCACGGTGTCCAAAAATATTGGTTACTTAAGCGGGTTAGGTACTTAAGCGGGGGGGGGGGCACTTAAGCGGGTTTCACTGTAATTACTCAGATATTATTGGGGAATATTCCTTTAATTAAATACCTGTCTTGGACAGTTAAAATGCGCCTAGCGCCCGAAATTATGCTTCCGAAAAGAGACTACTGATCGTTTTAAGCATTGCCATAGGTTCTCGTTACCAGGAAATTTCTGGGGAATTCAAAATGGCGGTCACCACTTTCGAGGTTTTATTATATTATTCCTCGCAAACTCGCAAGAAAGAAAAATTTATATAGCAAGGTATATAGATTATTTTCGGTTTAATAGTAAACTAAGAATTTGTTAAATCAATTAATATTAAGTATTTTTATTAGTATCTAGGCAAGCACGAAAAACCGTAACTAACATCGTCATTGAAATTCTAAAAGTTGTTAGTAAGTATGTAACAGGGATGAAAAATGGAAGTTTCAGATTGTACCGAATATCATAAAATAAATGTACCTAAATGAGACAGATTGTACCTTAAAAAAGTTACATCAATTATTTGTAGTTTGTTTTTATTAATTTTATTATGATTAGGTTTTTTTTTTTTTTAACTGAGCCGATATCTATAGACTGTAGTCTAATGGGAATCGGAGAAGCGTTGTTTTTGTCTAATTTTGACAACTGAAAAATATTAGCGAAAAAGACAAAAAACACGCTTTGCGAAGTATACTTATTTATCCAGCTTTTTATAAAACAACAGGAAAAGTCTGCTAATTTATCCGATTTCTTTTAATAGGTGCAGCAAGTCAAGAGAAAATAATCAAATTATCGAAAGTAACTTCGTGAATATATCTCCAGAAATCAAAAAGCGAATTTGGGATAGCAATAGTTCCCATCTAAAGAAAATATGACATTTGAAGAAATTCTAGACCAGTAGTGTCCAACCGGTAGCTCGCGGGCGCCTGGTAGCTCCCGACCTAAATTTTAGGCGCCCGCAAACAAGAAGATGAACAGAATATTTTGTATAGAATTGAAAAGTATAACAATTGGAAGCTTTTTTGGTACATAAGTAAGCTTTTATTTTTGAATTTTCACGAACTCATTGACTTCTTATCTTTCTATGCTAGACATGACAGAATCTCTGTTTCAGGATTTTCAAACCAAAAACAGCGTAATCTCAGCAATAAAAAACTGTCGTTTTCTGATGACCTACCAAACGATATTCATGGCCAAATAAAAAGCGATTTCAAGAAATGTGACTAGGTTTCCTTACAAATGGATGAATCAACCAATGTTTCAGACTCTCCGCACTTATTAGTGTTCATCAGAGGGGTATTTTCTGATTTTTCTGCTAAGGACGCACTTTAAGTCAATCTTACTTTGGAAACTCGTACTCGTGGGCAAGATATATATTAAAGTCCAGCGCAAGTGTATTTGCCGCTCTACTCTACTCCCAACACTTGCGTATTAAATTTAAATTCAGGGTGTTAGTCTACTAGTTGATATCGTTTGCGGCGCTGGACAGTGAAATTGAAAGAGTAAAAATAAAATATGGAAATTGACGATGTAAGGAAATGTTTACGGTCTTTTTTATAAAAAATAAGGCAGATTTGCACAGTTGTTTAATGTAACATTTTCATAAAACTTTTGTATTCAAGCAGCTTTTTAAATCTAGGTATGTACTTATATTTTTATGAAAGTATTATTTATTGTTTCTAATTTTCTATAAAACTATTTGCAGTCATTAACCAACAAATAAGTTGTCGAAAACAACAACTTAAGCAATGCTGCTATACGAAATAAAATTATTAGTGGCAAATCAAAATTTTGAAAAGTGCCGATTTTCACATTCGATAGTTGGACATGGTAGCGACGAGATGTACGAGCATTTTTTTCTTAAAAGCTGCATACTGATACAGGAAATTTTTTATAGAAGCAAAGTTATTTTCCATTTATTGTGCGTAATTTTATATGAATTTTTAGTTTTTCTTGAGAGCCTTTACAAATAAAAAAAGTTTCGAAATATGTAAATACTAGCAGACCCGGCGAACTTCGTCCCTCCCAAAATTTTTATATATTTTATTGAAACTTTTTGGTCCAACATTTTCACCAACAATTCACGTTTACGATTTTCATTGGCACATTTGTCTGCTAAGATTAAGGTTTCGTGGTCATATGCCGTTTTAAATAACCTAAGGAAAGTGTTATATCCGTTCTTGAAATTCTCCAGTTGTGCGGCATTTCATAGCACGGTTATTCGCAAAGCGAAATAAATTTTTTCCTCTTCACTCCCTGGCGGCAACAATGACCCGGTTCTATAGTGAATGTCCTAGAAGCTTTACAGTATAGTAGGTGGCAATTTGAAAATGGGTGCGAATCATTGTTCTACAGAAATGCAATATACATATACTTATTTCAGACGAAATACCTTAAAAGTTTGAACGCATAAAAATATTTGAAAATCACATCCATTGGGACAATTGCAACGCAGGAGCGTTCGATATACTCAATGATGCAACAGGTCGATTTAATCTGACCTTCACGGCCCCTTTTCTCACTTGGCTACTTTTAGTAATAGCTCGACTTCAGCACCACTTGGCAGCACGTTAGCCAAATCGGGTCATAAATAAGATTTTTAGTAATAACTTAACTACAGCACCAACTGTCGGATTAAATTGTGAAACTAAACCATCCAGAGACCCACTCAAATACACAAAAAGTTTCGTTAAAATCCGTACAACCATTTAGGAGGAGATCACTCACAAACACACCTACAGAAGAATAAAAAAAATTCATTCAAAGATAGCTAAAGGTCGGTAGGTTTGTAGGCCTCACACCCCTTTTCAAATAGCCAGAATTGTCTCCATGAGTATGGGCTTGATTTCAACTACATACTTATCTCCATGCGAAGTTCCAGTACTGTACCATGAATACTTTCAGAGATATGCAGTATAAAAATTCGATTGATATGGGAGGTGTCACGGCCCCCTTTCCAAGAGATGCCCTCTTTCTTCATGAGTATGCGATTGATTTCGTATATCTCCATACCAAGTTCCAGAACTCTACCATGAGCACTTCCAAAATAGGCAGTATGAAAAATTCGGTTTGTATGGAAGATGCCACGCCCCCTTTTCCAATAGTTCCAATTTTTCTCCAAGAGTATGCGATTTATTTCGTACATCTCCATACAAAACTCTAGAACTCTGCCAAAAAATTTCCAGAGAGAAGCAGTCTGAAAAATTCGGTTTGTATGGGAGATGTCACACCCCTTTTTACAATAGCTAAATTTTTTATCCAAGGGTATGCGATTGATTTCGTATATCTCCATACCACTTTCCAAAACTCTACCATGCACACTTTCAGAGATATGTAGCATGAGAAATTCGGTTTGTATGGGAAGTGCCACGCCCCCTTTACATATAGATTTTTTTCAGCCTAAAACCATCCTTGGGACACGTGCGGCAGGTGGCAGTTTCAAAAAAATCGGCTCAGCCGCTCTCGAGCCTTGCGAAAGCTAACAAACGGCTTTCTAAATATATATTAGTTGAGATATATTATATATTATAATTATATTTTGACAGTATGCGTTGTTTCTGATTGGCGCAAAAAAATCTTGCCTAGTGACGAATTCGCCCCTTGATATTTTCGTTACTTAAAGCCATTTATATTCGAAATTGCATGAAAATTGGAAAACAGGAATCTATAAGCTTATCCAAGCAAAATGCTACCTACGTACCGAGTTTTAAGCAAATCGGACCATAAATACGATTTCTTCGAACAGATCGGTCCCTGGTCCACTTCTCGGACAAAATGGATCATATGTGCTAATATATGCTAAAAAGCTACCTAAGTACCGAATTTTAAGCAAATCGGGCCGTAAATACGATTTTTTCGAATAGATCAGTCCCTGGTCCACTTCTCGGAAAAAATGGACCATATATCCAAATATATGCTAAAAACCTACTTACATACCGAATTTTAAGCAAATCGAACCATAAATGCGATTTTTTGGAATAGATCGGTCCCTGGTCCACTTCTCGGAAAAAATTGATCACATATGCTAATATATGCTAAAAAGCTACTTACATACTAAATTTTAAGCAAATCGGACTATAATAAGATTTTTTAGAATAGACCGGTCCCTGGTCCACCTACCCGAAAAAAGTGAAATTAATTTAGCCTAAAACATGGTGGTTACCGAGGGCTATTTGTGTACAAAATTTTAATGAAAATCGGACCAGCCGTTTGCGAGATTACCTGTTACAAAAAAAAGGGACTTCTCTTTATATAATTAGTATAGATATAGAGGTATAGATTATAATTATATTTTGACAGTATCCGTTGTTACTGATTGGCGCAAAAAAATCTTCGCCCCTTGATATGGTCGTTGCTCAAAGCTATTTATATTCGAAATTGCATGAAAATTGGAAAACAGGAATCTATAAGCTTATCCAGGCAAAAAGCTACCTATGTACGTACCGAATTTTAAGCAAATCGGACCGTAAATAAGGTTTTTTCGAATAGATCGGTCCCTGGTCCACTTCTCGGAAAAAATGGATCATATATGCTAATATATGCTACTTACGTACCAAATTTTAAGCAAATCGGACCATAATAAGATTTTTTCGAATACATCGGTCCCTCGTCCAATTCTCAGAAAAAATTGATCGTATATGCTAATATATGCTAAAAAGCTAACTACGTACCGAATTTTAAGCAAATCGGACCGTAAATACGATTTTTGCGAATAGATCGGTCCGTGGTCCACTTCTCGGAAAAAAATTGATCATATATGCTAAAAAGCTACTTACGTACCAAATTTTAAGCAAATCGGACCATAATTAGATTTTTTCGAATAGACCGGTCCCTGGTCCACCTACCCGAAGAAAAGTAAATTTGTTTAGCCTAAAACATGGTGGTTACCGAAAGCTATTTATATACAAAATTTCATGAAAATCGGACCAGCCGTTCGCGAGATTACCTGTTACAAAGAAAAGGGACTTCTCTTTATATAATTGGTATAGAAGTATATATATAGATAATAAATCTCAACTGATATATATTTTTAAAGCCGTTTTTTAGTTTTCGCAAGGCTCAAGAGCGGCTGAACCGATTTTTTTTGAAACTGCCACCTGCCGCACGTGTCCCAAGGATGGTTTTAGGCTAAAAAAAAATCTTCCTATAAAAACCGAATTTCTCATGCTACATATCTCGGAAGGTGTGCATGGTAGAGTTCTGGAACTTTGTATGGAGATATACGAAATCAATCGCATACCATTGGAGAAAAACTTAAGCTATTGTAAAAAGGGGTGTGGCATCTCCCATACAAACCGAATTTTTCATATTGCATATCTCTGGAAATTTTTGGTAGAGTTCTGGAACCTTGTATGGAGATGTACGAAATATATCGCATACTCTTGGAGAAAAATTGGAACTATTGGAAAAGGGGGCGTGGCATCTTCCGTACAAAGCAAATTTTTCATATTGCATATCTCTGGAAGTGTTCATGGTATAGTTCTGGAACTTGGTACGGAGATATACGCAATCAACTCTTGAGGAAAAATTGGAACTATTGGAAAAGGGGGCGTGGCATCTTCCATACAAACCGAATTTTTCATACCGCCTATCTTTGGAAGTGTTCATGGTAGAGTTCTGGAACTTGGTATGGAGATATACGAAATCAATCGCATACCCTTGGAGAAAAATTTAAGCTATTGTAAAAAGAGGCGTGGCATCTCCCATACAAACCAAATTTTTTATACTACGTTTCTCTGGAAGTGTTCATGGTAGAGTTCTTGAACTTGGTATGGAGATATACGAAATCAATCGCATACCCTTGGAGAAAAAATTGAAAAAGGGGGCGTGGCATCTTCAATACAAACCAAATTTTTCATACTGCATATCTCTGGAAGTGTTCATGGTATAGTTCTGGAACTTGGTACGGAGATATACGCAATCAACTCTTGAGGAAAAATCTTCCATACAAACCGAATTTTTCATACTGCATATCTTTGGCAGTGTTCATGGTAGAGTCCTGGAACTTGGTATGGAGATATACGAAATCAATCGCTTATTCATGAAGAAAAAGGGCAGCTGTTGGAAAGGGGTGCATGGCACCTCCCATATAAATCGAATTTTTATACTATATAGCTCTGAAAGTGTTCATGGTACAGTACTGGAACTTCGCATGGAGATAAGTATGTAGTTGAAATCAAACCCATACTCATGGAGAAAATTTGGGCTATTTGAAACGGGGGTGTGACGCCTACAAACGTACCGACCTTTAGCTATATTTGAATGTATTTATATTTCTTCTGTGGGTGTGTTTGTGAGTGAAATCCTTGTAAATGGTTGTACGGGTTTTAACGAAACTTTTTGTGTGTGTTTGAGTGGGTCTTTGGATGGTTTAGTTTCACAATTTAATCCGACAGTTGGCGCTGTAGTTGAGTTATTACTAAAAATCTTATTTATGATCCGATTTGGCTAATGTTTTAAATATGTATGCAATGTTATTGCAAAAACGTGCTGCCAAGTGGTGCTGAAGTCGAGTTATTACTAAAAATAGCCAAGTGAGAAAAGGGCCGTGAAGGTCAGATTAAATCGACCTGCTGCACCATTGATTATATCGAACGCTCCTGCGTTGCGATTGGCCCAATGGATGTGATTTTCCAATATTATTATGCGTTCAAACTTTTAAGGTATTTCGTCTGAAATAAGTATATGTATATTGCATTTCTGTAGAACAATGATTCGCACCCATTTTGAAATTGCCACCAACTATTCTGTAAAGCTTCTAGGACATTCACTATAGAACCGGGTTGTTGCCGCCAGGGAGTGAAGAGGAAAAAATTTATTTCGCTTTGCGAATAACCGTACTATAAAATCCCCCACAACTGGAGAATTTCAAGAACTTCTTCACGGATATAACACTTTCCTTAGGTTATTTAAAGCGGCAAATGAGCACCAAACCATAATCTTAGCAGACGAATGTGCCTATGAAAATTGTAAACGTGAATTGTTGGTGAAAATCTTGGACCAAAAAGTTTCAATAAAATATATAAAAATTTTGGGCGGGACGAAGTTCGCCGGGTCTGCTAGTATATTATAATTATATTTTGACAGCCTCCGTTGTTTCTGATTGGCGCAAAAAAATCTTGCTTAGTGACGAATTCGCCCCTTGATATGGTGGTTACTCAAAGCTATTTATATTCGAAATTGCATGAAAACTGGAAAACAGGAATCTCTAAGCTTATCCAGGCAAAAAGCTACCTAAGTACCGAATTTTAAGCAAATCGGACCATAAATACGTTTTCTTCGAATAGATCGGTCCCTGGTCCACTTCTCAGAAAACATGGATCATATATGCTAATATATGCCAAAAAGCTACCTACGAACCGAATTTTAAGCAAATCGGACCGTAAATACGATTTTTTCGAATATATCTGTCCCTGGACCACTTCCCGGAAAAAATGGATCATATATGCTAATATATGCTACTTACGTATCAAATTTTAAGCAAATCGGACCATAATAAGATTTTTTCGAATAGATCGGTCCCTGGTCCAATTCTCAGAAAAATTTATCATATATGCTAATATATGCTAAAAAGCTACCTACGTACCAAATTTTAAGCAAATCGGACCGTAAATACGATTTTTGCGAATAGATCGGTCCCTGGTCCACTTCTCGGAAAAAATGGATCATATATGCTAATATATGTTAAAAAGCTACTTACGTACCAAATTTTAAGCAAATCGGACCATAATTAGATTTTTTGGAATAGACCGGTCCCTGGTCCACCTACCCGAAGAAAAGTAAATTTTTTTAGCCTAAAACATGGTGGTTACCGAAAGCTATTTATATACAAAATTTCATGAAAATCGGGCCAGCCGTTCGCGAGATTACCTGTTACAAAGAAAAGGGACTTCTCTTTATATAATTAGTATAGAATAGATGTACATACATACGCAGCCATCTAACTTGATTTCAAGAGAAACGAATTTACATTGGGCACGTTCAGCAGGCGCAACAGCTCAGTAACTGGTGCGATTGCACCTCTGAACGCGTTGTTGCGTACTTCTGATCAACTGAATAGTTGCGTGTTAGATGATCGTAATATTTTTCTGATCATTTGAGACAACATGTTGGTGTGTACCTTTGAGAGTTGAATTTGACAGCTAATGTATGAAGTCGTTCAGAAGACGCATAACGTTGCCCTCAACTGCTGCGGCTTCTGAACCTACCCATTGATAACCTTTTTTTTCGATAACACTGTGTGACAGCTCAAATCGGTATTGAGTAAAACCAAATGCAAGAGATAGTTTTTGAATTTCATTGTGTTTTTTTAAATAAATACTAAAATTAGTGGTGTATGAATATCGACAGAAAAACTTTATCCGATTTTTTTAAATCGAAACTACATTTTTACATATGTACATTTGTACATTAGACTGCATCACCAAAAAAAAGTTGCGGTTTTTCCGCCGGAATTACTAAATTTATTATATTTTAAGACGTCCACCAAATTATTTCATAAAAATATTAAGATTTAAGTGAGCTGGACCGATTTGAAAATAAAAATAGTTTCTTAAACAACTTTTGGAAAAAAGTCCCCTCAGATGACAAATTAGAATAAGCTTAAAAAATCTGCATAAAAATATTTAAAAATCTTTTCAACGGAATCGTAAGAATGAGATTTTTGATGCTGTTTTTTTACTTTTTTCAAAGATTGATTTACGAAAAACTTGAATAACTGGGCCAAAAATGTTCTGATTTAGACTTATGCGATCTCAGTAGAAAGGTATTTTCACACCGTTTTTATTTCTGGCCAAAAGAAACGTCGTTCGTGTCCCATCCTTTTTTCGAATACCAAAACATCTTAATTCATCTTTGAATGAGGTTTGTTTCTCCTACCTTTCTCTTCCATCCTTTGAATAAGTTTATTAGGGTGAGAAAATACCTTTCCAATGACACCTCTTAAGTCTAAATCGGAAGAGTTTAGGTGCAGGTATTCAAGTTTTTCTTATACCAATCTTTGAAAAATGTTAAAAACAGCATCATCATTACTATTCCGTTAAAATTTAAAAATTTTTTTTTTAAACATTTTTATCAGAGATCGAAAATAACCGTCACCAAGTATCTCGTATGGTGTTTACCACGTATGGTGACACAAACACTCATCTCCGTGGCAAATCACTCTGTTTGATCTTTTTGTGTTTTCCGTTGTGGGTTATTTATCAACTGCTGAAATTTCCCTTGGGCAAAAACACTTTGGCAGGGACGTTTATTTTTAAGTGTCTTAATTTGTGGGTTATTGTAGAACTGAAAAATATAAGTGGGCGTAATAAGTGGAAGCAAAGCGTTAGGCATTTCTTTACACGACATATGCGTACACATACATGTGCGAACATTTATGACAAAGAAGAGAGCGTGCACATTCTTAATGTGATACACCGAAAATAAGCTATTTATTTTAATGACAAAGAAAAGGATAAAGGCAAAGGTAAAAATAAAAACAAAAACAAAGATGCGCAAAGATAAATGCAAAAATTAAGATTAAGGTAAATTTAACAGTTTTACCAATATGAGGGCAAAGGTGAAGAAGAATATGTAGATGTAGAAAATGATTAATACAAAGATGATAAAGATAAATATTAAGAAAAAGATGAGGATGAAGATAAAGGAAGAAAGATTAAAATAAAGGTATCTAATTATAAAGAAAATGATATAGTCACAGAGACTCAACCTGGGAACTAGGAATGTTCGATATTTAAGAAAGAATCGATATCATGAATCGATTTAATTCATTTCCATAGTCCGGAAATCCCGAAATAGTCCAAAAATCCCGAAGATTGCGATAATCCCGAAGAAGCCTGGAAAATCATGGATTAGTTCCGAAAATCCCTAAGTAGTCTCGAAAGTCCCAAAGTATTCCCGAAAATTCCGATAATTTTGAAGAAGTCTTGAAAATCCCGGATTAGTCCCGAGGATCCCAAAATAGTATAAAAAATACCGAAATACTCCAAAAATCGCAAAATCCCGACGAAGTCTCGAAAATTCCGAATTAGTTCCGAGGATCCCGAAAATCCCGAAATAGTCCAAAAATCCCGAAGTAGTCCCGAGGGTTCCGACAATCCTCAAGAAGTCTCGAAAATCCCGAATCAGTCCCAAAAATCACGAAGGTTTTCATAAAACTGGAAGTTGGAGGATACTTGAATATACGTTGCATCACAAAAGTATTATTTAGTTGAAAAATTACAAATCAAATCGATTCGCTCTACAAATCAAATCAATAATTTTTATTTCTGATTTGGTTGACAAATCAAATCACAAATAAATTTTATTTGTTATTTGGTCAACAAACCAAGTCACAAATCAAATATATTTCTTAATTGATAGTGGATTTTAAATCAATAAGGATTTAAGAACACGCAACCCTGCCACCGCATGACCATGACGTTGACGTGACTTATATCTCTCTCTATCTCTATCAACAGCAAGTTTGATATGTTTCTACGCACTTCTACGGTACCCTGCGTACACGCTCGTGGGTGGCCGTGCTCTAACACTTATTTTTCCTTTTCCAGCGATAAGTGTCCATGTCCAACAGCAACGGAAAAAGATATCGTTGGCTTAGTTCGCAAACGTGCTAAGTCCACTTTTTATGAAAATTGAGATTTTGATGCAGTAAGATAGCATAACTCAAAATACATCATTACCAAAAAGAAAGTTACCGTAATGTCGTTCTTACTTGTTGTTATGCATTGGCACGCAAATGTGCTAAGTCCAAAAAAATCAAGAAAAAATATAAACACGTCTGTCCGTGTGCACGATAACTCGAGATATCTCAACGAAATTTGGTATGTAGGTTGCCCTTTATCCAAGGTAAGTTGGTATTAAAAATGGGCGAATCGGACTGCAGCCACGCCCATTTCCGATATAAAGGTATATTCTAAAGATGCATAAACTACGATATTTCAGTAAATATCGGATGCAAATTGTTCAAAATTAGTATGTGAAGTAGAATTTTTGTAAA
>NW_023458555.1:77489120-77508729 GCF_013731165.1 Rhagoletis pomonella | reverse complement strand
GAGAGGGTTAGCGGTCCGCGAATGGCGCGACCTTTATTTTCTGGATCGTGGTACATGTGAAAGGCCGAATATAGTTCGTTTCCCAGGAAAGTGTTTGGCGGGCACTGATCTATGCACATACATACATATGTACTTTGGTATGTATATCAGCATTTTAGTTGAAAGTATAGTTCTGAACACATTGAAAACGACGAGCTACCGACCACAGCTTCCAATTGTCATCTTTATTATCTAAGCGCTTTGTCGATGGCGACATGATTTCTTTGAACACGGCAGCGACATCATGAATTTGTATGAGTTTGACATAAAAGAACAGGAAGAACCTTATCTGTCGCCAGAAAAATAGAAATAGATCTAATCTGGCCACAACCACAGCCGTCGCGTAGCCCGGTCGTCGCCAAAATAATTATCTACATAAGAGTACGTGTTAAAATAATTTGACAGCTGTGGTTTATAGCTCGTCGTTTTCATTGTGTTCGGGCTATATGTTTTGCTCGTCGCTCTCTTCATCGCTCCACTACATTCCTGTCCTTAGTTTTATTCAGATACCACAAATGTATGTTTTCTTTGAAAATACTCAAGTGCCAGCACGGTTGCCGTTTTGGCCAAAATGTACAATTTTTGGTACAGAGGTACGTAACTTTCAGAATTGGTACATTTTTTAATCTGGAAAATTGAGAAAATTATTACTTACATCATATATGTATGTACCTATCTTAAGGCCAACCCTTTATATGAAGTCCAACGTATATATCAATCAGGGAAATCTGCTATTTCAGTAACACATTGTGGTTGCTCGAGCTTGCCTGGTTTTCCTGAATCTCATGCTTGCATTAGGAATACCTCCTTGTCATGGCCTTAGATTTTGCTTGAATGTGGATGAACCCATAAAAGGCTATCAGCTTGCACTCTAATCTTCAGATACCATACTAATTGGCAATGAGGCTTGTTGAAGCGATTTGTGTCTCATCAACTTGGTGACTCTTGATAGTTTTAACACAAATCTGTGAGGATCCTTCTTTAAACTCACAGATAAAATGACACCGAAATTATCCTTCCAGTAGCCCTACAAGGTAATAATTTCTAAAGGGTAACTCATTTTCGTTAGCGGTGTTTCTTTCAGGGTAGGAATACGACAACCGATTTGTCTCCAACCCAAATTTGACATGGGGTTACGGAAAATCATTCCACGTATGTTCCAGCATTATAAACAGGTTCACAGAGCACTCAGAAATTGCTTTATACATATATGTATAAGCAAGGTGTATTTTTAAAATATCTGAATAATTAAATATATAGCTTAAACCTATTTAGGTACATTTTTTGCATTTTGGTACAAGTTTTGGTACAAAAAAAAAATGAGTAAGTGGCAACCGTGACTACCAGTAGAGTACTCTACTCTCAAATACCTTTTACTCGCAGTAGTTGCGGAAGGCAAAGTAAATACTCTACGCGTCTTGCTATTGATCGGTAGTTTACGTACGCTTACAGAAACTGGTTTATGCTTACTCACACGTGACCCGAACGATGAGAGTAAAGGAGGGAAAGTATTTGCGCGGCGATCGGATATCTTGTTAGGCCATTTAAATGGAATTGCGCAGGAGCTTAATATATATATATATATATAACGTAGTGAAAAAGAAGGAAAATCTGATTGCAAAAACACTCAGCCTTGACAATGTTATGAGCAGCGTTGCCGTTTTGGTCCAATTGGACCAAAATTGGTAGCTTCATTCTCCGTTGGTAGCTTGGTTGGTTTGATGAAGCTTTTGGTAGGCAAAAATGTTTTGAAAATACAACCAAATTGAACATTAAAACTTGTTTGCTTAATTTAAGTTTACACGTTTAAAACACTGCTTTCACCTTGCTTACGCGTATAAGATTTCTTTATTTTTTTGTATATTTTTTTAAGCAGACAATTTTCTGCAAACAAAAACTCACTTCCCAAAGCTATGACCGATTAGCTGTTGAAATTAACGAGAAATTACCTATCGTCTTGAAAGAAAAATTGGTGATAGGCAATTTGCAAAGTGTGAGTGTATTGGTAAAAAAGGGTGAGTGCATGAAAATTTAATCAAATTTGGAAATATTTTTATTGAAATGCGTAAAATGTCTGCTTTTGTTTTTTCACAAAAAAAAAATTTTTGATATGAAATGAATCAATCTCAAAGATATTAACATATTTTACAATAACTTAATTATTTTATTTAAAGGCCCGAATTTATTGTGTTTAATCTTAAAGATTGGGGTGAATAATTAACCAGTACCGTAAACAATATTATGTGTAGTTTTATTTTTTACTGCTAATTTGTGTAGCTAAAAACCCCGCAAACTCGAGAAATCTCGTTTTAATGATGAAAAAAATTTGGTAGTTTGGAAACTGATTTGGTAAGCGTTTTGGTACCTAAAAATATTTTCAAGTGGCAACGCTGGTTATGAGCACGATCATTCGTATTGTCAATTTGATTTGCGGATGACCGTTAAAGCATCGGCAATTCAAAAGGGCTAACTTTAATATGAATAAGCAAGCGTATGCAAACGTGCGAAAACACATAAATCCTATTATGAAACTATAATGTGCTTAACATCAAGTTTCGCCCAACGTCATTTGCTTAAGGAAAGAGCGATACTGATCGCACCTTCCGTATGGAATCAGCTGTTTGTCCTCGTAGTATGTATGTAGGTACATATGTAACACATGCAGTGTTGCCGCATTGACATTTTTTTTTTACCGAAATTGGTAATTTTTTTCTTTATTTATCATATTTGGTAATTTGGTAACTTATTTTTTAATTTGGTAACTTTTTCGATTCAGTCCTACATGTAACACAGGTCAAAAGAAGTTCTGGTTCCACATTAGGAAGTGGGCCGTAAGCGTTTCCTTTTACAGAAACACCAGGTTATCCTGAAAGCTTCGCAAGGCGAACAGTTCTTCGGCGTTTCTTGGTTACTATAATTGTGTGATCTACAACAAACTGCTTGATAGTGGCTATTGTTATATCTAATGAAATGTGGCAACACTGAACTCATGTAAGTAAAATATAGCACCTAAAGGTCTACACTACGTTGTTTATGCATTTGACAGACTTTTCGTTCATTTTCTGACAGTCAGTTACGGCAGCTTATTCATATTATAGTTAGCCCTAAAGCCTTGCTCGATGAATTTGAGAGTGAATGAGTGAATTCGGTCACATATTCTACCACTCTGAAGTAAGATGGCTGAGTCAAGGTAAAGTGCTCTCAATATTTGTAGCTTTAATGACAGAAATATAGATTTTCCTGAAATCCAAAGGCACCATTTTTAACTGATGTGACTGCAAAACTAAATCATTTCCATACAACTTTGCAATCTCGAAATCGATGTATGGACAGAGCAGTTGACAAAGAAAAACTTTCAACATTTCCAGACGTTTACTCTTCTGGACCAGGCTTTTTCATACCTAATGGTTATAAAAAACAAATACCGAAACGTATTGACTGACGAACATGTCAAAAATACCAGAAGTTATCTGAAAATATGAAGATTCAAGCATCATATTAAGTTTATTGGGCATGTGCTGCGAGTCGTACGAATTGAAATCGGTGCGATGTGCAAACTATTTTTGATTATTTTTAGGGAAAATAATAAATATTTCAAATGAAAACGGCGAGAAACACATAACTTACGTCATATCTATCGATTCATTGCCAAGTTTTGCCGTTTTGTTAATCAATCTCCGAAAAAGGTTTTGCAGATCGCATCGATATCAAATCGTACGAATTGCAGCATATTCCCATATGTTTACGATAAAATGAATGTTCTTCATTAAAATATTATGCACTGTTATTCATTTAACTTAACTGTATAAACTTTAATAATAAATAAATATTTTAAAAGGATCAGTTAGTAGAATATATACATTGAATATAAGAAAAGTGAAACGAGTTAACGCAGTTAAGATTGAAGTTAAGCTAGGGGTGCCCGCATATTATAGCGATAGTTTCCAAGTAGCCCTTTGTCCAAGTTCCGTTGGACACCACTGTTCTAGACACTGGACTCTATGGCCGCATAAAGGCTGGTTTTCATTATGTCATATTTTGACAACAAACTTTGTCGACATATTTTGACACAACTTTCTTTCCTTAATCCCTACCTTTACGATGGTATTATGGGCCAAAAACTTAAAAAGATTCACTTTAGCAGTTCATGTACACGCCTGAAGGCCTATTCTGATCTAAGTCAATCAAAAGACCATTTTTTAGTCCCATTTGACAATTTGTTTTCACTCATTTGACCGCAAAAGCCATTGAATTTGAATTAGAGGAGATAAGCGTTAAAATTTATAAAAAAAATAAGAATTTGAGGATAGCTAAGTAAAGTGTTAATTTTTCGTATTGGCTGCTCTAAATGCAAAATGTTTAGGAGAATACATAATATGATTTTTTTAATTTCTTCCTTTTCACCACTTTTCTTAAGAATTGTTTATTCTTCAAAATCAAAGCGAAGCTTCTCCCGTGCCTACAAGCAAATATATTCGCACGGTAAAGGAAAAAGAAAAAAAAAATAAAAATTCATCTGATCAAAAGATGATTGTACCTAAAATCTAGTAAAAGTACCTAATGTACCTTTAAGTCATCAAACGTCGGAAAAAGGTACAATTGTACCTACTTTTTCATCCCTGGAATGTGATACTTTTTTTTTATTTGCATAGAACAATGTGGAGAGATATAATTTGGTGGAATGCATCATAATCACTCAATAAGTAAATTGGTTGTACGAGTTATCGTATGAGCCCGAACTGTTCTATGA
This sequence comes from Rhagoletis pomonella, assembly GCF_013731165.1. Classification (NCBI taxonomy): domain Eukaryota; kingdom Metazoa; phylum Arthropoda; class Insecta; order Diptera; family Tephritidae; genus Rhagoletis; species Rhagoletis pomonella. The sequence goes on along the minus strand of NW_023458555.1, from coordinate 77,503,940 downwards.
CTTATTTTGGACTTTCGAGCTTAAACGGTATCGAAATTCCACTGATGGTATTGATGTTAAAAATTGAGAATTCAGTACATACCAGCTTTACTCGAGGCTTCTTTGTCTCCTTGTGATGTGAGACGGTCTGTCAAAAGAGCATGTATGACTCCATATGTATTAATTATTCCAAAAATGACGCCATTGCATATAAATGCACTAATCATGACCAGCCAAGCTCGCATTCCTCCGTCTGGTGGTTCATTTTGATCATGAATATCGCGACAACATGGCGTTTCAATGTGTTCTTTCGAGAAAATTTGCTTGGTAACCGATCCATTGATGTTATCAGTTTTGATGCTTCGTGTTGCATTAGGTTTTTGAACGATATGCTCATTTGGCTTGTATGATTTACTAAGAGGCTCACTTTCTGTCATAATTTGAGATCAGTGTTTTCAGCCCCCGTAGATGATGTTAAAACCGAAGTATGAAATAGAGTTGTCAATATTATCACTTCCTGAAATGAAAAATTAAATAAACAGATTTTATAATAATCCGATTTCTGGTCTAGGCTTTGGAAGACATTGATGGAGTGGATGCACACATTTTAATACAAAGCGGGCGGCACCACACACAATTTCCTAAATCTTTCGAGCCCCCAACTTATGCCAAACAATTTATTTAAATAGTTACTGAATTATTGCAATTTTTGAATTTTTACTTTATACTGGCGGGACTATTTTCCGATTCCGCCCATTTTCGTGAGGGACCATAACTGCTATGATTTTTTTTCAAATGGATTGATAATCGTTATTTTCTCATCGATATGTTTTTGAATAAAAATGAAGAGTTTAAATTTGACATAAATTTCTTCGATCACAAATAAAAGCTAATTTTTGACTTATTTTTTCGTCAAAAAATTAGTTAATTTTATTTTTTCAATCACAAATAATCACCCTCGTTCGGCATGCTGCAACCAGCGTTACCGTTTCGGGCTTTTCCTATCAAAATTGGTAGGTTTTTTCTCTTTGGTAGGATGGTAGGACGCTTAAAATTTTGGTAGGTTTCTTTGCTCATAAAACAGAAAATATCTGGGTCATTCCACTGAAAAGAGGAAATCGACATACATTTAAATATGCCCTAATTATCTCTATTTCAGTAGTAACCTCTTTTAAAATAACTAAATTCCAATCATCTGTTGGAAAATATTAAAAAATCAAAAGAAGTTGTAATTTTCGTCTATGGAAACTTTTATTTCATGCATAATAACTTTATACCAGTCATAAAGAGATGTCCCACCAGTCACAACTTAAATATTTTTTAATATTTCTATGAAGATTAAATAAACCTCGTTTTTATTGGAAATTAAAGCGTATAATTCATATTTTACAACACAAAAACATCGTTCGTGAAGATTATGTGTTTTGGCTAAAATTCATCTTTGAGTGCACAAGGGTAAAATAAGGTTATTTTCAGTGTCCCACCAGTCACATCCATTCAAATGATAGTTACATAAAACTAAGAAATCGTTTGGTATTTTTGCATCTTTCGCTGTTGTATAAGTTCCGACGACATAGCTAAAATTCACAATTGATCACAATATCAGTTTTACCTCATTCTGTTTCTTAGATGGGTCCCACTGTTTGCCAAGTACCTTAAAAAACCCGTTTCTTACTGGAATAGATAGAATTTCACCAATTACCTTCGGCGATTCTCTGAACTCCGTATACGCTACAAAAACTTGTATCCGCTGGATATCTAAAGGGATATCAAGTGATTGCTTTGATGGACGTAAGAGCAGGTTTATAAATCAGGTATTTTTCTTTGAAATGCTGTGGCTAATCGAAAATAGATTCAACAGTGACAAGGTTGTTATTTACCGTTTTCTTGCAATATACTCTTAAAGTCGTCATATTTTCCTTTGAGTGTGCGCAAAGTGAAAAACGTGATTTAATATTTCAAATTTCCAAGCTATACCTGAGTTTTCTTTAAAGATATATCAAAAACGGCAATGGAACCTTCTTGTTCAGATATTTAGGTAATACAAGGTGATTTTAGTTTGCTATGATTCTAAGTATTTTATTTTATTTTTTATCGTAGGCGTAAAAATAAGGGGTTTTTGGCTATATGCCTAGACATATAGTTAAGAAATAGGTGCGATCAAGCAAAAGTGTAATCATTTTCTTTATACCTTGGACGTTATAGTGTCATTCTGTAAAAAAAAGTTGCGGCATGTCTGCGCACTTTTTCAGTATATCGATTTATTTAATTTTATGTACATCATAATTTAAACTGAAAACTAAGTAAAAAACATACAAGAAAGTAATATTGCTATTGTCCACGTTTGTTATTTGCTCAATTACTGTTTTTTTTTACCCTACATACGTACGGTGACCATCCGTTCTGTTTTTTGCAGGACCGTACTGTTATTTAAAGGTCTGTCCTGCGTAGTTTTTCAAAACAGAAAACCCCAAAATGTACTGATTTTTTCCAAGTGTCCTGCCTTTGTCCCGCATTTTCTTCGATATTTTAAAATTAACTTTTCCTAATCGAAATAAAAGCAGTGTCGATAACTAATTGATAACTATGTACATAAGGGTAAGCTGGTTTTGAAGGTTCAATGCGTCAATGCGTTCTAAATATTGTACGGTTATGGACAAGAGATGACGAGAGATTGAAGACCACCATCAAATATATCGATAACACTGTTCTACAAATTTTGTGGTAATCGCTTAAGAAAAAAAATATTTTCCAAGCCAATTTTCTTTTCAAACAAGCGTTTTCGTAATTTTTTCGAAAAACGTGTTTTTGGTACATTTCGGACCTATTCGTCAATATCTCATGAAAAAATTATCCGATCAACATAAGCGACCTACAGTCCTCTTACAAAAATATATTACTTTGCCAATTTCGAAGAAAATTATTAGTGTTACAAGCGACCAAAATCGAAAAATTGAAATTACAATGAGAAATTTAGATGTTACGGAACACAATCTGCACAAAAAATATATATTATTGCAAAGAGCCCATTAATACCTTTCGAACTGTTGGTCGTTTCATGAAATATTGAGGAATAATTGAAAAAGTCCAAAAAATACGTTTTCGAACAAATCTCGAAAACACTTCTTTGAAACCATGGGTATTTTTTCGTGTTCAACGACCCAAAGTTTGCCTAAAAAATTTGCTTTACAGAGGTTCATATTTCGTGTAAAGTAATACGTAATATGCCTTATTATGATTTTGTAAATATTCATTACTAAAGGATTAATACCAATGAAGCAAATGTGATTTATGTTAAAAGTTTAAAATTGGATTAATAATTAAGAAATATACACTCTTGGTTATTTGAATAGCGCATCCTTTAATGGGCCGTACGAATAAAAACTAAGCGATTGCCTTTTCTTAAAATTGTATACCTTTTACTCCAATTTTGTTTGAATAAATTGAGTAAAAGGTCTGAAATTTCAAGAAAAAGCAATTGCTTATTTTTATTCATACAGCCCAATACTTAGTAGGTACAGTTTTCCTTTTGTTTGTTTAATATTCATTAACTTTTTATAAAAATATAGCATATTCTACGTCTACATCCCATTTAAAAAATTTTTGAAAATTAAAAAAAAAATAAACAGGGGCGACAATTTTTTTTTGTTGACGGTGCTGCGCAGTTTTGTCAAGCATACTTTGTATGGTAGAAAATCAAAAAAAGGGTGCGCTATTCAAATGACGAAGAATGTATATATGTAGTATATTTTTGTTATTTTTATACTACGCAATTATATGTAGGTTAATTTTTTGAAAAATTGTCCTGCATTTTCGAAATATATTTATGGTCACCGTATACATACGCCATAACTATTAGGTATATTATTAAAAGTAAGCTAAATACTGTTTTGTATCAAAGGCGAAACTTTTAGTACTTGCCTGTATCAAAGAAATTATATATACATTTATATACATATTTGCTCAGACTTCTAAAATAAAATTAGGGTTTATTAAATTTTACAATAATAGCTTAGAATGACGTAATTTACTTGTCCAATGATTTATAGGGTATATTTGAAACCGTAAAGAATGGTACATATTGCAAATTTTTAGTTTTAATTATAATCTTTGTTATTGTTTATAGTGTTGCTATTTTTATGCATGAATGTCATGTGCAGTGAATAGAAATAATGATAGTGATGACATTTTTAACTAATATGGCGTGTAAACGGAGAATAACCATAACTTTAAAGGCCTAATTTTATTATTAATTTCTTTATAGGAACGAACTCAAATATTATTTGGGTTACTCGTCAAAGCCTTTATGAAATAATGAAAAACTCCTGCTGCGATCAATTCAATGATAAATTTAACGTTTTAACGGGACAAATGAAAGATCGCATCATGCCATCTGATGAAAATGTAAAAGAATTTAATAAAAATATAAGATATGAGAAATGAACGGCTGCTGCTGCGGTAGCAGTGCCGGTAAATGAGCAGGGGGCTAATGCTTGGTTGCTTACTAAAATTGTGGTGGTGGTTGCGCAGATTCCGGAAGATGTGATATGGCAGGTTGTAGAAATTAAGGTTGCAAAATTCATGTGGAGCGATTGATTAACTGGACAAGTGACTTATAATTATTTGGGCTAAATTCTTATTTGTTATGTTTGCTGGGTTGGAGCTGCCTCGGCCGATAGAGTTAAAAAAGCGAAAAATTTAAATTTTCCTTTTACCGCTCTCCTGTCTTCATCAGGGAGTCTTTTTTCGAAAAATAAAAACAAATAAACAATAAACATGATTAGCAAGTAAAATTCGTTGAAGCGAAAACAATAAACATAGTTAACGACAATTAATTTACACTAATTCTGACTTTGAACTCACATTTACATAAATATTATTGACAAAAATTTTTAATCAAACGATAAACGTTAGCACCATTTTAAGTATCTTTCCACAATATTACCAAATTCCAATCCTATATTCTTATTTATTTTTGCTATTGATTACAGCTGCATACACGTTGTTGGTGTTATCCACGTCATCTTTAAAGTTGATCGCATTGTCTAGTTGTTGTTGTATACGAAGGCTTTCTAATGTCATTCTCCTTTTTACCCCTCTTTCGATGTCCAAAATTCTTGTATTCCCGAAGTCCGCAAAGTGTTCGTGCTTCGTCAAGTGTTGTTCAAGGGCTGTTGTCATCTTTTTGTTTCTCTCATCCGCTTTATGTTCGCTAATCAGTGTTGCCAACTTTTGATTTTCAAAAAGCACCAAAAACTTGGAAAAAAGCGTTTTACCACAATAAAAGCACCAAATGGTTTTGAATCAATTGATGCTTTTTTCATAACAGATTGTATGTATTTAACAAAAACAAAAAATTTACAATATATACAAGAATGCATACATAAATCAATAAACAAAACTTTTTCGCTCATAACGATTGAAAAGCCACATGCTATAATGACTCATGCTTACGACGTAATACCGATGTACTGCATATTAAAACTGATATATCTCAAGAAAGAAAAATCGAATCCCAACAAACGAAAATCATGCCCTAAGTAGAAATGAGCAAACAAAATTTTTGATTTCATTATATTACCTCAAATATCGCCAAAAACCGTGATTTTGGCACTTTGAGGTTAGGATATTTCAAAATTCTAGTGCTAGAGAAATTGTGCGGCCAGATTTGGATTCAGCACCAGAAACGATGTGTTTTACTCAGGTGGTACAAAAATAAAAATTTTTACAATTAATTAGAAAAGAAAAAAAGAAATACTTAACTTACTCGCATATCTACTAGCATTTTCAACGCGAATAGAATTGAACAAGGTGAATTTGCAAGTTCAGCTTTTTATCAATCATGGTTGTATTTAAGTGCATTTAAATTTGTAGATTTTTGTAAATTCAGTGCTGTCACAGCTTTAAATATATAAAAATTATTTCAGGTTTTAACTATATCGGAGTAATTTTAGTTCAGGAAAAAAGCACCAAAAAGGCCCTAAGCACTAAATAATTTTTTTTGGCGTTTTAATTTTCAAAAAGCACTAAATCTAGTGCTTAAAGCACCAAGTTGGCAACTACATATGTCGCTAATTCTTGTACCCAATGATCGTTTTGTTGCGCCTACGTAGCATTTGTTACAGCTTTCAGTATCATTCCCCTTACATTCTATTTGATACACAACATTATGTTGTTGTTCCTTCAGAATTCTGTCTTTCGTTTTTGTGTACAGATTGCTTATTGTGTTGTGCGGTCTGTGAGCATATATAATATTTTCATTCTTTATTGTTCTCCTGAGCGCCTGGTTATTTGTTAGTCCTGGTACGTAAGTTACTCCAATGTACTTTTAGTTAGTTGTGTATTCGCCTGAATATCTTTATTTTGATTTGTTTGTTTACTTTTGTTTATCGTCGTTTCTATTCAATTGTTAACTAGCGCATGCGGGTAGCCGTTTTTGTGTAGAATGCTTTTAATTTTATTTTTGTCCTCCTCCGCGAACTCGTTGTTGCTAAGTATGTACACTTTTTTGATCAGGCTAGCAGCGGTGTTTATTTTCTGACTCCATGGGCGATTTGAATGGACTTCGCATACCAGTTAAGCATTATTGTATTCTGTTTTCTATGCACCTCTAAGTCTAGGAAGGCAATTTTATTGTCTTTCTCTCTTTCAGCCGTAAATTTAATTTTTGTGTTTTGTGCATTCAATACATTTAGTATGTGTTCCGCGTCCTTTGTTTTTATTATTGCAAACACATCATCTGCATATTTACTTATGTATTTTATGACTTGTGACTAGTGACTTGTTTCCGAGGCTTGCCTTTGTTGATGTATATTGAAGGACATAAGAATTGCGTTTGTATAGGTTGATGTTGCTTACAGTTGTGGCAGTTGGACTGGCAAAAATTTTTACACTATAGCAGCGGAAAGGACAACAGCGGATGCACATCGAGCTAGCCGCTGAAACATTTCGTAAGAGATTTGTTTCTCCTTTGATGTTGCGCTTTTCGTTGATAGACATTTTGTTTAAGCCTGCAGGACTCGTTACGTTATCTCCCTTTTGGCACGAGTCCTGTTAGTCGATCCCGTTGCCAGATTCCACCTTCTGTGGAGCCTATAAATGCGGCATTTCAGAATAGTCTCTTTCTATTTTGTTATCGACAGCCAGCGACATCTCAGGTGAGTCAACTCATTTCTATACATTTTCTCTTTAATCAATAAAACTTGAATTTTGTATAATATATGAAAACCTGGTTTCTCTATACCTTTGGAGACTAGGGAACTCGTAAAGAGTAAGTAAAAGATTATCTCAAAGAATCGGCTCCCCCATTGATCCCCGTTGCTGGAATCACGAGGATTTTCGGCCCCTAACTTGCCCCGCTCGAACATGGTCCTTCGAGCCGGATCTTTAAGATAATCTTTTTTTGTTCATTAATTTTTCGATTTTTTAAAAGTAATAATTATAATTATCTCGTCAAAAATATACTTAACAAAAATTAACAACTCTCGTCAAGTCCCATTGGTAAAGTTTTATTAGCACATACCATTGTGAATGAGCCCGCATGAAGGAAGCAGCATTTGACATTTCATGCAGCCGGCCATTTGCAAAACAAATAAAAACAACTTGTGCCATCAAAGGAGAATAAAAAACTAAAAACTCAACAAAAAAGGTAAAAAAAGGAACTTGTTCCGGCAATCTACGAGTGAGGTAAGTCCCCTTTTCAGTGACTATTGCCAAAAGGGTGCACTCGCGGAATAAATAAAGGTGAGTGAAAACTAATAGGGAATCTCCATGAGAAAACCTTCACAGGCAATTAGTGGAAAGGCCTTTGTTACACTAGGCAATTGCTGCATTGGGCTGAAAGTTGCCTGTAAAAGGCGCCTCATGAAAATTCCCTATAACCTAAAATTGGTAAAGAAGGCGCTGGAAAAAGCGTTGTCCAAACGTGGTCTGGACCACATATTCGCTGAGTAGCGGAACTCAGCTAGTAAGCGGTATATATATATATATACACATATATATATATTGGTGCAAATAAAAATTAAAAAGACACCAAAAAGTGCTAAATAAGTGAAAGTCCCTGATTAGCAGGGCAGTGTAAGTGTGAATAAAAAGACCCTAAAAAAGCAGGGCGACAAGCGAAAACTGCAACAAATCGCCAAAAAGTGCAAGTCCCTGATTAGCAGGGCAGTGAAAGTGCGGTAAAAGACCCTAAAAAAGCAGGGCAACAAGCGCAAACTGCAACATATCGCCAAAAAGTGCAAGTCCCTGATTAGAAGGGCAGTAAAAGTGCGGTAAAAGACCCTAAAAAATCAGGGCAACAAGCGCAAACTGCAACAAATCGCCAAAAAAGTGAAAGTCCTGATTATCAGGGCAGTGAAAGTGCGGTGAAAGTCCCTGAGTAGCAGGGCACTGAGCGATAAGCGCAAAAAATCAGCTTGCAAGTGAAAGTCCTGATTAGCAAGGCAGTGCAAGTGTGGTGAAAGTCCCTGATTGGCAGGGCAGTGAAAGTGCGTGAAAATCCCGAAAAAAAGCAGTGAAAGTGCGGTAAAAGTCCCTCATTAGCAGGGCACTGAGCGATAGGCGCAAACAAAAAAAATTATTATACAATTTTATAATTTTATACTAAATCGACATCTCAGTCTCTTTCGCAGGATCGAGACAAGACCATAAGCGCCATTGCAACAACCGCAGTGAGACCACAGCGAGCGCTCCAGCAAAAGAGCAGCAATAGCGACACTCCAACGCTCCACCGCGGGAGTAACAAAAATACAACTAGGCCCCCACCAAGTGGTCCACCGCGGGAGCAACAACAATACAACTAGGCCCCCACCAAGTGGTCCACCGCGGGAGCAACAAAAATACAACTAGGCCCCCACCAAGTGGTCAACCGCGGGAACAACAAAAATACAACTAGGCCCCCACCAAGTGGTCCACCGCGGGAGCACAGCATACTTCAAGGCCCCCATCAAGTGGCCCACCGCGGGAGAAATAACCACAACAGTTTCGATAACAGTAAGCTGCACGAAAAGGTAAGCCTTTGAGATTCGCCACGTATATTCAAGTCGGGCGCGATTTGATTTAATTTGCGGTGAACTGGTACACGGTGAAAGTACCGGAATCACATCAATTTAGTGAAAAAAAAAAAAATTTTATATAAGTGCTTAAGTTGTGCACAGTGTTGCCGTTTTAGCCCTTCGGTGGCTAAATTTGGCTACCAAATTCTTTTTTTGGCCACAAAAATTTGAAATTGCCCCTAGCCCTTTTTTTAGCCCTTTTCAAAATTTATTCATCATTGACATTCAAATTTTTTTTATGATTTTCATGAATTTAACTCTTCGCTTATAAAGCGAACGCCTTTCCTTTAAGGCAAGTAAACATATTTCTATGTATGTTCCTTACGTTTCTGGGCCGTTATCTTATCCGTTAACGATTTAACTATACTTTAAAATAGGTAAGTTGGTGGCCCTTAATATGCTTTCTGTGTTACACAAAAAGTTTTTTTGTTGAATAAAATAGTAATTCTTTTCAGAGTTCATTGTTTTTCTATACCAGTAATTATAGAAAATGTTTGCGTGTATACTTACATATTTATACTAGCAGTACCCCGGTGTGCTTCTCTACACCAAATATTGAAAAACGAATGAAAAGTCCTGGAATTTTTCTATATGAAAATTTATCATTTGCTTTATTTCAAAATTTTTGATTCTTTATTTTAAAACTTAATCCAACAGATTTGGATATACAACATTTTTTGTTTTTCCATCTTGGGTATGAATAAATAAACAATTTGGAATGCCAACTCTTGAACAGGCCACGTATAGCTACCAATTCCAGTAATCTACCACAAATATTTCAAGAGATATACCAGATGAAAATTTTTGTTAGTATGGGTGGTGCCACGCCCCCTTTTCCGAATTCGGGGAAACTTAACACAAACCATCTGCATAATAGCCCGACTATGCCGTATAAATTTGGTTGAAATCTTGCACTTATTCTTTATATATAAGAAGTGAGGTGCCACGCCCTCTTTTCCAATACTGCCCATTTTTATCCATGAGTATGGAATTATTTGTTATACCTCTATACCAACTTCCAGTACTCTACCACAAATATTTCAAGAGATATACAACAAAAAAAATTTAGTTAGTATGGAAGGTGCCACACCCATTTTTACGAATTCGGGAAAACTTCACATAAACCATCTGCATGATAGCCTGAATATGCCGTATAAATTTGGTTGAATTCGGTGAAGCCGTTCTCAAGTTATAAGCTCACACCAAAAACGTGTACTTATTTGTATATATAAGATACATACATATGCCACGCCCCTTTTCCAAATTTGGGAAAACTCCACATAAAATATCTGCATGATGCCCCGAATATGCCGCATAAATTTGGTTGAATTCGGTGAAGCCGTTCTTAAGTTATATTGTCACACCAAAAACGTTCACTTATTTTTATATTCTAGTTAGTATGGGTGGTGCCACGCCCTCTCTTCCGAATTCGGGAAAACTTCGCATAAACCATCTGCATGATAAATCGAATATGCCACATAAATTTGGTTGAATTCGGTCAAGCTGTTTTCATGTTATGAGGTCACACAAAAACGTGCACTTATTTTTATATATAAGATGTAGGTAAAAAAATTTAGCTACCATTTTTAGCCACAACGACGATTTTTAGCTCTTTTTTAGCCCTTTTTTAGCTGCAATTTAGCTACCACTAAAAATGTTTCGCGGCAACACTGGTTGTGCAGCAGCCGGTATCCAGTGTCAGAAGAGCCAGCAGATAGTGACCTGGAGTTCCAGCCCAAAAAGCTTAGCCGACAGAAGAAGCTGCGCCAATATCAAGACCATACCGACCGAGTGTAGCTGGGGTGAGAAATTATCTCAAAGAAAGCTCTTTAAGATACATTCTCACGAGTAACACTCATTGGACTCCCCATCAGCTGGTCATCACACAACCAGTGGATAAAGCACCGTAGGAAATTAATCCGTTTTGGTTTTTTGTATTAATTGATTGTTTAAAGTCAATAATAAATAAACGTTTTTCTCTAAAAATGGCGAATGCTAGTGATGTTTCTCGTGCTTGTGATGCACTAATAGAGTTTGAAGAGCGGTTTAATCAGACTCCAGGTGCAAATCACTCTGTTTTTTCGCTTGAGATACAGAAGGAGGAGCTTAAGGCACTGTGGGCAAAAGTCAAAGATTCTTTCGATTCTTATACGCGGAATTTGTCTGAAGACAATACGGGTGTTGCGGCCATGAGTTTAGCCAAATGTAAATACCAGGATTGCTATTCAGCATACCTGACTTGTGCGGCGTTGATGGGTGAAACCATTCATAATTTGACTTTTGCTCAGCCAAGCTCCTCAACGTTTAACCCCATAAACCGTGACCCTGAGCCAATACCGCGGTCAAGCCTTCACCTTCCTCCATGCGATACGGAGATTTTTTATGGTGGTTATATGGCGTGGCCATCCTTTAGGGATTTGTTCACGGCCATTTATATAAATCATTCGCGGTTAACTCCGGTTGAAAAATTGTACCACCTCAATCAAAAGACCCGTGGGGAAGCCAAGGATATCGTGAAAAAGTCCCCGTTGACCAATGATGGTTTTGCGATTGCGTGGCAAAACTTGAGCGATCGTTATGAAAATAAAAGAGTTATGGTCAATAGCCAGTTGAAGACATTATTTAACTTGCCCACGGTAACAGTTGAACGTGGGACGGATATTAAAAACTTGCAGCGGACAGTGAATAATTGTATCGCAGTCCTGCAAATGTATGGCATTGATATCGCGAACTGGGATGCTATATTTGTGTTTTTAGTTTCCAGCAGATTGCCAGACAACACTTTAGCTTTGTGGGAGCAGGGAATCGTTGACAAAGCTGAAATTCCGAGGTGGGAGGATTTGGATAACTACCTTTCGAGTAGGTATCAGACCTTAGAAACAGTTTCGGATATCACTGGTCGACGGCCAAAATTTACCAGAGACGCCGTTAAGAAATTCGTATGTAAAACCACCCCCTGATTACGAAAATCAAGGTTATTTTTAATTTTATGGTACCGTTTTTGAGATATTTGCAATTTACCGTTTTTGCAAAAAAAAAAAAATTGGGTCCACTTAATCATATATATCTCAAGAACGAATTAAGCAATTCCAAAACGGTTTGAAGCTTTTAAAAGGTAATAAAATTTTCTATAAGCTGTGCATACAACACTTTTTGCTACGCCCTGTAGATTCAAAGATAACGAACAATCATTACCGATTTTTTCAATTTTTTTTTGTAAAAATATAAAAAAAATTGTACTTTGCGGGGAAGGATCTCGAAAACCCTTTATTTTTTTGCAGATATTTTTTTTCTCCCTAAGCTCTGTTATATTACAAAAAAAATAAGGTATCATCGAAGAAAATCGATGCAAAACTACGTAAGTTATAAGCGATCAAATAAAAATACCCAGGTTGCGCAATTTCAACGTATACCTCAAAACGTATGTATGGTATAAAGAAGAGTGAAATATCTAGCTATGCTCTGTTTCTATTGAGTTAAAAGTTCAATTTATGAATGAAATTACCCATATTTTTAACTTTTTTTTTTAATTTATTTATGTTTATACTATATTCTAACAATCTTTATCTTAATTTGATTTTACTATGTTGTCGAAATAATTATGTGTTCTACTTTGACGCTTATTCAGTTTAGGATCGGTTTCTCTTATGAGAAACCAGCAGTAATCACCCATCATTGCGACGTCCCAGAATCCTTGATATCGATTCTCAATTAATTTCATTTGCTGATGAAACCTTTCGCCATGTTCATCACTTTCGTCGCCAAGATTTGCCGGAAAAAAGCTCAAATGTGAGTGGAGAAAGTGAATTTTTAAAGACATATTTACGCCCATTTTCGCATAATTATTGATTAGGTCGTTAACTATCTGCTCGTAGTTAGGGCTTTTGTGTCTACCGAGAAAAGAAGCAACGACCTTATTGTTGTTATTGTTGATCAACTTTCTTATTTGTGGTCCAACAAAAATACCTTCCTTTATCTTGGCTTGAGAAATATCTGGAAAAACTGTTTTCAAATAGTCGAATGCTTCGCCTTCTTTGTCCAAAGCCTTAACAAAGTTTTTAATGAGACCGAGCTTGATGTGTAAGGGTGGAAGTATGATTTTCTCTTTCTTGACAAGAGGGGTGTATTTGATGTTATCCACACCAACGGTAAACTCGACTCTTTCCGGCCAATCCTTTCTGACGTAGTGGTCCTTACGAGCTCGGCTATCCCACTTGCAGAGGAAGCAGCAGTGCTTGGTGTAGCCACTTTGTAGACCGCATAGCATTGCAACGACTTTGAGATCAGAACATATTTTCCAATCATGCTCTTCATATTTGATAAATTTGAGTATTTTTTGCATTTCCTCGTAGGTTTCCTTTGTATTTACTGCATGTGCAATCGGGATAGAAGGCTTTTTGTTACCAATATGCAATAATACAGCCTTCAAACTCAGTTTATTGCCGTCTATGAACAATCGCCACTCTTTTGAATCATATGTTTGACCAAACTCTTTGAATAAACCAGGGATGTCGTTGCAGTAGCATATACTGTCTTTCTTGGTATAGTGTTTGGAAAGTGGTTCGTGACGAGTTCTACTATATGTCACCTTAACATCGGATGACACAAATTTAAATTGTTGCATACGAGAAGTGTGGATCTCGGCCTTTTCCTTGGATAGTTCCAAATCTCTTATCCAATCATTAAGTTGTGCTTGTGACAGAACGTTTCTTTCGTTTTCCATGCGAAATTCAGTACAACTTGATCCCCCGCACTCAGATGTTACTGTTGACAATGGAACTGGATCCGCAACTGCCGTTGAATGTAGTACTGGTAATGTCACTGTAGGTACGCTAGCATAGGTTACTCCTCTTGATCTTCCAACGCCAAGTACTTTTGTTTGACAAATATAACACTCTATTGAATGGCAAGTAGGTTCTCTCCATATCATTGGTGTATCAAATTTTGTTTGTTGTCCTGATTCCCACTGAATCAATTCTACTCGACACGATGTACACAAAGTGTTCGGTGTCCATGGTTTTTCAGCATTTTTAGGCTCAATTCCAAAATACTTGGAGTATAAAGTTTTGATATGATCTGAGAACACTCGTCGTCGCCTTATGATAGTATATTGGCCACACATGAAACAGAACATATCTGGATCCTTATTACACTCAAATTCTCGCGTCCTTTTACTCATTTTATTTTTTTTTAATAAATCACGGTTTTGAAATTAGACTTATGAACTGAACTATCTCCGGCGAGCCTTGAAGATGTTATGAAGTTTCAAAGCGCATTAACTCATATTTATACTCGGAACAAGAATAAAATTGAAAAAATCAAATCTTACCTAGACAGAAAGGTTCCTTTTTATAACAAGCCGGGAAAAGAAAATACTACCTGTTTTAGATGTAGGCTTTAGAAATTTTCTGTGTCTTATAATTTTGAAAATCTACCTGCATACTTACCCATAACTGACGGAAATACATGTTTATAACTACATGCCTACAGCAGGTTTCGAACCCAACCACTCTTCCTTTCGATGCAACCACTCTACCTACTATAATACAATTCGAGTATTAAAAGTACTATTTGATTTATTTAAAGAAAAAGTGTTATCATTGTTATGGTGTTATTCGTTTATCCGGATAATATCTCACTTGCACTTTATACCTTTAATATATGTATGTATGTATAGGTACATACATTGAAGTTGCGCAACCTGGGTATTTTTATTTGATCGCTTATAACTTACGTAGTTTTGCATCGATTTTCTTCGATGATAGCTTATTTTTTTTGTAATACA
>NW_023458555.1:77487459-77489020 GCF_013731165.1 Rhagoletis pomonella | reverse complement strand
AAGGCCTATTCTGATCTAAGTCAATCAAAAGATCATTTTTTAGTCCCGTTTGACAATTTGTTTTCACTCATTTGACCGCAAATGCCAATGAATTTGAATTAGTGAAGATAAGCGTTAAAATTTATTTAAAAAAAATTAAGAATTTGAGGATAGCTAAGTAAAGTGTTAATTTTTCGTATTGGCTGCTCTAAATGCAAAATGTTTAAGAGAATACATAATATGATTTTTTAAATTTTTTCCTTTTGACCACTTTTATTAAGAGTTGTTTATTTTACAAAATCAAAGCGAAGCTTCTCCCGTGCCTACAAGCAAATATATTAGCACGGTAAAGGAAAAAGAAAAAACAAACTAAAAATTCATCCGATCAAAAGATGATAAGTCATCAAACGTCGGAAAAAGGTACAATTGTACCTACTTTTTCATCCCTGATTCGAATTAAATAAATACTCGTATAATAAAATTTCCAAAACACTAATTTTTTTTTATCCAGAATTTTTAGTTTATTATGCAGTATTATAGCCAATTCAATTGAAGTATTATACATAAAGTGCAAGTTTCACGTCGCTAAAAACTATAGTTGATTTCTGAGATTTTTTGCCAACGGTGCACAGTGTTTCGACTAAATGTAGGCAGGTGGAAAAAGTCATGGTGACAGATTATAAAAACAGCCTTAGAGAGGGAGCAGTAAAAGCCATAAATACGAATTTGAACATAGTTTATTCACGCCCCCTCTCTACGAACGACATATTTCCGAAAAAATATTGGAATCGCGATACCGAATAATCAGTTTAGTTGCTTTTATCATTGAACCCGTTTATAAGTCTTATGGAATATTTTTGACTAGTGAATGTACATAGATGCTGAAGTTAATAATAATTATGGTACAAAAGTGTGAAATTCGGTTCGTAAGGTTTTGCAATACGACAAATGCATCTTTCGAGCGTATAATTAGACCTTTTCGCGCCACTTTGAAAAAAAAATGCAATTTTCGATCTTCTTAATTTTCCGGTTTTCCGCTTATTTTCGGCAATGGAAAAATAACACCAAACATTGGGTGAAGTAAGAATATTTACACTTATGTAATTTTTAAGCATAGTCGTAGCTTTTCTGAGATTGGAAAGCAAAAAAACAAAACTTGAACAAAATTCCATCACTTTTGATGACTAGGCCCATATTTTATATTTGGGGGTTTCTAATAAAAGAGAGTACAAATTAAATTTCATCGATATCGGATGAAATTTAATGTTTCTGCCCACAATAGTGGACGGCGTGGCAATCATTTTATCATTTTATATTTATTTATTTTATTTATTTTATATAAAGAAGGATTAGAGTACATTTCAAATTTCAGCGAAACCGGTTTCCGTTAACTACAATTTCCACCTGCCTCTATATAGTCGAAACTCATATGAGTAAATCTTATGAGTTGTTATCTTTTTCGGCAAAAACGTTTTTTTGACCCAGAACGGCGGCATACTTATCTTAAGCTTTGCATAAAGAACAAGATTTCATCGCGAAATTGTATTTAAATAAAATATTAAAAACTACCCTGTAGTCAAAT
>NW_023458555.1:77485988-77487359 GCF_013731165.1 Rhagoletis pomonella | reverse complement strand
CGAAATTGTATTTAAATAAAATATTAAAAACTACCCTGTAGTCAAATGAACTAGTTGTAAACTACCTCACAACTAGTATGAACCGCATGACCAACTAGTTAGCCAACTATCTTTTTTCCATGCAATCAACTGGCATTTTTTACATGGGGATGTCCTACGAGATGGCAATTGTCAGATTTTGGTCAGAAATATACCAGTCTCATACCAGTTGAAAACAGACAGAAAAATTCTAGTCCAATTATGGACCAAACCCACTACTTTGGGAGCGAAAAAGTGAAATGAATTCATTAATAATATAAAATCAAAAATAAAATAAAGTCAAAAATAATTCAAAATGATTAAAAATAACATAATAATGACGTAATTGAAATTAATAAAGTAATTAAAATTTTCTTAAGTAAAACTCATAAGTGTACGAGGCTTTTACGGAAACGCCCCCTTGGTGAAAAGGTGCGTAAACTGACTGTTTGACAGATAAACCAGGATTTTGTGAAGCAATTTTTGTTTCGTTGAATTTTCCATAACATTCCGCCGTCTTGTCTCTATCACTATTGGCTAAAATAAAATTAAAAATGCCGAAAATTAGCAGAAAACTCATGTTAGTACTGTAAGTGGATGAAATTCATTCATTTTATTCACATATTATTATTTTCAATTTTTTTTCAATATTAAAAATATAATTTTTATTATAGTATATAATTGTCCGCTCCTCGGCAATACTGAAGTTTACGAGGCCATTTGCGAATCAAATTTGCCTTATAATTTTACGAGGGGCTCGTAAATAGAGCTCCATACAAATTTTGACAGTTCTTTACGAGGTTTACGAGGCTTTTACGAGTTTAAGGGAAGACCCCTATTATTAACAGGTCTAGTATAATTGAGTATGTACTCGATTTAATTGTTTACAATATACCCAAATAAAAGTTATAATGTTTTGTTTACTTTATTGTATTAAACTGTCGAAGTCAAATAAAACAGGGCATGAATAAATCGTTTTGTACTTGGCACAAGTCGGGTCGTTTTCGAACTGGTTCGGTTTCTGTCAGGAAATTCTAGTTGTGAACTAGTATTTTTGCTGACTAGTTTCCCTGTAGGGTATATACTTCTTCTTCTTTTTTGGCGCTGTAACCGCCTGGGGGATTTTGGCCCAGTTCAGCAAAGCACGCCAGTCGTTTCTCCTCTGTGCCAACTGACGCCAATCGGAAACGCAAAGCGAAGCCAAGTCCTTCTCCACCTGATCTTTCCATCGCAGTGGGGCCCTCCCTCTTCCTCTGCTACCACCAACGGGTTCCGAGCTGAATACTTTCAGAGCGTCGGTGTCCATTCGAACGACATGACCAAGCCAGCGGAGCCGCTGTATGTTAATTCGCT
>NW_023458555.1:77482136-77485888 GCF_013731165.1 Rhagoletis pomonella | reverse complement strand
AAAAACACTCATATTTCAAAATGGTTCTCTTTTTCATAAAGCAAGTATATTTCAGAACGAATGGATAAAGATTGAGCCAAGAGCTTGTGTGAGCAATTTCACTTTTTGGTAGCAAATGCCAGTTACGCGGTTTTGCAGAATGACGATAAGCGGTTTTGTACTTTAAACGACGATATGTGCATAGATACATATCCCTGCAAAAAATTGTGCGACTAATCTCTAAAGAGAGTATTCCGAGATTACTCGCAATCGGGTACAATTGGACATTAATTAGTCCCAACTAGTCTCATACGGGTACTAATGGAGGTCAATTAGTCTCGACTCATCCCTTGTGGGTATAATTGGAGATCAATTAGTCCACAACTCATCTCTAACGGGTACTATTAACGATTTAATGATATGTACGCATGAACTAAAAATACAAGATCAAGCCTTCTTCTTAGTAGCTGGTTAAAATCGCATTTAGGAAAAAATTGGGCGACTTTGACATTAGCCGTTTGTTTACAATTCGTTGTTTACAATTTGGTGGTGGCTTTCTACTACAATTTTCTTAATTTTCGCTTGTGACAACGTGTGCACACATAAGGTAAAGAATAATTTAACACAACAACATGATTTATAGAAGAATTTGCATAATAAAAATGATTATTCATACGTTCAACAATTACGCGGTTTTTTTTGTTCTCTTCGTTGTTTACTTCTTACAACAAAGATGGCGTCGAGATTTCAACAGCTAGAAAATAACTTTTTTCTTTCTTTCGGGAAGGCGTGATCTTGTGTCTTTCGTTCATGATATGTACGCCCTTAGTCAATGAAATTTCATGTGCGGCGTTGGCACACAGAGAGAGTATTCGCCTAACAAAACTGAGCACACCGGTTCGAATCTCAGCCTTTCGGGTACAAAGGTGACCAATTAGTCTCTTCATAGGACATGCCCGAACAAAAGCGATCAGTTCATTCCATATAAAGAGATCAAAATTGGTATTAGTCGCATGCTCCTTTGCGATTGCATAAGTTTTTTCTCTCGTCACTTGGTCTGTCGCTTCACTGCAGCAAAACCAAGTTTTGGGGAAAACGCTGACTATATGCGTACAATTGAAACCATGAGTTTGAAGATAGCGCAAATTGATGTGAAAATTTCAATTTCATATTAAATATATTTATGTATGCATGTACATTAGACTGCATCACTCCCCATACAAAAAAATCGGTACTATTTTCCCATTGGAATTATAAAATCTACTATATTTTAAGACGTCCACCAAAATATTTGGGAAAAATATTAAGATTTAAGTGAGCTGGACCGATTTGAAAATACCTCCAAAAATGGTTTTTTTATGAATAAAAATAGTTTTTTAAATATTTTTTTAGAAAAAATCCCCTCAAATGACAAAACGGTTTAAGCTTAAAATATTTGCATAAAAATCAGAGGTCGAAAATATCCCTCAACATTTTGAAAGTGTCCCAAAATAACCGTCCCTATTGAAGAGAAAAACTAACCCACAAAACAGAACAGGTAGTTTATTTTTTGTAGATGTGTGCTCCTCTCAGTGGGAAAGGGTTACAGTATATTTTGCTTAGCTGCACATCCATCTTTGTACGAAAAACTTGTGCACTTAATCGAAAAAGGTACTTAAGCGAATTTTCTTTACTACTTTAATGAGGAAGGTACCCGAATCCCTATGAGACTAAGTAATGGAGGAGCACTTACCACGTAGAAATTACTGCAAGCGAAATTTTTACCGAATGGTATCTAATTATCTATATAACTACATAAATTGATAGCCATTTTCGTTGTTCTGCGAGATGAGCAAAATAAATAAAAGCTTGTAAAATTAGGTAATTGTAGGGCCAGTGCAGGTAAACGTAGTACTTTCTTTGATAATTGATACTAGTTGCACAATTTTTAAGGCAGGTATCGCCAATGTGCAGGTATGCTGAATGCATCTATCGGAGCAGTTTCCTTACAAATGTTACAAATAACGGCTCTGATGCCCCTTTTTGGGGTAGGTATCTTAAAGGTGCACTTAAGCATAAAGGCAGCAAAGCAAAATATACTGTATTTGCATATCGTTGGCTTAGTTCGCAAACGTGCTAAGTCGATTTTTTTTTATTTTTCAGGAAGGACAAAAAACCGTCTAACTTTTTTTGTTGTTAATATTTCTCTAATCTGTAAATGCATTTTCCTTCCTTAGTTCGTCTTGTTTTAGTACCAATAATCGGCCAATTTCAAAATAAAGCTGTTGCGGACTTATAGGCTCTTTTGGGACTTGCCACATTTTCTATTTAAGATTTTATTCTTTTAATGTGAACTTAGCACATTTTCTATCAACCTTTTTTCCTTTATTTTTTATTGTTAAAAGATTTAGTTGTTTATTTTAAATATATTTTATTGTTTTAAAATAAATTATAACCTAATACAGTTTTATTTCATTGCTATTAGAAAAATAACTATTTTAAGTCGTAAATTTATGTTCCATTTATAAAAGAAAATAATTGAAAGTAAGTAAAGGGGTATAAGTTTGTGCGAAACCGAACTTTATATAGCCGGCGCAGGTATCAAATACTGTCGTAAGCAGGGGCGTTTTCCCCGATTTCAAACGTTTTCCATAATATCCTGAGTTAGACTCAATGAAATAATTGAACCACGTTTAGTAGAAATCGCTAAATTGGCTACCGAGATACACCTTGTAGTCATAAAGTGGGCGGTGTCATGCAGTCTTAATTATTGTTAAGAGATTGTTGTAAGTATTTACTTGGAGTAAATTGGCGTCGTCAGTTATTAAAATATCAGAGTTTTGGCATTTCTGAAATTTACCGTTAGATATATGGAAAGCGAATGTAATTTTGGTCCGATTTGAATAATTTCCAACGAATTGCTTTTCCGTACCAGGTTTATTAAGTGCACCGAGTTTGGAAGAAATTTATAAATCGGTTACCGAGTTACACTTTTGCGGTCATAAGTGGGCGGCGCCATTCCCATTATCCAAAAATGTATCATAATCTAATTTTCTGCTGAGTCGTTATCGAGATCATCGATTTTAAGTGAATTAGCTTTAGTAGATACGCGTAGTCATTGCCCGATTTTAAAGATTTTCAACAGATTTCTTAGTTAGACCATAAATAAGGCTCGTACCGAGCTTGGTGGAGATCGGTGAATGGGCTACTGAGATATATTTCATAATAAGTGGGCGGGGTCACGCCCATTTTCCAAAAATTGCACAATAATAAAATTTTTTACAAAAATTCTACTTCACATACTAATTTTGAACAATTTGCATCCAATATTTACTGAAATATCGTAGTTTATGCATCTTTAGAATATACCTTTATATCGGAAATGGGCGTGACTGCAGTCCGATTCGCCCATTTTTAATACCAACTTACCTTGGATAAAGGGCAACCTACATACCAAATTTCGTTGAGATATCTCGAGTTATCGTGCACACGGACAGACGTGTTTATATTTTTTCTTGATTTTTTTGGACTTAGCACATTTGCGTGCCAATGCATAACAACAAGTAAGAACGACATTACGGTAACTTTCTTTTTGGTAATGATGTATTTTGAGTTATGCTATCTTACTGCATCAAAATCTCAATTTTCATAAAAAGTGCTTGGAAGTTCATTGTCCTGTGTTGTATGTGGTACAACTCCAGAAGTGCAATCATTCTCATATTCTGATGGATTTTCAATTTTCTGGATCATTTCGTAAGTCCTTATTAAGTGATCCTGTAAAAGAGAAGGAAAAA
>NW_023458555.1:77480964-77482036 GCF_013731165.1 Rhagoletis pomonella | reverse complement strand
AAAAATTAAAATAACTGGATTAGTATCTCACAATTATTAAGATATAAAAAATTCAAAGTAAACAATAAATTAATTGAACGAAATATAATATCAAGATAATGAATTTTAAAATAAATTTCAGTTGGCTTACCATTGCAACAACCTTTTGCTCAGAGCTGAGGAGAGGTGTTTCTTCAAAATTAAATCTTGGATCTAGATATAGAGCAGCGACGAAAGCCTTATATTCTTAAGGGACATTTTTTCTTATTTTCATCGCATTTAGGAGGGAATCTGCATAAATATTTTCTGGGACCAAGTCTGCAAGCTCTAGTTCGCAAGTAAGCCAATCCCTGAAGAAGTCAGCTATAATATACTGCTCATTTTGAAGTTTTAGGGTGCACTTAGGGATTGGTAGAAAAGCGGTGAGAAAATCCTTAACGAATGACCAATTTATGTACTTGTTTTTATCCAAATTTTCAATGTATTCTTTGATTCGGTAAAGTGATTCCATCATATCACACGTAGACTTCCACCTAGTTCTGTTGTCGATGAATGGCAAACTGATGTCGGTATTTCCTGCTCTTACTAAGGTTCTAAATTTTTACACAATCGTCCTGCACTCTTCCAAGTCCTTTTCAATTGTTTTTATGACATCATATGCTGCTAGCTGAATAGTATGAGCAGCACAACGAGCCACAGAAAACACAGAAGCGATTTGGGGCACAATATGGTCTGCCTCAACATCATTTATAGCATCTTCGTTTGCTAAACTTTCTTGCTGCATATCGTGTAGCAATTTGGACGATTTAACTACATTTGCGCCGTTGTCAGTGGTATTGGAATAAATTTGATTTATCCCAATGCCATACTCGTTGAGACATTTCATAATTTCTTCCTTTAAATTTGCAGCTGTATGTCGCTTAGTTGTTTCAATCATTCCTGAAAAAAGGTAAAGAAGTATGATTGTCGAATACTTATTCATTTAAATGAATATACATATGTATGAATGTGTGTTTATTTATATAAAACGAAATTACTTACCAATTGTATGAACAATGACTTTGTAATCTTTAATGTATTGGATGTTGATCCT
>NW_023458555.1:77473358-77480864 GCF_013731165.1 Rhagoletis pomonella | reverse complement strand
ATTTAAATCGGCATCCTTACAGTAAAATTATGTATGCATATAAAGTCCATAAAATACACCAATAAATATTTGGGGCTTTTTCAAATTGAAAACTTGGCAATACTGCCTTTTTTTCGATGCTTCCTCTTGTTCTTGTCGAGTTCGTCTTGCTCTCTCATTCTGGTATTTATTGACGTCAGGGCCAGTTACTCTCAGCTCGATTGGCGCAATCTTGTATTCTATCATTCTTGCACATGTACACAATCGGCTTCTTACACGTACACAATCCGAACGTCAACAGAAAGAGTAGAAGAGCAACAAATTTTATTTAGTTGCATGCAAACAACAGGCGAAGCAGATTGATGGCGCATTATTGTTCATTCAAAAAATTTATAACACAATTTTTCGTACATACACCCCTAGAAATAGGTATGTATATGGTACCAAGTCGAGCTTTTTCTTCATAATAAAAGAACTTTGTGAATTATGTATTTTTTTTTTTATACCAGACTAGTCCTCAATTAAAACATACGATATGTTTTGTTATTTATCTTTTGGTTTAATCGTAATTTTAAATTGTTCTTAAATGTCAAGTTTTACCTAATTTTAAAATAAATATATATTAGATATATATATTTTTATTTTATTTCTACTCGAAATCAACGAAATTTTCTTTTAATATTCTGAGTGCTCGAAGCACGTTATCTTTTTTGCTCCGAAATCCACACTTAAATTATAAAAAAATAATAATAATTTTGTACTATACATACAAAATTTTACCAACTTTTTCATTTCTTAGGGCCGTTAACTTTCATTATATGTTTCTATGTTGTTTAGATCTAAAAAATAGCGCACAATGAAAAAAACGGCAAAAAAACATACCAAAGTTTTTATAATAAGTAATACAACACAGACATTTTTTTCCGTGCATTACCACCAACACATTCTCATTTTTGTTTCATAGCTACCCCGTAGAAATTTTATGCATACGACATTGCTGTTGGTGGCATGAGCTCGCTGCTGTGTATACATGCCAGTATAAATGAACCTTCGTTTCCATTTAACACGCGTGGTTTCTCAGAGCGTATGCGTACTCTAACCATACACTTGTACTACTGCTGTATGCATATGGCTGTATTAATGTCTCCAACATACAAAAATGCATTAATGGAACAGTATTAAAGCATTCTTACAAGATATGTATCCCCATATGTAAATGCTACTTTTCTGATACATTTTAATATACAGGGACATACAAAAAAGTAGCACTTACATATGCAAATGCATATCTTGTAAAAGTCCGTTTGTGCTGAAAATAGTATCGCACAACACGACCGTTCACTAAAATTTTTGTACAAGACTGAAAATATTACAAAAATTCCACTTCAAATTTATCAAGAAATGTACTTAAAACAACGACAACGTAAATTCGCTTGCAATTCGCTAAAGTTTGAATTTATTCGTGGAAATTCATGACTACGCATGAATTGTTCACACTAATTCACTCATATAGCAAGCATTCTTCATGAATGCATACAACCGATTTCTACTGGGTAATACATTCTCATTTTAAGACTTTTCTCTTTTTGGCGGGCACTGATCTACATATACATAAATTACGTACATGCATACCAGTGTTGCCAGAACTTTTTGGGCCGACCGGCTAGATTGGCAAAAAAAAGCGGCTAAAAACGGCTAAAATGTTTTAGTGAAAATCCATATGCTTTATTTAAATAAATCGCAAGAAACGAAATACTAATTAACACCATTAATTTATATCGAGTGTATATTCCTCATCATCAAATGAATCACTATTGTATATATCACCTGAATTCATTAACTTTAAGAGATCGTCATCTACAGTAAAATTATGGCAGCATTTTTCTTCACGTTTTAAACCGTATCTTATATATAAAATAGCGTTTAACGTTTTAACACACATTGGATTTCTTTGCTTAGTTTTTATTATATTCATTGAACTAAATATTCGCTCTACTTCTGCATTACTTATAGGCAAAACAAGAAAACTAAAAACTAGGTTGCAAAGGTCAGCAAAAGGGTTTTCTCCTAGGGCATTTCGAAATTGATAAACTTCGGCCCAAAAATTTACAGTTGAGTCTAAATTACTCCAGGTATGTAACGTTAACCGTTGCTATTGCATCTCTATGGATGTTATTTCGTCGGCGTTATATTTGTGTTTTTGAACAAATACTTTTGGTTTAATTACTCTTAATGCATTTCCAACCGAAAAAAGTATTTTTTTTTTTTAGTGTGGCAATATTTGTAGGGAGGCGTTGGCGTAATTCCTTTATTAAAGTGATAATAAAATAGCGACCATTTTCTCGAATTATTTTCTCGGCTTCGTGGTCAAAAGCGTTTGTGCTTACTTTTGTTTTTAAATACTCTTCAAAACTGTGATAAAACTGAGGAAATGGAGCAAGGTATGGTTCCAACGGGGAGCATATAGGATCAAATGTGTCCGCGCTAATAACCACAAGGGAGCATAGATGCGAAAGTAAAACATTGAGTTCATTAAAAATCTTCATTGGGTCTGCATTATTGCTTTCGAACAACTTATTTACTTTTTGCACCTGAAAATTAGGCAAATAGTAAAATCGGCTAAAAACGGCTAACTTTTTTTTACAAACCGGCTAACAAATCGGCTGCCGGCTAGATCGAATTTTCTCCGGCTAGTTGCTATCAAAACCGGCTAAATCTAGCCGGAAAACGGCTAAAATGGCAACGCTGATGCATACGTGTAGTTAAAGTATATTCCAAGCGTACACTTTTCAGTATAATGGTGTATCTGCATGTTATTTTTATACCCGAGCGCACTTGTGCACAAGGGTATATTAATTTTGTTCACATAACGGTTGTTTGTAACAGCCAAAACGAATCGAGATAGATATAGACAAATGTATACATAAATGATCAGGATGAAAAAAGAAATCGATTAAGCCATGTCTGTCTGTCCGTCCGTCTGTCCGTGTACACGATAACTCGAGCAAAAATTGAGATATCTCAACGAAATTTGGTATGTAGGTTTCCCTTAATCCAAGGTAGGTTGGTATTGGGCGAAATCGGACGTTAACCACGCCCACTTCCCATATAACGGTAATTTCCAGAAATACGAAAACTGCGATATTTTAGTAACTACTGAAGATAATTCACTCAAAATTGATATTTACAATAATTTTTAGACGAAAAATAAGAATATTATAAATTTTTGGAAAATGGGCGTAGCCACGCCCACTTATGGTTACATGTGTATATCTTGGTAACCGCTGCACCAATTTCTTCCAAACTTGGCACAGTTGTTGGCCTTCGCATGACATACCAAATGGCCGGAAATTTTTAAAATCGCTCAATAACCACGCCTACTTCCCATATAACGGTAATTTTCAGAAATACGAAAACTGCGATATTTTAGTAACTTCTCGAGATTATTCACTCAAAATTGATATTTATAATAAGTTTTAGACGAAAAATAAGAATATTATAAATTTTTGGAAAATGGTCGTAGCCACGCCCACTTATGGTTACATGTGTATATCTTGGTAACCGCTGCACCAATTTCTTCCAAACTTGGCACAGTTGTTGGCCTTGGCACAGCATAAAAAATCGCCGAAACTTTTTAAAATCGGACAATAACCACACCCACATCCCATATAACGGTAATTTAGAGAAATACAAAATCTTCGATAAATCAGTAAATATTGAAGCTAATTTATTCAAAATTGATGCTTGCAACAATTCTTTACCAGGAAATACGATTATGGCAAAACTTTGGAAAATGGGCGTGGCACCGCCCACTTATGATCTCATATAAGTATATCGGTAACCGTTCTACCAATTTGTACCAAACTCGGTGTGGTTATTGCAGGGTTCGTATTTGCACACACATGCGCAGCACATCCTAATATTTTACGCTCACACACGTGTGCTGTGCATATAAAAAATTAAAAACTTGCTCACATCACATGTGTGTGCTGTTTGGTAAAAAGCACGGGCACATGTGTGTACTTTTTTTTTATTAATATAAACCACACGCGCATGTGTGTGCTTTGCGTAGAGAAACTTATACACTTCGATTTCTATCTCAAATCTTAAAATAATTTTTTAATATGTTTTCTGTCATATAAAAAACAAACAACATCTCACTCGTTATTGAATTGTCTTTCAAAAAATAACGTTTAATAAACAAATTCTTTTAAAAATATATTATGTGCATGTGCATGGGCTGAAATTTGTACAAAAATCGGCTCACACACATGTGCATGTGCTTAATAGCAAACAGCACACACTTTTCTGTGAGCAGAGTTTGTTTTCCACTTATGCACACACATGTGTATGAGCAGTGAGTACAAGTTGAATGTGTTTCTGGCGTGTGTGTGAGCAGAGCATGTGTGTGCAAATACGAACCCTGGGTTATTGTGCTTGCCGAATAAAAGCAAAACGTTGAAAATTATTGAAATCGGACTAAAATAACGGCCGCTTCTCATATAAGGGTAAATTTCAGAAATGCTTGAAACTTCAATATTTCGAAATTGAAGGACGCTAATTTACTCAAAATTGATGCACCCCGGCTTCCATCTAGCGGAAGGTTTCGAAAGGGGGAAAAAACATATATTTAATACTTGCGCCGGGTATTTAATGTTCGGCCCCGCCCGAACTTAGACTTTCTTACTTGTTATTTTTAACCGACTTCCAAAAAAGAAGGAGGTTATCAGTTCGTCGGAATATTTTTTTTTTTTTGTTTATGTACATATGTTACCGCATAACTTTGGACCACGTCAACCGATTTCGATAAGTCGGTTTTTTTTTTTGCTAAAAATTACTTGTATTATAATGATTGCGTTTATTTTTTGTATCTAATAAATGGAACTTAGTGGGGATAAGATTGACTAATGAGAAAAGTGGGCGTCTGGTGAGGACTGAGAGTAAAGAAAAGCAGAAAAAACAATACATATGGGGCATTTCACCTCAAGTGACCCAACTTTTGAAATCTATGTCTTCCGATCGGGATGAAATTTGTACCAAGGTTAGTCCTAAAAAATAGTAGTTATGACACAAAATTTCAATGGGATCGGTCAAACACACTCCGAGTTGGAGGGTCTAGAATTTTGACATTTTGGTCAAACGGCCATTTTTTCGGATCCATATATGTAACTAATTACCTATTGTATTTAGAAAATTTTTTCAGGAATGTTTTCGATAGATTTCTCTTCAGTCTTTACAAATTTTATTTTTTTTTAATTAAAATGAATTTTTTTTAATTTTTTTTTTAAATAAAAAATAATTTTTATGTTTTTTTTCAAAAAGGGGAATTTTTTTATTATTTTTTTTTTGCTCAAAAGAAAGCTTATGTATTTTTCTTTAAGAGCTTTGTGGTCGCTTAGTGGGATGCGACTTGTTTATCTATTAAAATGAGCATTTAGTAACTCGAAACAGCGTTTTTTTAATTTTTAATATATGACCTAAGTTTTTCTGAAACCTGAAAATAAGACATATAAAAAATTAGATACAATTACCTTTCCAACGCTATATAACAATACCCACAATATGTACACCTTTGGAATAAAATAACTGTATTTCTATAGAATTGGTCAAAATTATGAATTTTTTTTTTTTATTTAGAATAGTTTTTAATATATAATTTAATAAATAGATACATAAAAAGTATACAAGATAGTTAATTTTATAATAGCCAGCCTTCCATCCACCTTATTTTCCACCTTTCTTTGTGGCTTTTTTCGTCAATCCTTTCTTAGGGTTACTGGGTTCTGCTGTTGATTTCACTTCGGGTTTCGCTTTTGGAAAGAAATCACATTGGGTAGAGGAAGAAAACTTCTTTAACTTGAGCCTTCCATCGCCAATCGGTATGAAAGCATGATATTGAGCGGTACCATCGATTGTTACTGCAGCATCGAATCTGCTCTTCAGTGATTTCGCAGTTTCCGCATGATCATCTTTGCTACTAAAAATTATTTCAGTTTCTTTACAGTACTTCTTTGCCCACCGGAATAAAGCTTTCGCATCTAAGATACGGGCTTGATGAGAGCATTGGAGGCTATACTTCGCTGCATTTCTTTTAATATTTGCTCCTATACCATCACATGCTCCTTTACCATGAGCAGTAGGATGAAAATGCCACTCAGCTCGTGTATCGAAATCTGTTTCATGAGCCATAAGATTTGCGAAGCTACTTTTGTTTTTAAAATGCTGACGAGCTCCATCCGAAACGTAGTATACCTTCGCTACTGTGAATTCGGATTTTAGATAATTTAGTATTATCTTCTGGTACTCATAAACAGCAACGGCGTCATGCTTCAAATCGTGGGATATGATTGCCATACTTTTATGTTCCAGTTTTCCATCTTTCATGTAGTAAATAACTATTGTAAATATAGTTGCTTGGTCGTTATTGAAATGGAATGCTTGTATGGCATCCTGGATATCCTGGATTGGTTTTGGCACTCATCCCTTGAAGTCATATTTTCTTCAGTAAAGTTGGAGCCAT
The DNA here is from genome assembly GCF_013731165.1 of Rhagoletis pomonella. Classification (NCBI taxonomy): domain Eukaryota; kingdom Metazoa; phylum Arthropoda; class Insecta; order Diptera; family Tephritidae; genus Rhagoletis; species Rhagoletis pomonella. Next base: position 77,474,365 of record NW_023458555.1, on the reverse strand, counting down.
CGTCATCGGAAATTCGGTCATCCTTCTCAGATTCAAGATGGTCTCTATCTGGAATAACGTCTTCACAAGGCTCATTACTTTTCGAAGTCGGTAATTCCTTCAATTTGCTGAGCTCTTTCCTGCACGATCCACAAATTCGCATCCGTTTTGATAGCGTAGGGAATTTTGATATTAAGCCGTCAGAAAGCCGTCGTGTATCTGAAGAAACGTGGTTTTTTTGTTGAAGGGATTAAAGCAAAAAGAAGCAAAAATTTCTTTATCAAGTTTAGCCTTTTTATGAGCCATAGCTACTGAAAATATTAATTATGTAAATAACACAGTCTTTATTTTAACGCTGTTTCTAAAAAAGTGGTCTTCAAAATGACCATACACTGCCTTCATAAACTATAGCTGATTTATTATAGCTACTTATTGGTTGCGCGAGTAGGTATGAATATCTATTGAGAAAAGGTTTGGACGAATCTGCTGTGGATAGGTACAAAGAAAAATCTTAATCATCCTTAACTACCGGAAAATCCCATATTCTTCATACCTTTTAAATATTGTGCTAGTAGGTATGCAAATCTAATACTCAAAATTCTGCAAAGCTATTAATAAAGAGTTTGGATGCACAAAATCGAGTACCTGCTGTGTTAGACTACGAAAAATCTTAATCATCCTTAACTACGGGAATGGCAGTATCAAGGGTATGAAACTTTGGTTAGGCGTGTTATATACCGTTGGAAAGGTAATTGTATATACCTTCTCATATAAGTTTTATTTTCAGGTTTCCGAGACACTTACACAATAATACGAAAAAAAGAAGACAATAGGTCATATATTAAAAATTAAAAAAACCGCTGTTTCGAGTTACTAAACGCTAATTTTGATTGATACACAAGTTGCATCCCACTAAGCGACCACAAAGCTCTTAAAGAAAAATACATAAGCTTTCTTTTGAGAAAAAAATAAAAAAATACCCCTTTTTGAAAAAAAACATAAACATTATTTTTTATTTAAAAAAAAAA
>NW_023458555.1:77470643-77473258 GCF_013731165.1 Rhagoletis pomonella | reverse complement strand
AATGATTGTTCGTTATCTTTGAATCTACAGGGCCTAGCAAAAACTGTTGTATGCACAGTTTATAGAAAATTTTATTACCTTTTAAAAGCTTCAAACCGTTTTGGAATTGCTTAATTCGTTCTTGAGATATATATGATTAAGTGGACCCAATTTTTTTTTTTTGCAAAAACGGTAAATTGCAAATATCTCAAAAACGGTACCATAGAATTAAAAATAACCTTGATTTTCGGAATCATGGGGTGATTTTACATAAGAATTTCATAACGGCGTTTCTGGTAAAGAGAAAAAGTTGAAATTTGTGGTCCAGTGTATTCAAAGCACACGAGTGCCTAAGGCAGGACCAATGCGAGCACCAGTGGTGCCGTTTGGAAAAAAAATAACGGCCCATCATACCCATTTTACGCAGCCTGCATGCAGGTTGTGCACAGACCAGTCCCTTCATCCCATGTCCCAAGTTTTTAGCGATGAAGGTAGACGATCGGTGTAAGGTAGTTAGAAAATATAACTTATGTATGAATTGCCTAGCACATTCTCATATAGCGAGGAATTGTAAGAGTACTTTCAATTGCTTGAGTTGCCATCAGCGGCACCACTCACTATTGCACCGAACTCAAGCTGGAAACAGCACTGCGGCCACAAACAGGAGACCTTCTACGGGAAATGGAGAGGCTCAGCAGCCTAATTCCGCATCGACTTCCGGTAATGTAACCGCTCTGTTTGCTGCTAGTGCTAAAAACATAATTTTGGGTACGGCACTAAGGGGTGGACTATGAAGTTAGGGCTCTTCTCGATTCGGGTTCAGAAGGGACTTTCATTACAGAGCGGCTGCAAAGACTCATCAATCTCCCGACGCGACCTGTTGACACAAAGATATGTGGAATAAATGCGACACTTTCGGCTAAGGTGCGAAAGCTCGCACCGTTTGTTTTAGGTTCACCTGCCGAACCCCAGTTTAGAATTGAGGCAAGAGGCCTGATTCTACCCCAACTGACAGGAAACCTCCCCCAGATTTCAGTTGACCAAGCAGATCTTGGTCTACTGCCCCCTATCGAATAAGCCGATGTTAATTTCCACAAAAGTCAACAGGTCGACATGATCATTGGTGCGGACTTGTATCCAGCTATTATGAAAGAAAAAATTAAGAAACATGTTTTGGGTACCCTTTTGGCACAGGAGACAGTTTTTGGTTGGGTATTGACAGCTCCTGTTCCTCAGACTACTAGGACAGGTGCTTCCTGTAAGTCTTTTTTCAATGAAATTTCCAGCTCTCAGCTAACCCGTTTCTGGGAACTTGAGCAAGTTCCGAGTAAAAAACAGGTTACTCCTGAAGAAGCGTTTTGTGAGAAACATTTCGCAAAGACAACGCTGAGAAATGACCAGGGTCGTTATGTAGTAGCATTACCGTTTCGACAGGAGTTCCCAGCAGATATCAGTCTTGGATATTCGCGGACGAGTGCAGCGCATCAATTTGTTCGCAACGAAGCATCGATGATAAGGAGACCAGAGCTGAGGGAGGAATATCATCGTGTATTACGAGAATACATTACGCTCGGTCATATGAAGCCAGTGGACCGCACCGTGAGTGATCCTTTTTCAGGGACATACTACTTGCCTCATCATGCAGTCATCAAACTGGACAGCACTACTCGCGAATGCAATATTCAAGCTGAGCGGACGTGTTTTGCTTTGTGTCGTGGGGTGCGCGCTAAGTAAAGCAATGTTAAACAAAAAAATTCCTCTCTTACATACAAAAATATATAATAATAAAGCTAAATATGAATTGTGCAATTTGCAACGATAAAGTCGACCGTGCTGAGGTTTTTAAAGTCTCGTGTGCAGATTGTGGCGCCTACTTCCACGCATTGTGCGCCAAAATCAATCCAGATACTCTGGACTACATGAAGACCAACAACATCAAACATCGCTGCGACGGCTGTAATCTCGCGCGTCGTAAGTCCCTGCATCTACAGCCATTGCCAGGTGCCGCAGCTGCAGTTACGTGTCCGGGATTGGAGACTCACTCACAGCCTACCGGCAGAACTGCGACAGCAACTAAACGAAGACAAACAGCAAGTAGCGACAAAAAACAGCAAACACAAAAATCATCAAACAACGCCAATTCGATTAGCAACAACAATAACAACATAAACATAAAATCAACAGATCAAGTTCAATGTGCGCAAGTAAGTGAGAAAACAAACATTGACAACGGTGTTTTTCCTAAAGAAATTACAATGCAGTTGCTGTATGAAGAAATATTGAGTTTGAAGAAATTCAATGCAGATTTTTTTAGCACAGTGAAGCAGCTTGAAACAGAAGCTCGGAACACTTTGACGACAGCAGCGACAAGCAGCATCTGTTAAATTTTAAATACACACGTTCTTACGGACACAATTATTTTGACGACAGCACGACATCTTGGCTGCAGGACTGCAATTGTCGACGTCGCCAAATTAAATCTATTTCTAATTTTGCCGGCGACAATGAGTAGATGTAGTGCTGCAAAATTAAATTGTGGCAAAATTAATCACATATTCTTGATTGTTCATGTTTTTCTTATTTACTTAAATAAAAATACACAATTTGTGAAATAAATATACCAAAATGTCAAACTT
>NW_023458555.1:77468157-77470543 GCF_013731165.1 Rhagoletis pomonella | reverse complement strand
ATCTACGTCTTCTTTGAAGTTCATTGCTTCAGTTATTTTTTGTTGTATGCGCAACCCTTCTAATGTCATCCTTCTTCTCGTTCTGTTCTCCACGTCCAAAACCTTTGCATTGTCAAAATCAGCTGTATGTTTATTTTCCGTCAGGTGTTGCGCTAATGCTGTGGTACTCTTGTTGTTTTTGGGGTCTAGCTTATGTTCGTTGATTCTCGTTCCAAGCGATCTCTTCGTTGTGCCAATGTAAACCTTGCTGCAGTTTTCTCCTTCTTTGCCTTGACATTTTATTTCGTAGACTACATTGTGTAGTTGTGCCTTACCAATTTTATCTTTTGTTTTGGTATAAATGGCTTGGATAGTGTGATGTGGTTTACGTGCATAGCTTACGTTGTTGTTTTTAATAATTTTGCGTAGTGTTTTGTTGTCCGTAAGTTTAGGTATATATGTGACGCCTGTATATATTTTGCAATTGTCTTCCTTTGTTTTTGTATTGCCACTTTTACATGTGATTTTGTTTGCTGCTGCTGTTAGTAAGCTTTCTATTATTTTGTTAGGATACCCGTTTTTACATAGTATGCTTCTTATTTTTCTCTTGTTCTGATCCATGAACTCCTGGTCACTCAAGGAGTTAACTTTGTTTATAAAATTTATAGCCGTGTTTCTCTTTTGAGTCCATGGGTGGTTGGAATGGTATTTGATCATCCTTGAGGATACTACGGCTTTGGTGTACCAATTAGTTTTTAGTTTGTTTTTATTTTTATATATTTCTATGTCTAGGAAGGCTAATTTGTTATCTTTTTCTTTCTCCAGAGTGAATTGTATTTTTGTATGTTGTCTATTAAATATTCTTAAAATCTCTTCCACGTCCTTCATCTTAACTACGGCGAATATATCATCTACATATTTGGTTATGTATTTGATATATATATCAGTGGATCTTAGCTCAATAATGCTGTCGTCAATAATTTTGTCTAAAACTATGTCCGCTATAGTTGGCGATAGAGGATTACCCATCGGCATACCATAAACTTGCTGGTAGTAAGTTCCATCGTAATATTATTTTCCCTCAGACAAAATTCTAATATCGTTAGAAATTGCTTTTTTATGATTTTTGTGTGTTTTTGCAGACTCGACCACTGCTTCATTATTGTGTTGATTGCAAAGAGAATGGGTATATTTGTAAAGAGGGAAACGACGTCCACGGATATGAGAATTTCATCATCATCAATATGCAGATCCTTTATACTTTCTTTCAGATTTAATGAGTTTCATATATTAAATTTCTCGGAGACGATATTTTTTAGTATTTGTCCTATGTATTTAGATAGTCCGGAGCATGGTACATTTATTGAGGATGAAATTGGTTGAAGTGGTATATTTCTTTTGTGGACTTTTGGTAGACCATACAGTCTAGGTGCTGTCGCTGCTGTGCATGTCAAGTGATGTTTCAGTTTTAAATCGATGTTTTTATTCTTGTAGAGGTCATTCACAATATTATTATTCTTTCTCATCAATTTTTGGGTGGGGTCAGTTCTAATAGTTTTATATGTAAGCTTGTCACTGATGAGGTCCTTCATTCTTTCTTTATAATCTTCCTTGTACATCACCACTGTCCTATTTCCTTTATCTGCGTTCGTAATAATTATGGAATCCTTATGTTGCTTGATAAATCGTCGTGTTTCTTCGTAAATTTGAAGTATAAATTTCTCTTTTGGACTATTTATTAACTTATTTTTAAATGTGTTAACTTTGGTCGCAAACTTGCATCTCACCATATCTTTTTCCCTGTTATCCTCCATAGTTTGTATGCTTTGTTCGATGTCGGCTATTAAATGCAATGGTGAAAATGTTTTCCTAGAAACTGGAAGAGCGAACTTGTTCCCCAAAGAAAGCAACCATCTGCACTCGACAGGAATGGCGATTTTGGTGTTATTTGTTAACCAATCCTTATTACGTCTCAATTCAAATTTTTCAAAGTTTTCGTTAATTGAATTTTGTAGTTTTTTATTAAGAGTCCCTTCTGTTTTGTTTTTGGTATGCTTTAGAAATTGGTTTTGTGTTTCGACTACTGAATTGTATTCATTATCTTCCAGAATTTCGCGTAATTTTTTCCTAATTTGTCTTATGGCGTCATTAACGATTTTTATTTGTATATTAGCCTCTTTTATCTCCAAACTGAGAATTTTAGTTAAGAACTGTTTTTCAATCTTTAGCATTTCCTTCCTAGTTTTGTCGAGTTTGAAACCCTGTATAATTTTGCTGGTCTTTTCCTTTAGATGTGGTGGTAGAATTCCAAAGTCTTTACATTTCAGTAGAAATTTAAGCCGTTGTTGTTGTTTCGCAAGTATTTTGTGGTTTTAGCCGTATTGTTTGATGGTGTAACAGGCGTCCA
>NW_023458555.1:77464909-77468057 GCF_013731165.1 Rhagoletis pomonella | reverse complement strand
TCCAAACCCAATAGCATTGAATTTTTAACCTTGGCCCACGGAAAATAATTCTAAATTTGCTTCAATTTTACTGATTTATCGTATTTCTATAAATTACCGTTATATGGTATATGGGCGATTTTAAAAGTTTTCGGCCATTTCGTATGTTATACCAAGGCCAACAAATGTGCCAAGTTTGGAAGAAATTGGTGCAGCGGTTACCAAGATATACACATGTAACCATAAGTGGGCGTGGCTACACCCATTTTCCAAAAATTTTATATTATTCTTATTTTTCGTCTAAAACTTATTGTAAATATCAATTCTGAGTGAATAATCTTCAGTAGTTACTAAAATATCGCAGTTTTCGTCCCTTCTTGCCCATTTTCAATACCATCCGTCTTACGACAGAAAGAAGTGCACGTATCAAGTTTCGTTAAGATATCTCAATTTTTACTGGAGTTATCGTGTGCACAGACGGACGGACGGACAGTCAGTCACCGCTTAATTGATTTCTCTTTTCATTCTGCTCATTTATGTATACATTTGTCTATATTTATCTCAATTCGTTTTGCCTGTTACAAACAACCGTTATGTGAACAAAGTTATAATACCCTTGTGCACAAGTGCGCTCGGGTATAAAAATATTCGCACGAATTGATAACCTTCTCCTTTTTGTGAAATCGGTTAAAAACAAATACACCAGCAAGCTTTCAGCGTCAAATGATTTCAGGGTCAAATTGTCAAAGCTCCCAATAATAATGATAATAATAATAATAATAATAATAATAATAATAATAATAATAATAATAGATTGGCGCTTACACATATGTTAGTGTTTGGCCGAACCTCTCCAACTTGTGGCGTGCGCCTTGATATTGTCACACAAAGCGGAGGGACCTACAGTTTTACGCCGACTCCGAACGGCGATTGTATTTTTATGAGAAGCTGTTTTTCATGGCAGAAATACACTCGGAGGTTTGCCATTGCCTGCCGAGGGACGACCACTGCTAAGAAAAACCTTTTTCTAAATTTTTTGCGATGTTGCTTTGACCAGGGTTTGAACCCAGGTGCTGGTGAGTGAAAGCGCGCACTGCTTACCACTACATCACAGCGGCCGACTCCCAAATAAAGCTCCCAATAAACTTAAAGGAAATAATGAAATCATCAAAACAATTTCAGTTCTCACATTAAAGCTAAAGGAGCATAAAGTTTGCATTGCGTTTTCTTGTTTTCGTATACATTTAAAGAGTAGGGGTGCCGCGAAATTAGTTTAGCACCACAAGGCTGCCGCGGTGAAAAAAGTTTGGGAACCCATTCTCTAGACTACCATCTTTGAAAATACCATTCCTGCACCTTGGCTTAATGTCCATTTAGTCATTTCTTATATACTTTTATTTGTTTTTATTTTATTTTAGCAAAATATGAGGAACAAATTGAATCAAATTTTTGAACGTTTACTTATTACAGGTTTCAAAAAGAAGTGTTATTGACATTGGTTATTGTGGTACCAACTGTACATTAAATTCTTGTACAAAAATATAGCTTTTTCATAATTCCAGAAAATTATAAAAAATAATAAAATATCATAAAATTATTAGCACCAATAGCTGACACTTCGAAAATACAAATACGCCACGTTTCAAAAAATAAATAATATGTAGGGCAACCAAAAATATGCTCGTGCATGTTTCTTATCCTATACTTTATCACAAAATGCATAATAAGGAAATGCTAATTGTAAAAATTAGTCATATTTGTGAGAGCATATTTCAAAATAAATGCATTTTTTGCATATTTTAGAAGTAAATGCTAAATTTAGTGCATATTCAAAAAAAAATTAATTTTTGGGGCCTGTGCCAATTGATAGAACACTATTCTAGATGGTAAATTTTAGACAACTTTGGGGTGAATAAAAATTGCCGATCCCGTAGGGCTAGTGTAAAGTTTTACCACAAGCATAACACTTACCTGACGGTTTTGACATGTTTTTTCTGTTATAATAAGTTCATTCGCGTACAATCCGGACAGGATCCGGTATTTAGAAAGTAAGCGAAAATTTTTCTCTCAAAAGTGGTAAAATTTCAAAAAGTACGGGAACGCAAAAACCACATTTCGTGCTCAGAATTTGAGAAACAGCTGATTAGCGTGATTTTTGTTGTTGCCACTTAAATGCAAACACATAGAAATTGAATTTTGGTTTCACAAATTTGATTGTGTTAATACAAAAAGTATATAAAGATTGAAAATACATGTAAACACAAAGCAGCTGATATGCACTTTGATACTTTATCCATTTTTACCCGGAGAAAAAGCACGGACTGTTTGGGGAAGGAAGAAGAAGACACTTACGATCCAATATGTACCAATCTTCGCTCTCTATTTCCCATTTTTGGAGTACGGGAATGTTTTCTGGGCTGTTTTGGGCACCCATGGGATCCCGCGTTGCATACGGGAAAGAACCTTATATAATCGCTAAGACGTCTAATAAGTGATTGCTTTATGTTCTGGAAAAATTTAAATCAGATAAATCAGAAATCCATAAATGCTGCATTTTGATTACTCAACTTGCTAGCCTTTTTTTGCATCAAAGCAACTGTCAAAAATTTCCAGCAGTAAAAAGTTACGAATTGGCACGGCAGAAATGTAAAATTTTCTCACCATGGAACTTTCCTACTGAATGGTACAGGCCCATTATAAGTATTTTGAAATTCACCACTCCGTGATTACGTACTTTGCGACACTGCATTATAGTTGACAATGTGACTTTTTGTATCGATAATCGTCTATACGATTCCTAGCAGCAGTAGGAAGCAAATGAAAATCAGAGTTGCATCAACAACGCTCTACCTCATAAAACTTTTCAAGAGCGCCCTACTTCAGAAATTGATTGAAAAATGCTCGGAATTTGGTTGAAAAACGCCCTGTCTCAGGCGCCGATTCAAAAACGCCCTATCCCAGCTCATTTTCAATGCATTTTCGTTTAAGATAGGGGGTATAGTTATTTAGTTAACTATTTATTTAGTACTTTACCAAATACAACTTAATCTACTTAACAAAAGGAAATTTTATTATATGATATTATGCTGCTGTAGTACGCTACGATGTATCAAGAAGAAAGAAAAAACCCGAAGTTTTAGAACCAGGGTTGCAGGATACATCAAAAACA
>NW_023458555.1:77461771-77464809 GCF_013731165.1 Rhagoletis pomonella | reverse complement strand
TACAGATGTAAGTGTTACCGTCGAAGAATTGTATTTGTATATGTGTACGTGTGTTGTTTCCATACTGCAATATCTAACATTGTATCTAATGGTTGTGTTTTGTATGTTTTCTTTTCCAACTAAATAAAAAGAGACTCCCTGAAGAAGGCGGAAAACAACGCCGAAACGCGTAGGAGGAAAAAAGGAAACTTGTTTTTGCTTTTTTAAACTACCGGCCGGAAAAGCTCCTAAAATAACAAAAAGATATTTTGAAAACTGGCCCGAAATATTTTCATTTATTTTTATTTTATTATTATTTTATTTTATTTTATTGATAGGCAATGTATTTTCTATTTGTAGCACCATAAGGTTTGCTTGCAGCATTGACATTTTAATGTTTCCCGTATGCGCTGCATTTTATGTGTGTTTATATTTTTACAACTGATAAAGGATCAACCGATTCAATATTTTATTGTTTCTCGCGAACGTTCTTTACATTTAATTACCTACTTTTGGGCGTCGAATGCACTCGACATTCTTATCGTATGTTTGTGTTTGGATACATACATTTGAATTTATACATATATGTAAATGTAAGCGTACAAATTATATTTTCTTCTATTTATATTTTCTTCGGTGGACTGTATTTTAGTTTTGGTGCAAGTGCACAATTTTTATCTTTCCTTTGTGTATTCAATGATTAGAAATGTTTATTACAATTTTAAGTTTGAGTATGTTTAAGACCCAGGCATATATGTATGTTTGTATGTATTCTCACATGTTCAGAGATGTTTGAACATATTGCCGAGGTCAAAAAAGTGATTATTTATGTACTGTACACTAAACATGTTCAATTTATTTTACAATTGAACATATGTAATTATAAATATTACATCTTAAGCGTGAAATTCTATATATTTTCCTTCACAGCGTCACTTATTTAAGTAAAGATCACAAAATTTCAATGCACCGGCATCATCGACTATCGCCTGAAAACAATCAATGATTTTCAAAAAATAAAACAATCGATGCAATCGATAGTTTTGCGGCTCTAGTGGTGCGGCAAACTCTTTAAACTTTCCATACACAATGCCAGCGGTTTGATCAAACTTCAACATGGCGGCCAGAAAATCAAAAAATTTTTATTTTTTATTAAAATAACCTTCAGCGGCTCGTCAAACCCCATATACAACACAAATGGCTTGCAGCAAAGGGTTATTTCGCTTGGTTTGCCAAGCCGATTGTGTGGTGTATTTCGCTTTGTCAACGAAAAATTTTCAGAAAAATAGCCGAAACCGACCGACCCTTTTTCAAAACCATTTTCGGTGCTTTTGTAGACCTAATCCGCGTTTCATCCGCTTTTTTCCCGTTTTCGGATAAATTTTTTGCTGGCTGGGCTGTTCTCGTAACAAGCGCAGCAGCTTCGCACACGTGTATATGTTACTTATTCTTTGGAACTTCACAATCACACTGTTAAAGAGCGAATCAACACGATTTTAGAGGCAGTGGACAACGAACTTATAACAAGTAAAAAATGTTCGGGTGGAGCCGCTCTTTAAATACCCGGCGCAAGTATAAAATATAGTTTTTCACCTTTCTGAAAACTGCCGTTACATGGTAAGAAGAGTGGTTTTACCCCTACTTCTAACAATTTCGATAGTGTGTTCAGGTATAATTAATGAGATAAACTTGTATAGTTACATGTGGGCGGTATCACGCCCTTTTCCAAAATTCTATAATAATGTTACTTATTTTCAAGGGTTTGTTGTTAGTATCAATTTTTAGTAAATTAGCGTCCTTAAATTTCGAAATATCGGAGTTTCAAGAATTTTTGAAATTTACCGTTATATGAAAATTGTGAGTAATTTTAGTCCGATTTCAACAATTTTTAACGTTTTACTTTTATGTAATACGCAATAATAGTACCAAGTTTGGAACAAATTGATCGCACGGTTACCGAGATACAGATATGTGGCCATAAGCGGGCGGTGCCACGCCCATTTTCCAAAATTTTATCATAAACGTGTTTTTTGCTAAAGAATTATTGCAAACATCAATTTCTAATAAATAAGCTGCATTCAACAATTTTTATTGAGGTTGAGGCCGTTTTTAATGAAACTTATTGTGAAAAAGCAACAATAATTTGGAAAAGATGGTAGAAGTGATAGCTATTTCGGAAATCACCACCTTTCCTCATCAGACTTGTTTGAGTAGGATTCGAACCGACGATCCCACTGACTCAGCCAGTTGCCTACGCACTGTGCTAAGTTCGCCTTGTGAATTCTTGTTGCTTTTTTTCACTATTTCATTTGTTAAGCCAACTACAATAAAGCGCAGCTGTTCCAGTGCTATTTAAACTTGATCATGTGGTGGTTGGGTTTGTTGGTTTTTGTTAATAATTCTATTATTAGAATATTTAACTTTTAGGTGTGCTCCTCCGTAAGTTATTTGTTTTTGTTATTTTATGGCCTTATAACAATTATATTCAACAATTTTTATTGAGCTTGAGGCAACAAGAATTAACAAGGTGAACATGGCTGAATCAGTGGGATCGTCGGTTCGAATCCCACTGAAAGAAGTCTGATGAGGAAATGTGGTGATTTCCGAAATAGCTATCACTTCTACCATTTTTTTAAATTATTGTTGCTTTTCCGCTATAAGTTTCATTAAAAACAGCCTCAAGCTCAATAAAAATTGCGGAATATAATTGTTATACGGCCAAAAAATAACAAAAACCAATAACTTAAGGACGAGCACACCTACAAGTTAAGCATTCTAATAATAGAGCTAAAGCGGCCATAATTTTAGTCTGATTTCAATAATTTTCAACGATTTGCTTCTATGTGGAAAGCACAATAACCACACCTAGTTTGGTACAAATTGGGAGAACGGTTACCGAGATACATATATGGGATCATAAGTGGACGGTGCCACACCCATTTTCCAATATTTTATCCTAAACGTATTTCTTGGTAAAGAATTGTTGCAAGCATCAATTTTGAATAAATTTGCTTCAATGCTATTGGGTTTGGAGCTTTTTGGCCGGTTATATTGAATAA
>NW_023458555.1:77453147-77461671 GCF_013731165.1 Rhagoletis pomonella | reverse complement strand
TGCAAGTGTATTTTCTGCAACTTTTCCTCACGAGCTAAAATGTTCTGTTGTAATTCCCTTATACAAAAAGGGCAATAAAAAAGACAAGAACAATTACAGACCAATTTCTTTACTTTCCTCTGTATCTAAAGTCTTTGAAAAATTGATTAAGACTAGGATTATCTCGTTCCTTGATCACAAAAACTTTTTTAGTCCGATGCAATTCGGTTTTAGATCAGGGTGTTCTACTGAAGATGCCTTACTAAACTTTTGTTCATTTGTCTATGGTGACTTAGATAGTAAAAAGAGCTGCGCTGGTCTATTCGTAGACATTACTAAAGCATTTGACATGGTAGATCATGAAATTCTGTTATCAAAGTTGCATAACGTCGGTTTTCGTGGGTTTATTCATAGCTGGTTTAAATCCTACTTAACAGGAAGAGTACAGAAGGTAAAAGTTGGTAATAGTATAAGCAACACACTCACTATCAATTTGGGAGTTCCACAGGGGTCTGTCTTAGGCCCGCTATTATTTCTAATTTATTTAAACTCAATTTTTTCGCTACCATTTTTTGGTAAAGTTACCGCTTTCGCTGATGACCTCGCGATTGCGTATGGATCAATGAGTTTTTTGGATTTGGTGGCGGGTATGAATCACGATATACATCTGCTACGGACCTGGTTCGCTAAACATAAGCTTATAGTGAGTAAAAAAACTCAGATGATGTTTTTTAATCTTCAAGCAAAAAGTGTGCCCAATGTTGATATTGTTTTTCATTCGAGAAGCTGTAGATGTTTCGCCCTGCATGACTTGTCTTGCCCTTTGAAATCCTTCAACTCCAATGCTCACTGTAGCGATTTGTGTTTCACCATTGATACAGTGAAGGACTTTCAGTATTTGGGGGTAGTTCTTGATAAAAATTTATGTTGGTCTTCACACACTTCTCGCTTGAAGACATATTTGCAGTCTACAGTTCGACACTTTTATAACCTTAGAGAGGTATGTTCAAACGCCACGCTTAAAACTCTTTACTACGCGCTAGTCGACTCCAAACTTCAATATGGGATTAGTTGTTGGGGTGGTGCATCTTTGAATAAGCTTCAGCCCCTTTTAACTGTGCAGAAATGCGTTATCAGGAAAATTTGTAATGCGAATCGGTTTCACCATTCCATGGAGCTATTTAAGAGCCTGGGAATCTTGCCGGTAAGACACTTGTATTACTATAAGACACTAAAAATATTTTTTATTCGGTGCGGTTACTTACATACTTTGGAGTCGGGAAATTATTGTCTGAGGACCAACACTCAGGGTTTGGTCGTTGTTCCGACATATCGTACTACTCATTTGAGTAACTTCTTCACCATTGTATCTTGTAAGTTGTTCAATGTTCTGCCTGCTAATATACGACTCATTAGAAATTTGCCTAAATTTTTGAAAAGTGTTAAATCTTATCTTTTAGAGTTATCACATAATGATATCAAGATTTTGCTGAGACCTAGTATTTAATGAACCTTAAGTCTAAAATTTGTTTTATTGAATATTGAAATTGTAATTTCATAGCACCTTTTTCACCCCACACACTTTATATATGTATATTATATTGGATTTTATTTTTGAAAATAGCATTCGACACTATTATATCCATTTTACAGAATGCTTTACCTTTTTTCTTACAAGTCAATCTAATTGGTCTTACTTTAAGCTGTTATGTAACATTGTAAGAAAAAATGAATAAATAAATCTAAATCTACTACCAAGGTTCGAGTGGTGTTCAATGCATCAAGTCCATCTTCGAATGGGGCTAGTTTAAATGATGTGCTCTACCTAGGCCCAGTTTTGCAGGCCGATCTCGTCGCCTTGCTATTGAAGTTGCGATTTTTCAAATATGTTTTCAACGCGGACATCGAGAAGATGTATAGGCAGATTCAGCTGCATTCAGATAATACGCCATACCATGAATTCTTTTCAGAGAATCCCAAAATGAGGCGCTGGTGGATTATGAGTTGCAAACGGTGACGTTTGGTGTCAACTGTGCCCCGTATCTGGCAATAAGAACTCTTCTCCAATTAGCAGAAGACGTTAGTTTGCAGTTTCCATTAGCTTCCAGGGTTTTAAAGCAGCATATGTACGTGGACGACGTACTTGCTGGAGCTCATGATACCGAGACAGCAATTCGCACGCGAAATGAACTCATAGTTGCGCTGAAGGGAGCTGGATTTCCACTCCGGAAGTGGACATCGAGCTCCAGGGAAATCTTGTCAGCTTTGCCAAAGGCTCATCTTCTGAAGGAGGATTTTTTGGAAATCGACGATGTGAGCGAGGCGAGAATGTTGGGAATTCGATGGAATGCTGCTCACGACATGTTTCACTTCAACGTGCAAGAGATCCCAATAAAACCGTGCTACACCAAGCGGGAGGTTTTATCGTGTGTGGCAAAATTATTTGACCCTGCAGGGTGGTTGGGCCCCATTGTGGTAGAGGCAAAAATTCTTATGCAAGACATATGGCTAACCAAGATAGATTGGGATGATAGTCTACCTCGAACCCTTTACCAGCGGTGGGAGAACTTTCTTAGAAATTATATCCATATTTCAGAGATTAAAATTCCAAGGTGGATCAATTTCACACCTTGGAATGAAATTGAGTTTCATGGATTTTGTGATGCCTCAGAGAAGGCGTATGCGGCAGCGTTGTATGTAAGAGTACGCGAACGTAATTCAAATAAGACCCCGGATGTATATTTACTTGTAGGTAAAACAAAAGTAGCCCAGTAAAAACCGTCTCTATACCGCGATTAGAGTTGTGCGGGGCACTACTTTTGGCAGAACTAATAAATGCTTTACTTCCGCAGTTTGACGTAGCCCAGCCAGTGATCTACAAGTGGACCGACTCCACCATCATGCTCTCGTGGCTCAGGAAGCCTCCTTGTTGTTGGACCATCGGCGAATCGGATCGCAAAAATCGATGAACTGGTTGGTGTGAGAGGATGGAATCATGTGGATTCGAATGATAACCCAGCAGACCTCGGCAGCCGCGGCGTCCCACCCCAAGAACTGGTAAAGAGCACACTTTGGTGGCAGGGCCCAAAGTTGTTGAAAGAACAACCATCGGAATGGCCAAAAAAGATGGATGAGAGTTCCATGGCAACGGATTTAGAACAAAAAGCCGTGCGCGTTCACATGATCGCCACGCAGCCGCATGACCTTTTGGAAAGATTTTCGGATTTCTCTCGAGCACTGCGGGTAATAGCACGGGTTTTTCAGTTTTATTATAAAACGCATCCCGTACACAAATTGATCCCACGAGGGGAAACGACCCAAGTGACTTCCGATGAAATTCGACAGGTCAAAACACGCTTGATTCTTTTAGCGCAGAAGCGGTGCTACTCCAATGAATATCAGGCACTTGGGGCATCAAGGCCAGTGGGCGCAAAGAGTCCCCTCAACGCTCTCAATCCATTTCTCGATAGAAATGGAGTCATGAGAGTTGGAGGGAGACTAGCGCTAGCGGAGCTGCCATATAATGAACGCTACCCAGTGATTTTGCCGTACGATTGCCAATTTTCTCGACTTTTAGTCAGATTCTCACACCTGATTTCCCTGCATGGAGGAACTCAACTCATGCTGAGACTTCTGAGGGCAGGATTTTGGATCATACGGATGAAAAATTTAATCAAAAGCGTAATCCATAATTGTAAAGTTTGCCTTATTTACAGAAAAAAGACACGAGAGCAACTTATGGCAGCACTCCCACCGGAACGAACGGAAGTTTCCCGGCCCTTCACCAATAATGGCGTGGATTTCACTGGACCGTTCGAGATAAAAAACTATACCAGCAGAGCGTGTCTTATAACCAAAGGATATGTTTGCGTTTTCGTGTGCTTCGCGACGAAGGCAATACACCTGGAAGCAACGAGCGATCTATCGGCTTCCACCTTTCTAGCGGCATTTTCAAGGTTTGTGGGAAGACGCGGTTGTCCTCGGAGGGTGTACTCGGACAATGGTACTAATTTTGTAGGAGCTAATAAAGCTTTAAGGCAGGACTTCCGTAACTTTGTAGCCGAAAGTTCCCGCCTAACCACCCAGTCGTATGCTCATCAAGAGATCGACTGGCACTTCATCCCACCGGGAGCCCCACATATGGGAGGGCTGTGGGAAGCAGGAGTGAAAAGCTTTAAAACCAACTTCCGTAAGGTGGCGAATACCATGCGGTTTGCAATGGAGGAGTTCTCCACTTTGCTAGCAAAGATAGAAGCCTGCCTAAACTCGAGACCAATTAGTCCGCTTTCCGACAACCCCGAATCCACAGAACCCCTCACCCCAGGACACTTTCTAATAGGCAGCCCGTTGCTGGCAATTGCGGAACCGGAAATAAGTGGAAATCCCATGTCAATCGTCAACCGATGGCAAAAAATTAAAGCCATTCATCAAGGATTCTGTCGGCGATGGAAGGAGGAATACCTATAGGAACTACACAAGAGAGTCAAGTGGCAACACCCCCAACGAAACATCGAAGTCGATGATTTCGTGGTTATCAAAGAGGATAACCTACCCCCGAATGAATGGCGACTTGGCAGAGTTGTTAAGGTTTTTTTAGGACAAGACAAACGCGTGCGAGTCGTAGAAATATGCACCACGCGTGGCGTAATTACACGACCAATCGTAAAATTAGTACTACTCCCTCTAGCGAATACAAACTAACTTTTTTTCTACTTCCAGAATTTTACAATATGGTTCGAGCTAACTCAAACGCAGCCCAAGAGTGGTACCGATGCCCCGGTTGCAAGCGTAACCACCGCTTGCTGTTCTGCCGTCAGTTCCGCCGAATGGAGCCTGAGGAGAGACTTCGAGCTGTCCTCCTTCACCATTATTGTGCCAACTGCCTTTCGTCGCGACACATGTCCGGCGAGTGTTCATCACAGAGAAGTTGTGATCTGTGCCAACAGCGACACCACAGTCTCCTCCACCTGTGGGAAACTTCCAGGCGGCAGGAAGAGCCGAATGCTCCCGACGTCCGGCCAATCCGGCACCGCCGTCCATACCACCGTCAAAAATAGACGCCCGCGTTCTCGCCGACACACGCGCCGCAACTCGCAACCGCCGCGCCGCCGAGGTGTGAGAGACGCCCGAGAGCGAATCCATGGACCAGCTCGAAGTGCTCTGGGCTTATCAGTCCTCACACCTACGGTGATGCTAAAGGTGATGTCCAGAGGGAGAATTTATTCTGTGCGAGCCATCGTAGACCCAGGGCAGCCGCATTGCACAATCGCAAGATCCCTAGCGCGGAGGCTGCACGCAGTACCCAGAGGTGAGAGCGACCAGTGTTCTTTAACACTCAAAGGGTGGAATGAGAGACTGGAGATACGGGCAAAGGTGCTACCGAGCCTGACGCGAACCGCCCCAGAGCGCACAGTCGACGCGCATGTAGCGGATGAGTTCGACAATCTGCGCTTAGCCGACCCAACCTTTTACCGCGCGAGTGTGGTATCTATGGTATTGGGAGCCGACGCATATGCCGTAAGTTTGCGTCCGGGACTGATGCCCGCGACCCCCACTAGACCAGCCGCGCAGAATACTATGTTTGGCTGGGTGATATCAGGAGCTACCCCCTATTGCTGGAGCTGAAGAAGACGGCGACGAGGAGGCTAACGAGTTTAGTATTTAAGAAAAAACAAAGAATGAACTGATGAATTATTGGATTACATACTTATTTTTGAATTGTATATTTGAAATGTAATTTGAATTTTGAAATTATTGAATTAGTTTTTTCTATATATTGCAGCGATCCTGCAAGGCGGGCGGCATGTTTAAGCCTGCAGCTTAAGTTTTAGTATACAAACCTCACCGAGAGATGTCGCTGCTAATCACTCGCTGACAGGACTCGTTACGTTGTCTCCCTTTTGGCACGAGTCCTGTTAGTCGATCCCGTTGCCAGATTCCACCTTCTGTGAAGCCTATAAATGCGGCATTTCAGAATAGTCTCTTTCTATTTTGTGATCGACAGCCAGCGACATCTCAGGTGAGTCAACTCATTTCTATACATTTTCTCTTTAATCAATAAAACTTGAATTTTGTATAATATACGAAAACCTGGTTTCTCTATACCTTTGGAGACTATGGAACTCGTAAAGAGTAAGTAAAAGATTATCTCAAAGAATCGGCTCACCCATTGATCCCCGTTGCCGGAATCACGAGGATTTTCGGCCCCTAACTTGCCCCGCTCGAACACATTTGATCTTGGTCGTTTTATGGTAGTCCCAAGTTATAATGCAGGATCGCCAATATATCATGATGATATTTTATTATTTAAAGCTTTGAATTATTTATTGCTCATTAGAAAATTTTGTGTATGTAGTTTGAAGCCCTTTATTTTACTGGTTTTAAAAACTTTTCAATTTAGAAATTCTAATAAAATCTAAGAAAAATTGAACAAATATAAATTGTACAGGTAAAAAAGAAGAAGGTATTTATACCCTACAATGATGATTAGGATTTTAACAAATTATTATTAATAATAATCATTATTTATGGGACTAACAACCAAATTTCAACTTGTCTCGCTCTTTGGTAACGCCATAAAAACTACATAAAAAAATTCCCACTAAACTATTTTCGGATTTGTCTTTTCTTTACTTCGTTTGGTACAAGCTATACAAGTACATCAAAATATTTTAAATTAAATGTACGTATGCATTGATCTCAACTTTCAGGGTCGATTACTCCACTGTGCGGCGGCTCCTGGACCCGGACATTTGGCAAGCCTAACCGTGAGGTTTATTTTTACCTTACGTATTTATGTACATTAGACTGAATCACTCCCCATACAAAAAAAAATCGGTATTGGAATTATAAAATCTATTAAAATCTATATTTAGACAGAAATAAAAACAGTGTGAAAATACCTTTCTACTGAGATCCCATAAGTCTAAATCAGAATAGTTTTGGCCCAGCTATTAAAGTTTTTCGTAAATTAATCTTTGAAAAAGGTAAAAAAAAGCTTCAAAAATCTCATTCTTACGATTCCGTTGAAAAGATTTTTAAATATTTTTATGTAGATTTTTTAAGCTTAATCTGTTTTGTCATCTGAGGGGACTCTTTCAAAAAGTTCTGTAAGAAACAATTTTTTTTTCATAAAAAAACTCCATTTTTGGAGGTATTTTCAAATCGGTCCAGCTCACTTAAATCTTAATATTTTTCCGAAATATTTTGGTGGACGTCTTAAAATATAATAAATTTTGTAACTCTGGCTGAAAAACCGCAACTTTTTTAGGTGATGCAGTCTAAGGTACATATATCGCACGTTTAATAATATAACGAAATATTTCAAAATTTCAATTTTGTGGGAAAACGCAATCAAAGCTTTATCAATTCATATAGTTCGTATACAACAAGACAGATGGAAAGACAAATATCTTCGCCATATTTGGGAAGTTTGGTTATCTGTTAGACTGAACATAATCTACTTATCAAGCTTATTAATTGCATAATGTAATCTCAAAAAACGTAAATTTTTAAACGTGCGATATATACTTAATAATAAATATGTGTATGAAAATGAGTGATATTATTTTCTGCTACGATTTTCCACGTCATTTACTCCGAACGCTTTATTAAAACTATAAACTATGCGAATTTGTTGCCATTTTTTCAGTTTTTCGCAATTTTTTCGAAATTTTGAGGGCATAGAAGTCAAAAGGACTTCAGAATCGGTTTCAGCGGGTCGTATTACATGACCGTAGGTAGGTTTGGTTAAAAGCACACACCACTTTTTTGTGTGCTATGTATAATATGTAAACACTTAAATATCCATATACTAAATAGCTTTTATTCTGCTCTTTTTGTTTACCTGGAAATTTTATTTTAAGCATAAAAACCAGCAAAAACTGTATTTACTGCCGTCAAACGCCGTTTTCTTAAATGGTAGGAAAGAAACCATTTTGGTAGGTTTTTGAACCAGATCTTGGTAGGAGAGAAAGTTTTTCAGTGGTAACCCTGGCGGAAAAATGTGCAGGATTGCCAACTATCAGTTGTTTTTCGAAGTCAGCTGTATGAAGGAAAACAAAGTGGAAAGGAATTTAAAAAACACTCATCATGTGCTCGTTTATAGTAAAATTTGTTGATTTTACATAGTTTGAGGAAAATTATGGATTATGATGCATTTGCAATTAAGCGGAGTAAGAGCGCGCTATAGCAACGGATTCAGAAAGGTATGGGGAGCAGTCAGGCATAGGATATTGACCCCTTTCGATGAAAAGATTACGTGCACTTTATGAAACTTACGTTTTATGAAACGTAGGTTTTATGTCAAGCCCTATATTTGCACATTACACGTTTTTGTTGTAAAAATGTTTGTTTTACATTTTGAATGCTTATTATTAGGGCAACCAAAAATATGTCGTAAAACATGATTTTAAGTGCGTAGAATATGCACGATAAAACAAGAAAAATGCATAAATATGCACCAATAAATATCAAAAACTTACTTAAAATATGAGTTAAAAAAAATAAATATTAGCTCAATTTTGTTTGTAAAAATCTATTGAAT
>NW_023458555.1:77449941-77453137 GCF_013731165.1 Rhagoletis pomonella | reverse complement strand
TTAGCTCAATTTTGTTTGTAAAAATCTATTGAATTTTACTCAAAAATTTACAAAAACACTGGTAAAACTAAAATCGTGCACATTCTGATCGTATTCACTTACATATGGGTATTTCCTGAAAAGTGTCAACCAAGACCAAAAAAATAGAATTTTGCCTGGATAGTTTGAGGAAAATTATGGATTATGATGCATTTGCAATTAAGCGGAGTAAGAGCGCGCTATGGCAATGTATTCACAAAGGTAGGGGAGCTTTCGGGCATAGGATATTGACCCCTTTCGATGAAAAGATTACGTGCACTTTATGAAACTTACGTTTTATGTCTAGCCCTATATTTGCACATTACACGATTTTGTTGTAAAAATGTATTTTTTTAGATTTTGAATGCTTATTTTTAGGGCAACCAAAAATATGTTAAAAACATGATTTTACGTGCTTAGAATATGCATGATAAAACAAGAAATATGCATAAATATGCACCAATAAATATCAAAAACTTTCTTAAAACATGAGTTAAAAAAATAAATATTAGCTCAATTTTGTTTGTAAAAATCTATTGAATTTTACTCAAAAATGTGCAAAAAGCACTGGTAAAACTAAAATATTAGACATTCAGATCGTATTCACTTACATACTATGTATAGAAATAGAAATGCAAATTTAAATTAAATATTTTTGTTGCAATAAAAAACAAAATGAATTATTTTCCATGGACCAAGGTTAAAAATTCAATGCTATTGGGTTTGGAGCTTTTTGGCCGGTTATATTAAATAAAACAAGTGTTTACTTCTTCTCCTACGCGTTTCGACGCATATTCGCGTAATCCTCTATCGCCAACTATGTATAGCGGACATAGTTTTAGATAAAACTGTTGACGGCAGCATTAAGATGTAGTTAAGATGAAGGCCGTGGAAGAGATTTTAAGAATATTTAATAGACAACATAAAAAAATACAATTCACTCTGGAGAAAGAAAAATATTACAAATTAGCCTTCCTAGACATAGAATTATATAAAAAAAAAAAAAACTAAAAACTAGTTGGTACACCAAAGCCGTAGCATCCTCAATGATGATCAACTACCACTCAAACCACCCATGGACTCAAAAGAGAAACACTGCTATAAATTATATAAACAAAGATAACTCCTTGAGTGACCAGGAGTCCATGGATCAGAACAAGAGAAAAATAAGAAGCATACTGTGCAAAAACGGGTATCCTAACAAAATAATAGAAAGCTTACTAACAGCAGCAGTAAACAAAATCAAATGTAAAAGTGACAATACAAAAACAAAGGAGGATAATTGCAAAATATACACAGGCGTCACATATATACCTAAACTTACGGATAACAAAACACTACGCAAAATTATTAAAAACAACAACGTAAGCTATGCACATAAACCACATCACACTATCCAAGCCATTTATACCAAAACGAAAGACAAAATTGGTAAGGAACAACTACACAATGTAGTCTACGAAATAAAATGTCAAGGCGAAGAAGGAGAAAACTGCAGCAAAGTTTACATTGGCACAACGAAGAGATCGCTTGGAACGAGAATCAACGAACATAAGCTAGACGCCAAAAACAACAAGAGTACCACAGCATTAGCGCAACACCTGACGGAAGACAAACATACAGCTGATTTTGACAATGCAAAGGTCTTGGACGTGAAGAACGGAACGAGAAGAAGGATGACATTAGAAGGGTTGCGCATACAAAAAAAAATAACTGAAGCAATGAACTTCAAAGAAGACGTAGATAGTATAAACTTTATAATAATAAAAAAATTTAATTTTTAGGCAAAAATATTTTTTTTTCTTCATACATTTATTTATACCAGCAAAACTGTCGAGTATATTGAAAAACGTTATATTAACAGATTAAAGGAATTGTAATTTTTAATTTTTTTAAATTTGTTTGAGCAAAATCGGACCAGTGGTTCTCGAGTTATGTCAAAAAAAAGACCACGAAAGGTGACAATTTCCCGTATATGATAGTTACTAACTTCAAATCGATATATCTCGATTCCTAGACGTGACCCAGCGAAACGCCGGGCCACGTATAACTTGTTTTTGACCGATATAACATTTCCCGGAGGTTTCATCCCATCCCGATTTTGAGTGTCGCATAGTGTTATTCGTTATTATTATGTTTTTCGTATTTATAAATATAAAGACTCACTGAAGAATACGCGAATATGCGTCGAAACGCGTAGGAACAGAAGTAAACACTTGTTTTATTTAATTTAACCGGCCAATAAGCTCCAAACCCAATAGCATTACAAAACAAAATGGTCGGATAAATTTTCAAAAAGAAATGATGGCCTCTTATCGCGGAATACATTCTTAAACATGGAAAAGGTACGAGCTTAAAGGCACTAGTGGCAGATAGTGGCAAAAAACTATATTCAAATAATAACCACAAATCCAAATAAAAATTGTTTCGAAGTTAAGTCAATATTCTAATTTGATGGCTGAGTGGAAGATCGACCTATCTCGGAAGCCTATATCAGAAAACTTTTCAAGAATGCCCTACTTCAGAATTTGATTGAAAAACGCCCTATTTCAGAATTTTATTGAAAAATACTCTGTCTCAGAATTTGGTTGAATAATGCCCTATCTCAGAATTCGGTTCAAAAACGCCTGTGGCAACCCAGCAAAACTACCTTTCAATACATCTCTACGACCAGTGTATCCTGAAACCCTGGTTCTAAAACTTCGGGTTTTTTCTTTCTTCTTGATACGTCGTAGCGTACTACAGCAGCATAAAATCATATAATAAAATTTCCTTTTGTTAAGTAGATTAAGTTGTATTTGGTAAAGTACTAAATAAATAGTTAACTAAATAACTATATTGGTGACCCCGACGCTTCGATTTTCAGCAAACTCAGAAGAATTGTGGCATCCTACGTGTTACACACACACATAAGCAATCGTGCCCCCCATTTTGAGAATTGTGCAAACACATCCACATTTTGCTTTTCGCTAGAAATTTTTAGAACGTTCTCGAGACAAAGAAACGCATCATCATGCCGAATACCGACGAAAATAGCGACGAAACTACGCTGGATAACAGCGCCGGTACTTGACATCAGCACTTTTGCCGCACGGGTACAAGTGCCTCAGTTACATGGCTACTCCATCAAGAACATAGAGTCGTGGTTTACACGTCTCGAAGCTTTTTTCCGTATCCA
>NW_023458555.1:77385246-77429941 GCF_013731165.1 Rhagoletis pomonella | reverse complement strand
TTTTCCAAATAAATAAAAACAGACTCCCTGAAGAAGGCGGAAAACAACGCCGAAACGCGTAGGAGGAAAAAAGGAAACTTGTTTTTGCTTTTTTAAACTACCGGCCGGAAAAGCTCCTAAAATAACAAAAAAATAAATAAAAATAAATTAAATTTTCTAGGCTGTATTTTTACGGAGCCTACTCGACACCGGGCCGCCTCGGGTAGTAACGGTGGCCTTTCCAGGGAAAACGGGGCGCTACACTGGTCGACTGGTCGTTTTCGCCCCACCACACCTCGAGTCCACCGCACTCTCCCTGTAGAGTAAAGTGGACGATTATGAAAAAGTTATGTCTAAAATCGCCAAAGTCTCGGACCTTCCGGGGGAGGAGGTTTACTCCCCCAAATCCCCAATCGAGGAGGGCGCTCTGCTTCGCTCCAGCCAGGAGACGGTGGCGGAGTCGGTCTCAGGCAGTACCAGCCATAGTACTCCCAACAACAGCCCCTCACGAACCCACAATACCAGTGCGAGCCAACGCACTGGGGGATCGACAGCGGGGAACTTTGATGCACCATCATCATCGGCAACTGCGAGTCAACGCAAGAATGCAGGTTGCGTACCTGAGGCCTCATGCTCCTCTCTGGCGAGTCGTCAGATGAACATGCGCCCATCAGGAAAGGCGACTCCTATATCTCCCAAATTGACACCTTCCGCCTCCAGTACCTCGAGACCGCAGGCATCGGGGGCCAAGTCTGCACTACCGACAGCGGTAAATGCCAAGACCTACAGGAAGGCTAAATTCATCCTGAAAAAGATTGCGCAGAACCAGGAGGAGGGCATCCTGAACGTGCGCGACACTGACGACCGGAAAAAATACGAGGCGATCGTTGCCGCCTTTGATAGTAGCAAAGCGGCAAAGTCCCGCGAGGAGGCGGGCAAGACGAACAAAAGCAACCGATCGCGAGACGACAGCTCTAACGCTCCGAAGAGAAGCAAAGATGCGAGTGGCGTATCCCAACCCGTAGCGCAAGGCCCGCTGAAGTACAGCGATATAGTGAAGGACCACCTGAGTGTCGGACTTATAGACGAGTCGTCTAACTGCGGCAAACCAGTCCTCGAAAAATGGCCAGAGATCGAGGTCCGGCTTTCGGGTTTGGCGATGGGGAGTACCCTAGCCAACCCCGAGGGCCCGATACCGCGGTTCGATTCTGAGGAGGTCATCAGAGGTCAGATTTCCCGCACTTACAATTAAATTAAAGAAGCCCTATTAATTGCATAGGCATATCAGATTTGTAAGTCGTTAAAGCGCGAGACTTTACGCATAATCTATTTCTTGTATCCAAAAGAACAAACAACGGCTGTGAGTCGAGGCACAGCAAGGTCAACTAGGCGCCCAAACCAATTCCCTCCAACGGTTCTTTTGGAGAAGAAAAAACAATTGATTAAATCATTTAATGAAAAAAAGATGGCAGAATATGGTGAAGCTGGAAAAGCCAAAAAGCTGGAAATAGAAATTTTGTCACAACGCTCGATTTTGGAAACTGGCGAAATGGGCTAGAGAAGAAATAAGAACCGAGGAGTTTTTCTAGAAATCCTTAGAAAGGTTTATGAGTCTCTCAATGAACTCTACAATACATATAACAAGCTGAAGTTTGACATAATTAAAGACTTTTTTTTCGAATGTTATCCTAAGCGTTCTGCTTGCGAGAGCGAAATGCTAATAATAAAGAAATTAGCTCAAGAAATCAATAACAAAAATGCAGAGGGGACAGTTTGCACTTCTAATAATAAAATAGAGGCGGATGCCAAAGAAGAATGGCTCTTGCCAGAGTTAGTGCATCATGCACCAAAAGTGTCAGAGTAGCTGACACGGTGAAAATGTATAAAGATGCCATGCAAGAATTCGTTTGTCCCCCGTCCATATTTTGGCAAAATGTGGGACAAAGTAGTGATGGTCGCTGCCGAAAAAACGTTAGAACAAGAAAACACATTTTTGAAGCAGCAGTACGCAGAAAGCAATTATCACATTAAACTAATGCAGGAAGTAGATATTTGCCTACAGAGCTTGTATGAAGATACAACAGAAGATAATGCAGGAGAAGATTGTGGCGATGAAAGCGAAATGGATGATGATGAAGAAGTCGAGGAAGTCCACGAGGTCGATGCAAATTATAATGAAATCACTGACCCTGTGTTTAACGGTGGATGTAATATACGAGCACACAACACTCAATCTACTGGAACAAATGTACTGAATAAATCTCCAGACAAGGAAGTTCAAAACCGAGGCAACGTTGAGCAGCATTCAGTAAAATCTACATCCAAAACAGCAGCAAATTTAAATAAATCAGTGACCAGCAAACCTGATGCGAAGTCTAGTATCAAACATTCTGGTACCAGTACAACGCGTAGTCATCGCGGAGGTAGCGGTAATGATGAGATACAAAATATCGATCACATAACGGGTAATAACACCATTGATACAGTTAAATGGCAAACTCCTAGGCCCCCGGCAGGTCCACCTTCTGGCAAAATGTGGGATAAACATCATAAACGGCCAAAAATGCAAGGCGAGTTTCCTGAGATTTGGCGTAAGAGGAAGAAAGTCACACATCTTTAATAATATGTATAGTAATTATTATTATTTTATTAGTAGTTTACGTGAAATTCATGCGGAAGAAAACAACTAATTTAAAAATTCAATTTGAATCTCCCACCAGTATTGGCCGCCCGCAAGATGTTCAATTGTAAAATAAATTGAACATGTTTAGTATACAGTACATAAATAATCACTTTTTTGCCCTCGGCAATATGTTCAAACATCTCTGAACATGTGTGAATACATACAAACATACATATATGCCTGGGTCTTAAAAATACTCAAACTTAAAATTGTAATAAACATTTCTAATCCTTGAATATACAAAGATAAAAATTGTGCACTTGCACCAAAACTAAAACACAGTCCACCGAAGAAAATATAAATAGAAGAAAATATAATTTGTACGCTTACATTTACATACTTATATGTATAAATTCAAATGTATGTATCCAAACACAAACATACGATAAGAATGTCAAGTGCATTCGACGCACAAAAGTAGGTAATTAAATGTAAAGAACGTTCGCGAGAAACAATAAAATATTGAATC
This sequence comes from Rhagoletis pomonella, assembly GCF_013731165.1. Taxonomy (NCBI): domain Eukaryota; kingdom Metazoa; phylum Arthropoda; class Insecta; order Diptera; family Tephritidae; genus Rhagoletis; species Rhagoletis pomonella. The sequence continues at coordinate 77,426,810 of NW_023458555.1, read as the reverse complement.
GGTTGATCCTTTATCAGTTGTAAAAATATAAACACACATAAAATGCAGCGCATACGGGAAACATTAAAATGTCAATGCTGCAAAGCAACCCTTATGGTGCTACAAATAGAAAATACAATTGCCTATCAATATTCTTTACATGCAAAGATGTAGCAGAGGAACACAACCAAAATACCATAAGAACCAATGCACTGGTTTCTTCCCTGCAGGGAAACCGCGGACTAGTGAATCAAGTTTCTAGTTCCGTACTAGGTCTTTATCCCCAAAAAGGAACTAGTCAGATAGGAACCTGTCCAAAATCGGCGAAAAGTGGTACTTTTAAGAAACTAATTTTGTTCAGTTTTTTTCACTACAGATCTATATCTAAAGTGACGAATTTAGAAATGGTTCGGAACTATAGAAAAAGGGATGCAGAACGAACTAGATCCTATTTGTCGAATTTAGAACTATTTCGGAACTATCGAATAAGGGATGCAGCGGGGGGCTTGTTTACTTTACATAGACATGTGTTCGGCGGCTTTTTCGTTCAAATACGCTTCTATTCTGTGCTTCGCAGATGCCACTTCATAGTTTGGTAATACAAAACAAAGCTTTGTGTTAACGTATTAACATCTTGGGGCCATCTGGAATCTAACCAATAACTGCGAGCACCTCTGCAAAGTCAGCTACAGCAAGGTATGTAAACGTACATTTCTTACAATCATTCAAACAAATTTAATGTCAAATTGAAAAAACGTTTCTTTGAAAATAATGTAAAATCGCACACGGAAGAACCGAAAAGATTGAAAAATCATGATACTTTTTTCTTTCGTCTGTCGATTTTAGAACTGGTTCGGAACTATAGAATTTAGGACTAGTTCGGAACTATCGAAAAAGGGATGCAGCGGGGGGCAATTGACACTTTCTAGGACATCGCCATGTTAAATTCGCCAGTTGCTTGCATGCAAAAGAGATTTATCGCGAACCAGTACTGGGTCTAAGTGTACTAGAAGCGCCCCAGTCCAGAACTAGAGATTTTCCCCACAGGGTTATTTTATCTTTTGTAAATATACATACATACACACACACACATACACATATGTACATATAAAATTAGTTAGGAAACGTAAAGTAAGAAAATTGTATATAAAGAAGAAATATTTAATAAACAGATCAGAATCGTAAAGACTCTCAATAAAACTCCTCTTCTTCTATATTTTATTTTGTATGCTTTACTTCCCCCCACCAGCGGTAAGGGGTAAGACTTTTAATATTGAAAGTACTAACCTCTTATTTTATTAGACTCTACTTCCCCCCACCAGCGGTAAGGGGTAGAGAATTTTAGAATAAGAGTATTTGCATTGCTGACAATTACTTGTTACCCCCCACCCGAGTTAAGGAACAAGTGACTCAGTTCTGCAACGAACAACATATGTGCAATATTTATATTTACATATGTACATATACATATATATATTATAGACATTTTGTTCGGAGTTGAAGTTTCCCTACATATACCACCCGATAGTATACGATACTATCGAAAATATCGATAGTATTTTTCAAACTATCGATAGTATTTTTCAAACTGTCGAAACTATCGAATGACGTTACCAGTGGCGTAGCCAGGATTTGGCTTTAGGGGGATGCAAAAAAAATTTCCATCGATAACTTAAATTTGTGACACACAATGGCTAGAGGCGTCGCCTGAGTGCATTCTTGCATATATTTATGTATATGCCAGTTTTACCGTTATATATTTTTTATCTACTCGTTTATTTCATGGGGTGTTCATGCTTTATTTAAATTTAATAAATTAAATTACTATACCGTTTTAAAAATCTGCAAATTCACTGCGGGAAACTGTTTATTCTCTGTTTGTCTTCGCCTTCTCGTTTTTGCCTTTATAAGTTTTGAAAAAGGGTTTTGAACGAACCATTATATCACATTCCTAGGCAAGTTTTGAAAGAATATTTTTGATACTAAATTTTATTAAAACAAAATGTAGAAATCAGCTTCATATAGAAACAGTGTCATCGTTAATTAAGAAAGAGATGTTCTTAAATATCATAACTTTACGACACTCACATATTGACTAGATTTGACTATTTATTTTATTATATTTTAATTTGAATTATTTGTTTATAAAAATATAGTTTATTCCTTAAAAAACACTAAATGAAAATAAGTGTAAGCTTTGAACAACATTAAAAAAAAAAATCGACAAACTTTCGTAAGAACTTCGAACTCTCTATTTAAATTTTAGCTTTTAATATTTTGCAGTTTTTTAGCTCATTCAGTTTTAGTCTAATAAAGTGCAAATTTAAAGTAGCTGTGATTTCTAGTTGATGTATGGCATATTTTTGACGATGTCGGTAATTTTCTTCCATATTATTGTAAGTATGTTCGACGATTTTTTTAATGAAGAAAATGAGCAATGCCTTCATCAAAAAAAAAATATATATTAAAAATCAACGATAAGTCGCAGCTATGTATTTTAAACTTGCGTTTTATTTGAATTGATCGGGCTACAAACTGCATACTCAAAATATGTATTTATAGGAAATCTAATTAAAGAGCTTTACGAAAGTTGGTTGATTTTTTTAATGTTGCGCAAAGATTAAACCTTGGATTTGTACGGGTTTTAATAAAGTGTAAACTGCATTTTTATAAACAAATAATTAAAATTATATAATTTTAAGATAATGGCTAGTTAACATGTATACAGTTTTGATAAGCACTTGAAATGTCAAGTTTTAGTACTGAATTCAAAGAAGATGTCTCTTTTATCCATTCATAATAACTTAAAAAAATTTGTTTGTTAAGAAGTGTATCTTAAAATATCTGACTTGACATTTATATTAAAAGTGTAAAATATGTTACCTACATAAATTTTCCCGTGAATACCATAAAAGCATTGGTCTTGAAGAGAATCTATGTATGCATGCATGCATATTAGCAAATTAAAAAGTCGATACAATACAGTCAAAAAGTACAGTTTTTGTATAGATTATAGATTATTTCCCAACACTGTAGGGAACTAAGCAAAATGGCCTAGTGTATTTCGCAAATATTCAAATACATAATCCACCAACCGATAAACATATTCATTAAAAGATAATTTTTCATCAGTCTGAAATAAAAAAATTATAAATCGGAAGGGTAAAATAGTATTGTGTTCTTAATTCAAAAATTAAAAGTTTAATTTCACTGACGAAGGGGGGGATCTATCCCCCAAAACGGCCCCCCTCAACCCCCTGGCTACGCCACTGGGCGTCACTATCAATAGTTTTGCAGTTCTACGCACCACTAGTATACTCCAGCCACTAGCGGCACCCCAGGCATTCTATTTCTATTTTTGTTGGCTTTGAATTTTCATTAGAAATTAGCAAAAATTCAGATTTCCGTGTTTTCTACTGAAAGTTTTTCTTATGTGGTCCATAATAGCCTTCGCTCCCCTACTTATTTATAGTTTTGCAAAATAATTCAATGAATATCATCATGCATGTGCAGTAGGGTGATTCAAAATTGGAACTTTTTTGAATTTCGACTGGGAACGTTCGGATTCTTGAAGATAATAGGGAAGACAAGTTCCTTCTGCTTATTTGAACAAGATTTAGAGGTCGCTCAACGCTGTTGTTTGTTTTCCGGAAAATGCAGATTTTAAATGCATCTTTATAAAAAAATAGGAATATTTTAATCAAATCTTGTCGGATTTCGTTGAAATTTCGTAGGTAGGTTCTCAAATAACAGAGTATTAGAATACAGTTTACATTGGTTTGATAAATTAGTTTTAAATACATATATTAATTTTGCCTTATAAAAAATTAACATTTGCAATACTTTGTTTTTGTTCCTTAACCAGTGAGCACATGCTTAATACATCTAAGATTACATTATAATTCATACCAATAGAGGACCTCATCATTAAATATTACTAATCATCAAATAAAAAAAGTCACCAGATAAACATCACTCATATTTACGCCATGTTGAATCCAAGTGTTTTCCTAGTCATTGCAAATATTAATAGTATAATAACAATATTTTGGCGCATGCACCTTTGTCAAGTGTTTGGCTGAGCTTCTCATTCAATTTGTGGTGTGGGTCTTGATGTTGTGACAAAAAAGCCACGGACCTACAGCTTTACGCCGCCTCCGAACAGAAATGGCTTTTGTGAGAAGCTTTTTTAAGGCAGAAATACACACGGAGGCAGTGTTGGGGGTTAATCAATTAAGTTTTCTATCATACCACTAATACCCAAACACTTGGAATAGTTTCTCGGTGCTTCCGAACTGTCAAAAACAATGCTTGCTTTTGCTCCCCACTTTTGGCATGCATGTTGTTGAAGCTTCGAGCGAGTGTCACTCCACGATCTGCGGTATCGTTTACAACTTTTAAATTCCTTAAAAGTGATTTTATCTGTGAAATTATATTTGCCACCGCTGCAAGAGAGCGTAAATAAAAAGTGAAATATTTGAATGAAATTTTGCAAAATTTTCTTTAATTTTGCACAAGGTTTGGAACTCTAGTTTTTTGGTTTTTTGTTGTAGAATTAACCATATTTTTATAAAAAATTATCGAAAAATAAAATATCAAAAAAATAGTTGCCCGTATTGTAAAAAATTCGCTGTACCTAAACTTTATTGACTGACTGTACATTTAAATAATTTCAAACCGGCAATATTTTTTTTAATCTGCTCTTATATATCATGTGGTTTTGCTATGTGCAATAATATTTTCTAGCCATGGAAAATGATGAAATATTCTTTTTTTGAGATCACCGGCCCTATTCCGATTGTCGAAGGGTAGGCGTTCGTCGAAATTTGAGATTTTCATTTTATGAAGCAACAAAAGACAAAATCTACTAAAAATTTGTACCCCTATTATCCCTTCGAAATGAAGAAGTATTAAAAACGTGTTAAAATCGTTACTGTTTTTATTTACGACATAATTCAACGAACAACTGACGATGCGAACGACTTACGACAACCAGAATAGGGGTGCATGTATAAAAAGACGTAGTTTATCTTCAAATCTCAAAATAATTGTCTCCTTGTAGAGATAAATTCAAATTTTGCAAATGTTTCATCATTACGGTAAAGAACATTAAGGGCCGGGTGTTCAATGTGTGATTGCCACAAACCGGAGGTAGAAGCTCCTATTAAATACAACAACTGTTTTATAGATCATGTTATATGCATGACTTCGAAATCGTCGATAATTTTATACTGGTGATAACCAGACATTGAACAACCGGCCCTTAGGGCCATCTCTGGTTAACACTAGTCCCCAGTTAAACATCGTTACCGACGTTACTTGCTCCATGCATATTACATTGTGTCGGTGACGGTAAAATAAAAAAACAACACACTGGAGAAGAATGTCCAGCAAAGAAATATGTATTTTAAAAAGTAACAAATAAGAAAGTCTAAGTTCGGGCAGAGCCGAGCATTAAATACCCGGCGCAAGTACTAAATATATGTTTTTCACCTTTCCGAAAGCTACTGCTACATGGTTAGCCGGGGTGTATAAATGTTGAGTAAATTAGCGTCCTTAAATTTCGGAATATTGAAGTCTCAAGCATTTCTGAAATTTATTATATATTATATTATGAAAATCGGCCGTAATTTCAGTCCGATTTCAATAAAGTTCAACGTTTTGCTTCTGTGTGGAAAACACAATAATTGCACCGAGTTTGGTACAAATTGGTAGAACGGTTACCGAGATACATATATGTGATCATAAGTGGGCGGTGCCACGCCCGTTTTACAAAACTTTATCCTAAACGTATTTTTTGGTAAAGGTTTGTTGCATGCACCAATTTTGAATAAATTAGCTTCAATATTTACTGATTTATCGAAGATTTCGAATTTCTCTAAATTACTGTTATATGGGAGTGGGCGTGGGTATTGTCCGATTTTAAAAATTTCGTATGTTATACCAAGGCCAACAACTGTGCGAAGTTTGGAAGAAATTGGTGCAGCGGTTACCAAGATATATACATGTAACCATAAGTGGGCGTGGCTACGCCCATTTTCCAAAAATTTATAATATTCTTATTTTTCGTCTAAAATTTATTGTAAATATCAATTTTGAGTGAATAAGCTTCAGTAGTTACTAAAATATCGCAGTTTTCGTATTTCTGAAATTTACCGTTATATGAGAGGTAGGCGTGGTTATGTCCGATTTTGCCCATTTTCAATACTATCCATCCTATGCCAGAAAGAAGTGCTTATAAAAGTTGAGCAGCCAAATAAAACCAGCAGACCTCTTCTCTTGGCCATTTGCGAAGAATCTATTGAGGCTCTGTAAAAGGAGGACAACAGAATTCGCTTTGGCATCCGCATGGCCAAGATGAGGATTTTTGTAGGCGACAAGGCTCCTGATGAGGAGGACAGAGAGGAGGTCGACGATGCGAGCCAGTTGCTGAAGGACGTCAACATCACCGATGCAGCTCTCGCCGAAGATGAAGTGTGTACAGATTAATATACAGCACTCAATATGTGCGACAGATAATCTGTCAATCCTTCTCGGAGAGGGAAGCATCGACGTCAGCCTAATCCAGGAGCCGTGGGTCAGAGGTGATCAGATCCATGGACTTAACAGCAGTTCACATAACCTCTTTTATAGTGGTAACAGAGGTAAACCGAGAGCATGCATTCTAATCAAAAAAGGTATTAATGCATTTCTCTGTCCAAATTACAGCACAGCAGACCTTACCGTGGTGAAAGTGGAGAGGGAAAGGCACCAAAATATCTTCCTGGCATCTGCCTACCTGGCTCATGACAGGGACGCCCCACCCGACTAACTGGAACAATTTATCGCCCAAGATCAGAGGGAACAAATTCTGATAGGATGCGACGCAAATGCGAGGCACACTATCTGGGGGGGTTCCACGATCAACATCAGAGGTGAGTCTCTCTTACACTTTGTATTAGATACTAACCTGAGTATATGCAATAAAGGAGAGAGGCCGACCTTTATATTTCCCAGCTCCGAAAGATTTGCGGGATGGGAAGAGGTACTGGACTTAACCCTAGCAACAGATGGTATTGTCGTCGATGACTGGAGAGTATCCAGTGCAACATCCATGTCGGATCATTGTTGGATACTCTTCAGCATTCGCGGAAAGCCCTATTCCCTTCCCTATTCGGAATCCGAGAAGAACAATATGGCCAAAATTTATCAGGCTAACGTCAGGTAACCTAGACAGTAGTAAATCAAAGGAGATTACAACAGCTGTAGAACTAGAAAACACGGTAGATAAGCTGGAAAAAATTCTAGCCATAGCTTTTAAAAAATCCATACCAGTAAGCGTCCTTAAGAGAAAATCCCCTCCATGGTCACAGGTCAAATCTCAGAAAAATCTTTAACGAGTGCTACAGAACAAAACTGTGGCAGCCATACAAAGATGAATTAAGGCAGTACAAAAAAATTAGTAAAGAAAGCTAAAGAGGACTCTTGGCAGTCCTATTGCACATCCATAAAGAACTATAGGGATTCCGTCGGACTAAGCAAAGTTGTATCCAAGGAACACACAAACCGCAACCTTATTAAGGGAGAGGACGGTGCTTGGACCAGGACAGCGGAGGAATCACTAGAGACTCTCATAAATACACACTTTCCTGGCTGCGATCAGAGGAAAACATGGCCTCATACAAATCGTCAGCAACTCTCAAAAGAGTTACTCAATTCCATCGTAGACAAGGAAAAAATTATGTTCGCTATAAATAAATTCTCACCCACAAAAATCCCCTGGCCCAGATGGCATCATTCCGATAGTGCTCCAGAAGTTACAGGAGCCTATGGTATCCTGGCTGGAAAGGGTTTACAAAGCCAGTATCAGCTTGACATACATTCCGAAAAGCTGGAAAAGCGTCAAAGTTGTCTTAATTCCCAAGCCGGGAAAAAGAAATCACGAAAAAGCAAAGGACTTCCGACCAATAAGTCTTACATCTTTCCTGCTAAAGGTACTGGAAAGACTTTTAGACCTACATATTAGGCTTTTTCTGGGAAATTCCAAACTTTCCAAAGCTCAACATGCATACATTAAGGGCAGGTCAACTAAAACTGCCCTTCATGAAGTCGTGGGCACCATAGAAAAATCACTCCATTACAAGCAGTACACTTTGGCGGCATTCCTCGACATAGAGGGGGCCTTCAATAACATAACAGTCGAAGCAATTGTTCGATCTCTTGTGGAGGTGGGAATATCAAATTCTCAGATACAGAATCATAATTTAAACCATTGATTCAGTAACGCTATCCCGTTATGCAAATAGAGGCGCTCCCCAAGGGGGAGTTCTGTCTCCGCTACTATGGGTGGTGGTACTGAACGACATTCTACTGGATCTCAACAAAGGTGGAGTGAAAGTAGTAGCATATGCAGATGATCCTAGAGGGAGCTTTGCTCCGGATAAACACCTGGGCTACAAAAAGTGGACTGGGTGTCAACCGTAGCAAGACGGAACTGATGCTGTTCAGCAATAAAATAAAAATACCACAATTCAGGCTTCCCTCCATTAATGGAACGCCTCTCACATTGTCCTCCGGGGCTAAATACTTAAGTGTCGTATTAGATACCAAGCTGAGCTGGAAGACAAATATAGAGAGGCGGGTTGAGAGAGCCTACACAGCTTATTATACATGTAAAAGAATATTCAGTAGGGACTGGGGATTGAAGCCAAAGCTTGTCCTCTGGATGTACACGGCTATCATATGACCAATACTAACATATGCGGCGTTAGTTTGGTGGCCAGCACTAGATAAACAATACAACGTCAGGAAATTAGGCAGTACACAAAGAGCAGCTTGTGCAGGTGCTACAGGGGCAACTAAGTCGTGCCCGTCTTATGCGCTTAATGTAATCCTGCATCAGCTATCCATAGAACTCCATATCCGCGAAACTGCTGCGCCTACGGCAGTCAGACTCAAAGAGTTAGGCTGCTGGAGGGCGCTGCAGCACGGCCATAGTGCCATTCTTGACAAGCTTATCGAATCAGGGAAACAATCAGCTTATATACCTCCTACGACAGATTTCAGGAAAAGCTTTCAGCTGAAGTTTCCTTCAAGACGGGATTGGAGTAGGGGCAGGATAGTTGAGGAGAATTCCACTGAAATCTATACTGACGGGTCCAAAATGGACTGCGGTGTGGGTGCGGGGGTGTTCTCTGAAACGCTGAATGTCTCTCTCTCGTTTCGACTATCTGACTTTGCTAGCATCTTCCATGCGGAAGTACTGGGCAGAGAAAGGGACTGTAAAGCACTAGAGAGGAACTGCATAGGTGTACGAAAAGCATACATTTTTTCAGATAGCCAAGCGGCACTTCTGGCACTTGCCTTAACGGTAACAAAATCCAAAACAGTCAGAGATTGCAAGTGTGCGTTAAGCTCGGCGGCCGAGTTAATAGACATCACTCTCATCTGGGTTCCTGGCCATAGGAACATACACGGAAATGAGAGGGCTAGCGAATTGGCTAAGGCCGGAACATCTTTGGATGAATCCGAAGCAGAGACTATAAATTGTCCACTCGGACTCATCACAAGGGAACTGCATCTGCAATTCACACGTACGGCTGATACACGTTGGAACAACCTTCAAACCTGCAAAACTGCGAGGTACATGTGGCCGCACTATGACAAGCCAAAGACAGAAGAACTTCTCAAGAGGTCGAGGAAAGATATAGTCAAATTAATAGCCACGATAACGGGACATTGGCCCATTGGTGATCATGCAGCTAGAATGGGCCTTCCGTATAACCCTCGGTGCCGTAGCTGTAATCTTGTGGGAAGTAAGGAAACGGTCCTTCACTATCTTTGCGAATAAAGGCACGAATAAGGCAGATTACACTCGGCAGTTTTTCTATCCAAAATCTTGGGGAAATTTCCAAATTCACCATTACTAACCTATATAGATTTATCGGAAAATCCAAATGGTTTGAAGAACCCAACGAATTATGAAAGCAGATAAAATCAGGGGTCCCAGAGAAAGCGTATCAAAATGGTGCTTTCAGCACTAATTGGGTCCTGGGAACATACCCAGGCGACACTTCTACCAACCAACCAACCATCGTTAAGATATCTCAATTTTTACTCGAGTTATCGTGTGCACAGACGGACGGACGGACGGACAGACAGTCACCGCTTAATCGATTTCTCTTTTCATTCTGATCATTTATGTATACATTTGTCTATATCTATCTCGATTCGTTTTGCCTGTTACAAACAACCGTTATGAGAACAAAGTTATAATAGCCTTGTGCACAAGTGCGCTCGGGTATAAGAAGAGCCAAAATGCTCTAAGCAAAGAGAGAGTAAAAAGAGCCGCACTTTGCTAAGAGAAGGGCCCCATTTGGCTCAAATGGCCGCGTTTGCCCACCGTTGGAATATAACAACAAAAGCAAATCACGAAAATGTGGTTTAAAATTAGAGTGCATATTTTCTTCTTTAATGTCTAGTAGTTTTTTCTGAAGTTTGGTCCACAAAATCATAATAAAGAAAGAAATAAATGTAAGAATTTGAAGCAAAGAAAACAAAAAAATAGTGTTAAAAGTACTTTGTTAAATCTGGCTTTTGCCCAGTTTTGTTACACAAACACTCCTGGGTACGGCACCGGGTAATACGACTTAACGTCGCAGGAAAAATATATTGGCTACATTTTGTCATTTTGTTTGCAAGATGTATGTTTCATCAGTACACTTCCACAACATTCGCCAAAGCTCCGCATTGAGAGGGACCCGGCTCAAGAGACCGCGAGCTTAGAAATAGCCTAACATTTTTAACAACACTAAGTACTTAAAAGTTATAATTTTTTTAAGTACCTGAAATCAATTGAAGTGAGGCACAACTAAAGACCATATCGCACACCGCCTTCAAAAGGAGGACAACTCAAAATTACGCGTTTGTCAGAAAATGCGAAAAACTGTTTCTTAGCACGTGATAATCATATGGGCAAGGGGGAGTTTACCTTAGTTTTTTTTTTAACAAATTACAACAAAAATTTGCTCTAGCATTTGCTGAAATGTAAATAAAAGCTCTGTGTACAATTTTAGCGCAACATTTCAAAAATGCCAAATTTCGAGGTGTGCTTCTTTTGAAGACGGTGTGCGATATGGTGCAAATTTTTGTATTAAAAGCTTTTATTTAACTTACTCATCCCGCGGAAATTTCCAATCGATTTTAAACTAACTGCTCGACAAGCTTGAGACTTGAAATTTTCCCAATGACAATGCAATACAAAATATAAATGAATTCCCTAGATGGTCCAGGGGTCTTGAAACAAGGGCGGTCAAAACACAGTAAAAGTTATGGCTAACAGAGCGCAATTTTCCAAAGAACATAAATACGCTATAAGTTTTTTTAGCTGCCGGCCTAAGTAAATATAGTTAGTTTCAGGCGATAGTATGATTGATTCTATTGTGAATTCATTGGTAAGAGTAATACCGAAGCTTTGCGGAGGCTCAGATGTTTTGAGAGAAAGCTGAATGGGTCCCCTGAGCTGAAATCATTTGTCAGCGAACATATCTGTTCAATGCAAGAAAAGGGGTACATTCGTAAACTAAACGCCAACAAGGTTTTTGCTCCCCACCTACTAAAATGGTATTTGCCGATGTTTGTAGTGCAAAATCCAAACAAACCACGGAAGTTTAGAGTCGTTTGGGATGCTGCTGCAGAACATAAGGGTGTTTCCTTGAATTCCCTCTTGAATAAAGGCCAAGATTTATTGACTTCCCTCTTAGATGTTTTGCTGAACTTCCGGAGCGGAAAAATTGGAATATCCGGCGACATCAGTGAAATGTTTCACAGAATCTTCGTTAATGAGGAGGACCAGCAATCGCAACGGTTCTTGTGGAGAAACTGCGATGAGACTCGCCCGCCAGATGTATATCTACTACGAGTAATGAGCTTCGGAGCAAGTTGCTCGCCGTCTTTGGCCCAATTTGTGAAGAATCAGAACGCGAAAGAATTTGCTGATACGTACTCGCGACCAGCGAAAAGAGGCACTATGTCGATGATATGCTCGATAGCGTGAACACCGTGCAAGAAGCTATTGAGCTGGCTAGAGGTGTTCGGGACATCCACAAACAGGCGAGCTTTCACATTCGAGTGTGGCTATCCAACTCTAAAGAGGTGACTGAAGCCCTAGGAGAGGCAGGAGATGCGGATGAGTTTTGCAGTTCTGCCAAGCGGGTGGATCAGGTCGTAGTCGTGTGGTGGCAGACGACTGATGACACGTTTACATACAACTTGAAATTCACGAAGGCCAATGATGAAATTCTACGAGGAGCCAGGCTGCCAAACAAAAGGGAGCTGTTACGGCTACTAATGTCGATCTTCGAGCCTTTGGGATTGCTAACATTCTTTTTGATCGACACGAAGATTCTACTACAGCAGACATTATTCCAGAGGAATTTTCCGCGGAGTGGATGAGGTGGCTATCGTTCCTTCCGCAAGTACAAAGTATTAAGATACCTAGATGTTACTTCAGTATGATGTGCAGCGAGGAGGCCAAGTGCGATCTGCACTTATTTGTGGACGCTGGTGAAAACGCTTACGCAGCGGTAGCGTACCTAAGAACAGAGAATGGAAGTCACATTGGAGTGTCGCTGGTGTGCGCCAAATCGAAGGTCGCACCTTTGCGCCCTGTATCCATTCCACGGATGGAACTGCTCGCTGCAGTAATGGGGGCACGTCTTGGAAACTCGGTGGCAAAGGCGCTTGACTTTAAAATTGGTCGTGTCTGCTATTGGACAGATTCCGGAACGGTGCTTTCTTGGTTACGTTCTGACCCTAGAAGATACAAGCAGTTTATTACATACTTTATTAATACAGGAGACGACGGATATTGCGTAATGGAAATACGTTCCCTCGAAGTTAAATGTCGCGGACCTCGGCACAAAGCAAATTTCTACGCCCGATTTCTCAACGAGTGGTCAGTGGATTTCAGGCCCCACGTTTCTGCGTCAACCGGTAGAAAAATGGCCAAACTTACAATGCAAACCAGAAGGGAACAAACAACTAGAAGAACGACCACAATTAGTCGAAGTTAATATACAAAACGAACCACCGCTGATTGATTTAACGCGATTTTCTAAGTGGGAGCGCTTATTTGGATGAACGGCATACGTGAAGCGATTCGTAAGCAGATTGCGAGGTATACCTTCCAAAGGCGCCTTTACTACTGACGAGCTCGCCTGGGGCGAGGCTTTTTTATATCGCCTTGCCCAAGCCCAGGACTTTCCAAATGAAATTAAGATGTTAAGCCAAATCCCAGTGTGTGCTATGCCGAAAACAAGCCCTTTGCGAAAGTTATCGCCATTTTTAGATGAGACAATGCGCTAAGAATGCGCGGTCGCCTGGAAAATGTCAACTGTATAGATAAAAATCCAATTATATTGCCAAGATACGGCTACATTACCAGATTAATAATTGATTGGTATCACAGAAGATGGAAACACTCACACCACGAAACGGTAATTAATGAAATATTTCTAAAATTTTACGTACTTGGATTACACACGTTGCTCCGATCTGTGCGAAAGTGCTGCCAGTTTTGCAAGATTGCCACGGCGCACCCGCAGCCACCCGAGATGGCTGATTTGCCTGAAGCACGTTTATCACCTTACACACGACCCTTCACTTATGTTGGAGTGGACTTTTTCGGGCCATTTTTGACTACAGTTGCAAGACGGACCGAAAAGCGTTACGGCGTGGTGTTTACTTGCATGACATGCCGTGCGGTGCATGTCGAAATGGCATACAGTCTTACAACCAGCTCGTGCTGTATTGTCGTGCGTAACTTCATTGCCCGAAGGGGAACACCAAGAAAATTCTTTAGCGACAATGGGACGAACCTGAGAGCGACCGATAAAGAACTGCGTGAATCGTTATCGCAAGTAAATTTTGCTGACTTGGAAGCCGAGTTCACCAGCCCTTGCACTGGATGGACTTTCATACCACCCGCCTTCCCGCTTATGGGAGGAGCATGGGAGCGCTGCACAACTTGTTTCTCGAAGTGGAACAAATAGTGAATAGTCGGCCTCTGACGTCTCTATCTCTCGACACTGCCGAACAGGAGGCTCTTACTCCCAACCATTTCCTGCTGGGCTCATCCACGGGACTCAAGCCCGTCGGAAGATTCGAAGCCTCAGACCAAAATGTACGTACATCATGGCAGCACACCCAGTATCTCGCTGACAGTTTCTGGAAGAGGTGGGTTACAGAGGTGCTGCCAACGTTGACCCGAAGAACCAATTGGTATCGGAAGGCTAAGCCCATTGAAGTGGGTGACGTAGTCTTAGTTGTTGACCCAAATTCACCGCGCTATTCTTGGCCAAAAGGAGTTATTTTATCTACGTTGCCAGGGAGAGACGGTCAGGTAAGAAGTGCTATCGTGAGAACTGCACAAGGACAATATCATCGACCAGCAACGAAATTAGCAGTATTAGATGTACGGAGTCACGGTGTTTAAGTGGGGGTACTCCCACATTGAGGGAGATACCGGGAGTAGAATGTTGGTAACAAAGCCACAGTTTAAATGAATCACCAAGTGTGAACTCACCCTTGGTTTTATGCACGAATATGTCATCCGGCAATGTTTCAATGTTTAGAAAGTGCCACTAGGCAACCCGTTTTTCCTTTTACTTCAATATTATATTGCATTCTTACGTATTCGATTCGATTTGAAAAGTCGAAGAAAAGCGTGCGATTGAGAAAACCAAATGTGAGTACTTGAATACGATTTTATGAGTTTGTATAAATATTACTTTTCAATAAAGTTTTAAAAGCATTCGTTGAACTATCCAGAAGAAATTGTTTGTTATTCCGACGGATTCGACTGCTGTTTGAGTTGGTTGGACCAATACCTCGTGTTTTTTCCTGCCTTTTTCGCTATTTTATTTTGCCTTTTCCAGCCTATTTCGTTATTTGATTTTGCCTTTTTTATAGGTTTTTAGGTCCTAAAAATCCGTTCCCTGGTGATAACACTTTTATTTATAGCATGTATAGCAGGTGGGGGCATGTGAAGTGACTTTCGGCGCACAGCAGCACAAGTATCGCACTTGAAATGACTATTACTTTTTTGCAGAAATTCTAGATCAGCTGGCATTATGTTTACACATTCCAAATGGAATAGTTCACCACATTGCACGCATTGCACTTTAGATTTGCCACGGTCAACCTTTAGACCACACAAGCACGGCATTATTACAAATTATATGTAAGAAACCATCATAAAATTAGGACTATTTTGGGATTTTTAACTTTTTGATATTTTCTTTCCCAACTTTGACTATCTCTGGTGAAAAAATATGTACTGAGCTATAACTTTACATTACATAAGAAAATTGCTCATTTAATAAAGGTTTCAGCAAGGTGCCACTCTTACTGTTTCGAATAGAAAAAGAAGTTATAGCCGCTTTTGTGGGCAAAGGACTGAGACACGCTAGAATGTATTAATAGATTTAAATTTAAGTTGCTCTTGTTACCGACCAATGACATGCTAAATAGTACAAAGGTACATTATTACCTACTCCTGATATTATTTTATGTTACTTACCGGAATTCGGACTAGAGTCTATAAAAGGGCTATTTCTATCAACATTTTTTGTGAAGGATGGGTTCACGTGAAATAAAATATACATGACTTGTTTGAAGAACAATTTATTAATTTATTGATAAAATGTGCTCAAATTGGCGACCTTATACTCTAATACAAGCTCGGCACCTTTTAAGAAAATACGCTTTTAGAGATCTTAAACTTAATTGGGCTATCTCAGCAGCAGCTCCATTTATTAGTTCCCGCAAATGCTCTTCGTTTTGAATTGTTTTTGAATAAATTTTGTCCTTAAGACAGCCCCAGTAGAAAAAATGTAATGGATTCAGTAGTGCGATTCCCATTTTTCTTAACGACAATATTCGTATCGTTAGCTAACGATTCCGACCAGTTTCGTTAACTGCAATTCTCAAGCACTCTATTAGCGAATATTGCCGGTAGCTTTTACAGTTGTCTAACGAAATTTTTCGATAGTCTAGCTACGAATATTTTGTCGTTGAAAAGCCTAACGATAAAATTGGTTTAAGTTTTTATTGAGAAAAATTAGGCAAAATTCATCGGTAAGCAAACTGTTATAATAAAAATCAATAAAAATTTATCACAAATAGATGTGCTTATTATTTATATTCTTTTTATTTATTACACTGTGCAAGTTGGAAACTTAGGCAAAGGTTTTGATAGTTGATCTCACTTAATTGGGGCATTCTAAATTCAATGGCTCCCCCCGTTTTGTCAGATTGGATCCAGTGTTCGAGATAACGACACTTGAACATTTGCTTCAATTTTAACTTGTTATTTATTTACAATAACTCAGTTTTTGTGTTGTTTTAATAAAATTTTTAACATGACTGATTTTTATAGTGAAAGTTATTTAAAAAAAATAGTCACGAGAAAAAGTTTAGTGATATGGCTTAAACGGACTTTGTCGGACTTATTTAAAAAAAAAACTTAAACATTTAAACAAATTTTCAAGTACTGTTACGTCGAAAACTAGAGCCACAGCTGAATTTTTGGACGTGGAAAGCATGATGTCAAAATGATGTGTTTGTTGTAATTCATACTGTTATTGTGCGTATAATTTGTTAGCGTAATTTTTTACTTATGTACGGCTAACACCACCTTATTAAATTCGTCTTGCACGAGGCCCTTATTGCAAAATGAAAATTCCAGCATCCTATGGTACAGCTCCGTAGTAGCTTTTGCGCTTCTGTTTTTTTTTTCATATTGTATTCACAAACAACAATCTCGAAAATTTAAGTGCCAAACGTCAATATTGCCATATTTGTCTTTGTAATTAACGACAATCCTCGTAAGCTTCTTTATCGACATGTCTAACGAATTCTGTCGTTAAGTGGGTTTTTGAGAATAACCTATTCACTACTGCAAGCTACAAACGTCGTTCATTACACTGGTCGACGGCCAAAATTTACCACAGACGCCGTTATGAAATTCGTATGTAAAATCACCCCCTGATTCCGAAAATCAAGGTTATTTTTAATTTTATGGTACCGTTTTTGAGATATTTGCAATTTACCGTTTTTGCAAAAAAAAAAAAAATTGGGTCCACTTAATCATATATATCTCAAGAACGAATTAAGCAATTCCAAAACGGTTTGAAGCTTTTAAAAGGTAATAAAATTTTCTATAAGCTGTGCATACAACACTTTTTGCTAGGCCCTGTAGATTCAAAGATAACGAACAATCATTACCAATTTTTTCAATTTTTTTTGTAAAAATATAAAAAAATTGTACTTTGCGGGGAAGGATCTCGAAGGATATCTCTTGAGATATATATGATAAAGTGGACCCAATTTTTTTTTTTTTTTGCAAAAACGGTAAATTGCAAATATCTCAAAAACGGTACCATAGAATTAAAAATAACCTTGATTTTCGGAATCAGGGGGTGATTTTACATAAGAATTTCATAACGGCGTTTCTGGTAAAGAGAAAAAGTTGAAATTTGTGGTCCAGTGTTATCAATAACGAATATCAGTCGTTAGGAAAAATGGGAATCGCACTACAGGTCTGGCGATCGAGCGGGCCACGTGATTGTCCCGTATCGTCCAATCCATCGGCGAGGATAAATTTCGTCTATATGAGCTCTTACTTCACGCCCGTAGTGAGCAGGGCACCCGTCATTTTGCAGCCATAGCCATCGCCGCAGGTTTAAGGGTACATCTTCTAAATGAGTTGGAAGCCGTTCCTGAAGGAACTCTAAATAACTGTGAGAGTTGAGCGTTGGCGACAGTTCCACAGGTCCCAATATCTGACAATTAAAAATACCGCACCATAAATTTATTTTGTACCGGTACTGCGAACGATCTTCTCTCATTTCGTGAGCATTGTCTATCTGCCAACTGTGAAGGTTATGTAAATTAAAATAACCATAACGTTTGCATGATGATTCATCGCTCCAAATTATTTTATTAAAAAAGTTGGGGTCTGATTCATGCATTCGAAACATTTCACGACAAAATCTAACCCTCGACAGGTAATCTCTGTCCTGTAGAGCCTGAACACGTTGAATGTGGTAGGGATGAAATCGATGACCTTTTAAAGCTTTGTAAACTGTAGTTTTTTGTATTCCCGTCCGTCTTTCCATCATTCGCACTGAAGTCGATTGACCTAGTTCCACTTCCTCTAACACAAGTTCAACATCTACCGTCGCACGACGTCCTGTTTCACCGCCGCGCCTTCCAGGTATGCGACCTTAAAAAAGTTAAAAAATGATAGTTAACAAGCAAGCACACAAGAAAGGTGTAAAAATCACTTACCTTCATATATTTCTCTATGGGTCCGGGCGAATACTTCACGACCCGGATGCCGACGATTGGGGTATCGCTCTGCATAGAGTCTTTGAGCAGCTCTGGCATTACAGCAAGCTTCACCGTAAATTAGCTGAATATCCGCATAGTATATCTGCCATAGTATTAATAACACAATGTTCGAAAGGTCCAATTTCACAAAATCCACTTTTACTAACTCCGGTAAGTAACACAAAATAATGTCAGGAGCAGGTAATAATGTACCTTTGTACTATTTAGCATGTCATTGGTCGGTAACAAGAGCAACTTAAATTGAAATCTATTAATACATTCTAGCGTGTTCTTTGCCACTAAAGCGGCTATAACTTTTTTTCTATTCGAAACAGTAAGACTGGTACCTCACTGAAATCTTTATTAAATGGTCAATTTTTTTATGTAATCTAAAGTTATAGCTCAGTACATATTTTTTTCACCAGAGATAGTCAAAGTTAGGGAAGGAAATATCAAAAAGTTAAAAATCCCAAAATAGTCATAATTTTATGATAGTTCCTTAATATATTTTAACTATATTGCATTTGAGTATTAAGAAGCAACTATCTGGAAGTATTTTACATAAAAAATTTACTAAGTATAGCCTGGTTTGTAGATGCAGTTAAAGAAAATACATGAAAAGGCACGATTTTTTTTTAATTCTAAAAAATGTTAATATTTCAAAAACGGTAATTCTTTTACCTGAAAATATTTTGTTTATCAGAGAGCTCACCTCCCCACCTACCTTCCCCTAAAGTTTGGCTGGTTACTTCTGGGACACCCTGTATGCATTGAAATTTGTTAATTTCAGTTTCTTCGTATAATAAAGGAAAAGAAATATTTAGTTCAATGTTACCATATTAGTTAGTTTTCATTTAGAACAGGAGTTATGGATGTACGTATTCTAAAATTGAGACAAGGGTCACCATAAAGATGAAATAACGCCCGCGGGCGTTATTTCCATAACGAAAGGGAAATAATGCCCACCGACAAAAGGCAATAAAGCCCACGGGCTTAATTTCTTTGTCGAGAAGGCAATAACGCCCGCGGGCTTCATTTCTTTTTGTTAGGAAATAAAGCCCATGGGCGTTATATCCGCGGGCCTTATTGCACTCCACCGTCCCATACTAATTGGTTCGATTATTGGATTATAAAGAAATTAACGATAACACGGGGCAACACTGATTTTGTTTCCTAAAATGTTAAAGCTATTTTTGATAGACTTTTTTGTGCTGATTACGAATTGATGCTTATTTCAAAGAACAATTTGAGTTTGTCATATTCGCTTTTTTTAATTTTTTCAGTTCTGGCATTAACCCTTGGTTTTGTTGCATACCTCTGCCTGATTTCGGTTTAAATCCTCATCCTGTGGGACTGAAAACATCAGTACTGCAACGTGACATATGTGTGCTTTTGTACAAGTGGCAATGTAAATAAAAAACTTCATAATTTCTCCCTCAAAAGGGTTAACATGAAAGTCAAAGGAAAGAAAAAATTGTGATAATAAATTGTCAAACAAGTGTACCGAAATAGAATGTCAGAGACACACTTCATATTATTTCATTATGTTTATAAACATTTAACAACTGTCGCCACTTCAGTACTTCCGAAACTTTTATCGAAGGTTTGTCAAAAGAACAGAAAAACTGGGATTTTTAACCTTATAAATCACTAAATACATTTCTTGTTGTTTGATTTTCTTGTTGCATATTTTTAATTAAAAGAAACATTCGATGTATCGAAAATTTTGATGTTATTATACGATACACCGGTATGGTTCATTGCTATATTTCGATGCATCAAATAAAAAAAAATCGATGTATTTTTTTGAATTGCATCCCTAATTCGTACCAGTTTTCAGGTTTATGCGAGTTACTGCAACCTTGAAAATCTAACATGACTGGGCTAGTATGAAACAATTTTAAAGATATGGTTTAAATAGAGTAACAATTAAAAAATACTAATTACATGGGTTATAATGTACTTCAATTAGTTTATTTAATTTTCGGGCTAGTTTTCAAATTATCTTTTGGTTATTTTAGAAGCTCTTCGGGTCGCAAGGTTGAAAAGCAAAAAAAAAGTTTCCTCTTTTCCTCCTACGTGTATCGGCGTGGTTTTTTGCCTTC
Source organism: Rhagoletis pomonella (assembly GCF_013731165.1). Taxonomy (NCBI): domain Eukaryota; kingdom Metazoa; phylum Arthropoda; class Insecta; order Diptera; family Tephritidae; genus Rhagoletis; species Rhagoletis pomonella. The sequence goes on along the minus strand of NW_023458555.1, from coordinate 77,406,354 downwards.
TTCAGGGCATCTGTTTTTTTTTATTTATTTGGGATAAAACATAAAAAACACAACCATTAGATAAAATATTGCATATTGCAATAAGAAAACAATTAGCTAACATACACACATATACGAATAAAATTCCTCACGATAACACTTACATCTGTACATTTACATCACATTTGAGACAATTATTATTTTAACATATTTTATTTTGACATCACCCTGCAGTGAAAAGCCAAACCAATTAGAAAAAATACTAGTTCATTAACTAGTATGTGCCTACCAGTTCGACAATTTCGAAGAACTTAAGCGATCAGCGACATCTGCCTTTGAATTGCCAAAGCCAAAAATAAAACGCAATTAATTGCTTTTCTTACAAATGTCGGCTGTGGCGTCACGTGAAGACTACTGGTTCTGGTTCTGAAATCGCAGGTTCTCGAGGCCGCTTGGAGGTGGTTAAGATTTTTAAAGTTAAATAAATGTAAGTAAAAACAATTTATTCAATTTATAAATAAATAACAAATTTGAAAATCTAATTGCATTACAAAAAAACATTTAGGAAGAAATGCTTGTGCTATAAAAACAAAGAAATAAAACAAAAATATTTTTTTATTAAATTTAAAAATTACAATAAACAGCCTAAACAAAAAAATAAATTTATTAAAAATAAAAATAAAATAAAATAAGAAAATTTTCCCTGCGCCAGGATTTGAACCTGGGACCTCAGGCTTAACACGCGAGTGCTTTGCTCTGTCGACCATTGTGACTGCTGGAGCGTCGCGAGCAAAAAGGCACACTAATGCTTTTCACGGGGCATGAATTTGCAGACTACCTCATCAACTGGTATGATGCTACTAGTATTTATACTAGTAGATGCTGATGCATAGCCTGACAATTGACATCTCGTAGGACATCGCAATGTTAAAAATACCAGTCGCTAACATTGAAAAAGGATAGAACATGAACTAGTTGAGCTGAAACGCAAACTGGTAGAATTCTAGTTCACAACTAGTAGCTTTCCCTGCAGGGCACTAGTAAATAAATGTAAATAAAAATATCACAGCTTAATTTTGGTTGTCGCTCATCTGCTCCAATTACGGTGGCAAGTAATAATTTATGAAAAAAACTTGTGATACTAAGTCGAAATTTTTTTTTTGTTTATTGAAAAGTCCCCGTTTCCAAAGATTTTCCTATATATCAAATTTGAGTAAAAAAGATGAATTCCTTAGCCACCCAACTAAAAAAGTTTAAAAGTCCGGTACATACACCCAAATAAATTCAAGGCCGTATTAAATTGCTTAACTTCGACAATTTCTGTGAAATTTTATTAGGTGAGGTATTAGTTTTTTCGAGAATAAATGTTCTTTCAGGTAAATACTACATATTTGGCCACTTTGGTCAAAGATGAAAAAAATTAAGAAAAATAGGGGCTTATTAAAGTTTAACCGATGAAAACTCTCCACACGCTAAGTCTAACAATATTGTTCATCATTCTAAAGGTCTATAAATCCTATTTTCAAAATATGTTTGGATTTTAAAATCGGATGAAAAATATTTAAGCTGTTAATAGATAAGTGCATCAAGAACGAACATAACGGTTGTTTTTAAATAAAATTACGGTTTCAGGAACTATACGGAACTTATTTTTATGTTGTACTACAGCCTTCACTAAGTTTTGTTTCGGGTGTATTTGAAGACTTTCTTTGTAGCACCGTGTAATAGATTGGCGCTTATACATATCTTATTGTGATTTCGTTTCTCCCAAAATATTTTGCCCTTCCCCGGTGTAAAATATGTCAACCCTGTAACCGAAATCAGTATTTGTTTGGCCGACCTCCTCAGGCGTGCGCCTTGATGTTGTCACATAAAGGGGAGGGACCTACAACTTCACGCCGACTCCGAACGGCGATTGCATTTTTATGGGAAGCTGCCTGCCGAAAGGCGAACACTATTAGAAAAAAACTTCATATTTTTTATTTTTTGTTGGGTTGAAACGGGCTTCAACCCAGGCCCTGCGGAATGGTAGCGCGTACTGCTAACCACTACACCACAGCGGAATATTTCATATATGAATGTACATATTTTAATTAAAGAAAGAAAGTTTGTTGACAATATTTACCGGCAATATGAACAATATTGCGCTTATGATAAAACGGCACTTGTTGTCAATGTAGGTACAGCTGACTTATCGATTTAAATTCCAAAATTGGCGTTAATACGAACATATATGTATATCTAATATTTAATTCACAAGAAATAGTGAATATACATATATATATTGATATAATATATTATATATATGTATATAAATACATGTATACACATATACAACCTTTAACGTGTGTATTTTTACTAATCACAAAATCTGACTTAATTTTTCGCCGAGAACGATTTCACGCGCGAAATGAGATTCATAGTACACCGTGAGTTAATCCAACTTGACTCTACCAAGACAAATGACGAGTGCAAAATAAATGAGTTTTGCGAAAGTGCTAAATGCTCCGAGGCATGGGAGAAGTAGCAACCAGTGTTGCCAGAGAAACATTAAGTTTGGAGCTAAAACGGTCGAAAAAAAGAGCTAAAGGAGCTAAATAATACTAATAGTAGCTAACATGAAGAGCTATATATTTTTATTAAGGTTGAGCATTTATTGACGTAATGTTGTTTTTACATTTTAATAAAAACAACAAATTTTATAAGTTTAAGGGCTGAAAAAATCTTTTAAAACCAAAATAAGGTGCATATATTTCGAATTCGTTGCTATCGCACTCATAACAGTGAAATAAAAATTCATTACAAACTGTTAAAGTCTGTAATTTCAGATATTTGAATAATTTTTCTGGAAAGTTTTACTTCCAGCTCTCCGTAAAGGTAAAATTAGTAAGGTAAAACAAAATCCGCCCTTCCAAATGATTTTCTTCTTATTAATTTTTGAGTTCTTTAACCTATATCCAAGATTTATGGTGGATACACTGCATCTCGAAATTTCGATTTTATCAACGCTTTAGTTTTGGCTTATATACACCAAATCAACTAAAACTTTTTGGAGCTAAAAAAGTGCTAGATAAATTTGAAAAGAGCTAAAAACAGGAGCTAGGAGCTAAAACCCAATTTTCGGAGCTAAATAGAAAAATAAAGAGCTAAATCTAGCTCCAAAAGGCTAAAATGGCAACACTGGTAGCAACAGTATCTGCTCACACTTACTTTATAGGTTTCTGAAAGAGAACTTTCGTGGTCGCGTATGAACATACTCATATATGTATTTAAGTATGTACATTACGGTGGTCCAAACAAATCATTAGAAAAGGTAAAGTTGTAATTATAATTCTCTCACCTTCTAGGATTGTTCTATATTGAAATATATACCCCTATTTTTTTATTTTGAAATCCAAAAATATTTAGAGGCCGCTCAAAGCGCTCTTAGTTTTCCATGTACTTTATATGGGGAAACAAAAACTTTTCGATGAAATGGTATAAAATTCGTGAAAATCAATACATTTGGAAAACTCTCTTTCTCTTCAGGAGATTCCCAGTAATAACAACTAATTGTTTATTTAACCATTTTTTCATAGTAACTATATTTTATAGGTCCGCCAGGAATCCCAGAAAATTTATTTGGGGGACCAATAACATATCTTTACTGGCAAAAACTGGTTGAATATTAGTAAGAGATCCGACACAGGCACGACCTTCTCCCATCTGTTTAATGGATGAAATTTACTTTATCTGTGGGTTGGCTGAAATAATCCTGGCCAGGATATTTTTAATTAAATATTCAAAAATTATTATTATTTTTTTTATTTTGCTCTCATTTGTTTAATGAACAAATTACATACATATATATACCAATCGAAAGCATAAAGTCTATGGAATGTGTTAGACAAATAATTGAAAATTACTAGTATTACCTACCTGTTCATACCTGCCAACCCAATAGGTAGGCCAGGAAAAAAATAGACAATAGAGATATTTATTAACACGTTACATTTCAGATAAAGTAGATTTCATCCACTAAATAGTTGGATCTGTTGGATCTTAGACCAAAACAATTGGGTATTATTATTGGAAGTCTCTTGAAGAGAAACAGAGTTTTCCGCTCAAAAATATTGATTTTCAAAATGTATACCATTTCTACGAATATTTGTTTTTTCCATATAAAATACATGGTAAACTTTGGGCGCTTCGAGCGACCTCTAAATATTTTTAGATTAAAAACAAAATAGGGGTATATTTTTTCTTTATAGGGGGGTGGAGGCATTCAATATATGACTTTACTTTTCTTTGGACCACCCTAATGTACATACATACATGATTTGTATACACATGCATGTATGTTTATGTGCTACGACTATTTTTTTGTGTCATTATTGTGACTATTTCGTTGTGTCACAAAAAAAATCACCTGAGAATTTCAGCACAAAATAAGAGTTTTGAATGTTTTTTTATAAACAATTAAATGACAACAAATACATAAAGAACTTTGTACCTCAATCAATTTAAATATAATGAAGTTTTAATGGCCTACGACTTGATGTTGATTTTTGGATTAAAGTTTTTTCTTGTAAACGATTTTCTTCTGCCTAAAACATGTTCTGCAATTTTTTATATATGGAGAAAATGCACAACTTGCATTCCATTATACTAAATTTGAATGGGCTTCAAGGGGTTTTTAATTATTTGTTTATACAAAAAACGGGAAGAATGTTTTTCCGTTTTTCCCTAGCGCTAACTGAGAAATGAAGATAGAGGCCCAAATTTTGATAAATATTTTTTTTGTGACCCACAGCGAAGTTTTCATATGCGACCCCAAAAAATAGTCCTTTTATTTGGTACAAATACCAGGGATGCCAACTCTCTCAAAGCTAATTACCCCGAATTCCTGAAAAAATTCTGCCCTTTTCAGTGGTATTCTCTACAGAACTTTCTTATTCTTAATGCCACTTTGTTCTCTTTTTATTAAAACACAAGGGATGTACGATTCTCGCGTACCGCCACTCTGTCGGGAAATTTCAAGTAGTTATCGAGACACATATATGTATATATGTAAGAGCATATCGAAACCCTGCAGGGAAAGCTACTAGTTGTGAACTAGAATTCTACCGGTTTGCGGTTCAGCCGAACTAGTTCACGTTCTATCCTTTTTCAATGTTAGCGACTGGCATTTTTAACATTGCGATTTTTCCACGAGATGTCAATTGTCAGGCTATGCATCAGCATCTACTAGTATAAATACTAGTAGCATCATACCAGTTGATGAGATAATCTGCCAATTCATGCCCCGCGAAAAGCATAAGTGTGCGTTTTTGCTCGCGACGCTTCAGCAGTCACAATGGCCGACAGAGCAGAGCACTCGCATGGTTAGCCTGAGGTCCCAGGTTCAAATCCTGGCGCAGGGAAATTTTTTTAATTTTCTATTTTTTACTTAATTTTTATTTTTTATAAATTTATTTTTTTGTTTATGCTGTTTATTGTAATATTTAAATTTAATAAAAAGAATATTTTTGTTTAATTTTTTTTTATAGCACAAGCATTTCTTCCTAAATGTTTTTTTTGCAATGCAATTAGATTTTCAAACTTGTTATTTATTTATAAATTGAATAAATTATTTTTACTTACATTTATTTAACTTTAAAAATCTTAACCACCTCCAAGCGGCCTCGAGAACCTGCGATTTCAGAACCAGAACCAGTAGCTTTCACGTGACGCCACAGCCGACATTTGTAAGAAAAGCAATTGATTGCGTTTTATTTTCGGCTTTGGCAATTCAAAGGCAGATGTCGCTGATCGCCTAAGTTCTTCGAAATTGTCGAACTGGTAGGCACATACTAGTTAATGAACTAGTATTTTTTCTAACTGGTTTGGCTTTTCACTGCAAGGAAGTATCAAAAAATTAACAATTTACATATGTATGTACATAAAACTCGTTTGCAAATGCATATACATATGTACAAACAATCTACATTCTAAGGATATATTACCTAGAAATGGATCCAAAGACATGGCTGCCGTGATATGAGTAGACGATTTGACACAGTTTAAGGAAAACAAAATTCCTTAGTTTTAGTACTATTTTCTTTCTTAGGAAAAATTAACTTGTCAGGAAGAATTGTTTTTGGAAAAAAATTTGGAACTTAACCCTACAAGAATTGTGTGATGGAAACTAACACATTCTCATTTATCTTACAAACATCAATAAAAATATGCAAATTTTGCGTTGGTTAAAAAGAGACCATAAAATAAGGCCATAAGTTGGAGGAAGACGGAAGAATTTGTACACAAATGTTTACATCAGATTTTTCACACAGCCCTTTAGAATTTGATATAAACTTGTAGGTAGCCAGTGACAGAAATCTCTATCAGTCTTGCCACTCAAATGATTTGTCAAATGATAGTCACTGTTCTTGCAGGGTAAGGAATCTGAACCTGTATAACTCTTAAATGGCGTATAATCAATATACTCTTTCAGTTCGGACGTGTTGATTGATCCTAGAAATTTATATTGACCTCAAAAGAGAATAACTTATCTTCATACGTGTTATTCCTATGGGAAAAATAAACACACGGCCTCTCTGAATTATCGTAGGAAAGGGAGATTCATGGAGGATTATTACTATAGCAAATATTAAAATCTGTGTCTGATTGCGGTCGTATTACAGGATTTTTATTTTTTTGACTGATATATATATATATATATATACATACATATGCAGTACATAACTAATATATTTATGAAATAAAAACAAAAGTGTTTTAATAAATAACTTTTCATCGAATCCTGACTTGTTTGAATTTATAAACATCAATAAAACGGCGAATAAATTAAACACTTATATTCAACAAATTTTATTGAGCTCGAGGCCGTTTCATCATGAAAATTTATTGTGGAAAAGCAACAATAATTTGAAAAAATGGTAGAAGTGATAGCTATTTTGGAAAACAACACATTTCCTCATCAGACTTCTTTCAGTAGGCTTCGAACCGACGATCCCACTGACTCCGCCAGTTGCCTATGCACCGTGCTAAGTACGCCTTGTAAATTATCGTTTGCTTTTTTCCACTATTTTTCATTTTTGTTATGCCAACACAATCAAGCGCAGCTATTCCGCTGCAATTCACTTGATAATGTGGTTGTTGGTATTGTTGGTTTTTGCTAATAATTCTATTTTTAGAATGTTTAACTTTTAGGTGTGCTCGTCCTTAAGTTATTTGTTTTTGTTATTTTTTTGGCCTTATTTCAAATTTTCATTATAAAACGGCCTCGAGCTCAATAAAAATTGTTGAATATAATTGTTATAAGGCCAAAAAAAAAATAACAAAAACAAATAACTTAAGGACGAGCACACCTAAAAGTTAAACATTCTAAAAATAGAATTATTATCAAAAACCAACAGTACCAAGAACCACATGATCAAGTGAGTTGCAGCGGAATAGCTGCGCTTGATTGTTTTGGCATAACAAAAATTAAAAATAGTGGAAAAGGTAAACGATAATTTACAAGGCGTACTTAGTACGGTGCATAGGCAACTGGCTGAGTCAGTGGGATCGTCGGTTCGAAGCCTACTGAAAGAAGTCTGATGAGGAAATGTGGTGATTTCCGAAATAGCTATCACTTCTACTATTTTTTTTTTAGTTATTGTTGCTTTTCCATAATAAATTTTCATTATAAAACGGCCTCGAGCTCAATAAAAATTGTTGAATATAATTGTTATAAGGCCAAAAAAAAATAACAAAAACAAAGTAAATTAAACAAGTAAAAAGTCTATGTTGTCTATAGTTATTCACCTTTCTGAAAACTACCATTACATGGTAATATAAGATGATAAGATATGGTTCTACCCCTATTTCTAACAATTTCGATAGTATGTTCAGTTATACTTAATGAGAGAAACTTATATAGTTATATGTGTGCGTTATCACGCCCACTTTCCAAAATTCTATAATAATGTTTCTTCTTTTCAAGGGATTGCTGTTAGTGTCAATTGTGAGTAAATTAGCGACCTAAAATTTCGAAATATCGAAGTTTCAAGAATTTCTAAAATTTATCGTTATATGAAAAGTGGCCGTAATTTTAGTACGATTTCAATAATTTTTAATGTTTTTCTTTTATGTGGCAAGGGAAATAATCGTACCAAGCTTAGTACAAATTGATTGAACAGTTACCGAGATATACACAACTGGCACGTCCATTTTCCAAAAATGTATCAAACACATGTTTTTTGCTAAAGAATTATTGCAAACATCAATTTTGAATAAGTTAGCTACTTATTACTCTAAATTACCGTTATGTGGGATATGGGCGTGATTACTGTCCGATTTTAAAAAATTTCAGCCGTTTTGTTTGTTTTACCAAGGCTAACAACTGTGCAAGCTTGAGAGAAACTGATCTAGCGGTTACCAAGTTATATACATGTAATCATAAGTGGGAGTGGCTACGCCCATTTTCCAAAAATGAATATTATTCTTATTTTACGTCTGAAAATCATTATATGTATGTAGAAAATTAATTATATCAATATTGGATTAGCAACATTTGGTTAGCAACATTGTATTTATAACAGTTAACTTTGACAAAGCTTAACTTAACGAAACTTGAACTTTGCACATAAATAAGTACCTATTGTAACACTGAAGAAAAAAAGATAAGTCAATATTAAATCGACCGCCGAGACCGTCATTACTCGGGACAAAACTCGTGTGTTTAATTATATTTTTACATGGTGCCGAAACCCGGGACGGTTGTGTAATCAAATCGTTAAGCGGATTATACACTAACGTGCGGGCTGAGTTAATACATATAAGCGAAAAAAAAACTTTATTTAAGCTATTAGCGAAAAGGTGACTTATTTGAATAAGTCGTAGCGAAATCTAATAACTAGCGGTCGGAATTTTGGTGAAAAATGGAGGCCGTATATCGTTCCACCTGTCGCGCACAAGTCACGAAATTGTGTAACACTATCGCCGACTACCTCAAAACTTTTAATACCATAAGCTTCTCGGAAGTCAGCGATCCAATGGTGGTGGAGTCGGAGATGGCAGTTTACATTGAGCGGCTTAAAAATGCTCATAGAAATTTGAAAGCGGCTGATGAAGCCTTGCGGCCCTCAATCAAGCAGGAAGATTTTGAAAAGGAGTGTGAAACCATATTGGAATACGATGACAAAGCGGTTTCAGCTATAGCACAGCTAGAGCACGTAGTACGCACTTACTTCAAAACAGCGCCTGCAGCAGAAGGCCAATCTAAGAATTCCGGCGAAGACACAATTGCCGCAGCGAGTGGCGACGGCGACGGCTATAGTGGCGTGAAGCTAAAAGCCTGCGAATTGAAAAAGTTCGACGGAAATTTCGAACATTGGTTACCTTTCTGGGAACAATTCAAGCGAGCCGTTCACGAGAACAAGAAGCTGTCCGTAGCGGCAAAATTTAACTTTCTTAGCGAGACCTTGATCGGCAAGGCAGCAGCGTCAATAGCGGGATTTACTCCAACTGAAAAATGCTATAGCGAGGCTATCTCTCTCCTACATGAAGAGTATGGCAACAACGACAAAATTGTCGAAAAATTTGTCCAAAAATTGATGAGCATAAAGCCGGTACAATCATCAGCCGATGTGCGTGGGCTTCGGCAACTTTACAATGAAGTGACTTCTACAATGAGGTCTCTCATAGCGTTTCAAATATCATCGTCACAATATGATATAATGGTAAAGTCCATTCTACTAAAGGCTATTCCCGCAACAATGCGCGTACAGTTCTACAGATCGGCGGACAAGCCAGCCAATAGCATCACAATGCTGAACTCCAGTATTGATACAGCAAACGAGCACATGAAAACCAGCGGAAATGAAGGAGAGCAGTTAAATAACCTTCTTAAATTTATAAAGGTCGAATTGGAAGCTTTGGAAAAATCACAATTGTCAGAGCGCGACAGAAAAGGTGATGAGCGTGAGCGCAAAGAAGTTCGGATGCGCAGCACTAGCACAGCAGCGGGCTTATTTGCAGGCAGCAACGTGCAGCAACAATGCTTTTTTGCAAGAAGGCACATGCAGCCCGAAACTGCAAAAGCGATTTAAGCATCGAGCAGAAAAAAGCTATTATGCGAAGAGAAGGGAGATGTTTCCGATGTGCCAACAAAAATCACAACTCTAAGTTGTGCAAAGCGCAATGGATACGTTGCGAAACATGTAGCGGCCGCCACATAACATCAATGTGTGAGCGGCGATCAAGAGACAACACGAGCGGCGACAATCAAGGGCGAAGCGACAGAATGCAGCAAAGAGAACGCCATGAAGAGGCGTCAACGTCAGCGAATGTAATAGGCGCAGCGGCGCTCAATACCATTGAATTCAGCGAAGGAGAAATATTTCTTCAAACAGCAAAAGCTGTCGTAAGCGAAATTAACAACAGCAACAGCGTAATGTCGCGATTAATAATGGACAACGGTAGCCAGCGAACATACATTAGCGAAAAATTAACCAACGTTCTCAACCTACCTACATGCGGATTTGAGAAAATGAAAATTATGGCATTCGGTGACAAAAAGCAAAATAAAAAAGCGACTAATTTTAAAATTGTTGAGCTTTCACTGCAAAGCCAGTATAACGAAAAAGCGATACAAATTAAAGCGATTGTAGTGCCGAACATATGCGTAGATATTTTACCCGTGCCAAATATTAAAAACAAAAAATTTAAGCACATAGCAGTAGGACTAGCGGACAATAAAATTAGCAATGTAGAATTAATAGAGGGTATTAACATTCTAATCGGACAAGACAGTTATTGGAAATTTAATACGGGCGAAACACAAATGATTTCCGACCACCTAGTGGCTGTGAAAACATTCTTCGGGTGGACAGTACAAGGCCATCATGAGGAGCACAACGGCCAGAAGTTTACAATAACAAATTATGCAGAAGTTTGTGAGGAAACGTTTGACATAACGAAATTTTGGAACCTAGAGTCTGTTGGCATTAGTAGCAGCTTAGCGTGCGAAGACAATTTAATAAAAAGAACAATATCCGAAATAAAGAAATTAAATGACCGTTATGTCGTAAACTTACCGTGGAAAAACTCTAGCGGAACATTGCACAACAATAAAGACATAGCACTTGGTAGATTGCGTAGTTTAACAAATAAATTACTACAAAATAATGAAAAGCTAGTCGAGTACGATCTGCGTATGAGAGAACTATTACAAAGCGGTGTGGCAGAAAAAGTCAGTGAGGTATCAAGTGGCATGCGGGTTTATTATATGCCTCATAAGCCAGTGTATCGGGAGGATAAAACTACGACAAAGACGCGAATAGTTTTCGACGCCTCTTCGAGCGAGCCGGGACTTATGTCTTTGAATGACCATTTAAGCGCAGGCGACAATCTTATAGCTGATCTTACAAAAACTTTGCTGAGATTTCGGTCGAATGCTATAGCGGTGATAGCAGATATAGAAAAGGCTTTCCTACAAATCTCAATAGCCGAGGAAGATCGTGACTCACATCGGTTTTTGTGGTATGAAACGATGCCGAAAGAAAACGAGCGATTGCCAAAAATAGTCGAATATCGAATGGCGCGGGTGACATTTGGCACAACTTCGAGCCCTTTCTTGCTATCAGCGACAATACAAAAACACCTTACTATATCTGCGCAGCAATATGGTCCCATATGCGACAAGCTGAAGAAATCGTTTTATGTTGACGATTTAGTAATAAGCGTGTCCAGTCACGAAGAAGCTAAAACAACCTTCGTTCAAGCAAATGAAATAATGGCAGCGGCGAAATTCAATTTGAGGAAATGGAATTCGAATGACGTTCGGCTACGAAAGTTCTTCAAAACCGAGGAAACAGAAGAAGCGAAAAGCCAAAAAGTTTTAGGCATCAATTGGTATACAGGGAGCGATGAAATCAGCGTTAATGTGGCGAGTAGCAATGCGTTTCTTCAAGCCTTAAGACCAACAAAGCGAAATGTCATGAAGGCTATGGCAAGAATTTATGACCCATTGGGAATGCTAGGGCCCTTTACGGTACGAATAAAAATAGTTCTACAGAACATATGGAGAGAAAATATCGAGTGGGACCATACGCTAAGCGGAGACATATTGAGTGAATTCCAATGCTGGCAAGAAGAGCTGAATTTCCTTGCTGAATTTAAAATGCAACGAAGTCTCTCACAGAGCGATGGAGTTAGAAACGAGCTTCACATATTCGCTGATGCTAGCCCGAAAGTCTACGGTGCTGTAGCGTACATACGACAAATTGCAGCGAGAGGAACTATAACAACAAATTTTGTATGTTCAAAAAATAGAGTGAGTCCCATAGAAAAGTCCAAGCGTAGCGCCGAGCTTACATTACCTAAGCTGGAGCTAACTGCAGCCTTAACAGCAGCAAGACTAAAGCAATTTCTAGTTGATGCACTCGACTTCGAAGTGCACTCAACGACCTTGTGGACTGACTCAGCTATTGCACTCAATTGGATCAATGGACAAGGCAAGCAGATAAAGCCCTATGTAAAAGCGCGCGTGAACGAGATAATTAAGATTACAAATATATACGATTGGAGACATTGCCAAGGAAAAACAAATCCAGCTGATCTTTTAACACGAGGAGTGAAAGCTAAGGTGCTAGTCGATTCAACCGTATGGAAACACGGACCCATCTGGCTGGGAGAGATTGAGTCGAAATGGCCAGAGGAGTTCTTCGTCGACAAGACAACTAGCCTGCTGTTAAATGCTAGCGGAAAACTAAGCGCTCAGGAGCTGAAACCACTGCTAGTTGTAGAGAGCTTTAGCAAACTCAAGCGGCTCTTAAGAGTAACAGCGTACATATTACGATTCATACGAAACTTAAAAACAAACGCGACGATTAGAAATCGGCAAAATACTACAAGTGGCGAAATCAGCGAGTTGTCAGCGAGCGAACTAAATGAAGCAGAATCTTATTGGATTAAATATACCCAGCAGAGCGAGTATAGGGAAGAAATTATGGCGTTGGAGCAACAGCGTTCGATACCATCGTATTCAAAAATCGGGTCATTGAACCCTGTTCTCGTTGATGGCATCTTGAGGCTCAACAGCAGACTTCCGTCAAGCGATTATGGTAATTTTAGTCCAATAATTTTACCCAAAAATTCTCATTACAGCCAACTAGTTGTACGCGAGGCGCATCAAACCGTACTTCATGGGGGCATCAATTCAGTGCTATGCCAAATACGAAAGAAATTTTGGATCGTGAAAGCGCGGCAGCTAATCAAAACGACTCTGCGGCATTGCGTAATATGCAAGAGACTGCATGGTAAGAGTGCTAACGAACCCTGGACTACATTACCAGCCGAGAGAGTATCAACGAGCCGGCCATTTGAAACAACTGGCGTTGACTTCGCGGGTCCACTTTACGCAAAGACACACAACAACGGCGAAGAGCGGAAAGTATACGTCATGCTACTGACGTGTGCCGCGATTCGAGCGGTTCATCTCGAACTAGTGGCAGATCTATCAACGAAGAGCTGCATTGATGCACTGCGACGATTTATGGCGAGACGAGGCGTTCCAGCGGTTATGATGTCGGACAATGCTAAAACTTTTAAGCGAGCAGGTCTTGAGCTCCAAAAATTGAACGACCTGATGGAAACCAGCGAAGTCCAGGAAATGGCGGCACACCAGAATATCTCATGGAGATTTATACCAGAGCGAGCCGCATGGTGGGTTGGATTTTGGGAGCGGCTTGTTAGAAGAGTCAAGAATTGCTTAAAGGCAGCAATCGGAAAAGCGAGCCTAACGATAGATGACCTCACTACATTGCTAGCGGAAGTTGAAAGCGTTGTCAATGCGAGGCCTTTAACTTATATCTCTAGTGACCAAAATGATTTGGAGCCACTTACTCCATCTCATTTCCTAACTAATTGCAAATCTTCTTTACTCCAAACAGATTTTAAAAGCGATGGTTCATCAATAGCGAAAGCGTGGCAGTTGCGCCAAACTTTAATTAAGAAATACTTGAAGAGGTGGCGTACCGAATACCTGCAACAGCTGCGAACTATTCACCACAACAAAAGCGGACCAGTTCGAAGCGTTAAAGTGGGTGATGTGGTATTAGTTCACGAATACAACAAGCCTCGTTTGCTCTGGCGACTGGCGGTAATCATCCACGTTTACAAAGGAAGAGATGGCCGTGTTCGATCGTGCGATATTCGGGTACAAAACCAGCAGATACTGAAGCGGCCAATACAATTGTTGTATCCGATGGAGATTGCATCTTCATTGGCCGGGGCCGAGGATGTAGAAAATTAATTATATCAATATTGGATTAGCAACATTTGGTTGGCAACATTGTATTTATAACAGTTAACTTTGACAAAGCTTAACTTAACGAAACTTGAACTTTGCACATAAATAAGTACCTATTGTAACACTGAAGAAAAAAAGATAAGTCAATATTAAATCGACCGCCGAGACCGTCATTACTCGGGACAAAACTCGTGTGTTTAATTATATTTTTACAATGTAAATATCAATTTTCAGTGAACAAGCTTTAGTAGTTACTAAAATATCGCAGTTTTCGTATTTCTGAAAACTACCGTTATATGGGAAGTGGGCGTGGTTACGGTCCGATTTCGCCCCACAGACGGACGGACGGACAGACAGATATGGCTTAATCGACTTCTCTTTTTATTGTGCTCATTTTTGTATACATTTGTCTATATCAGTGATTCCCAAAGTGGTCCAGGTGGACCCCGAGGGGTCCACGGTGACGTGAAAAAAAATGGGGGTCCACGAAAATTTATCTGTTTTCGATGTAGAGAATCAAAATGGTTGCTTGATAGCCTCTTTATTTAACTTAAATTTTTTTGATTAGTGTATAGTCCTCTTGACACACTGCTTACCATCACTATGGGCTGGTTTCTCCAACTCAACTTAACTTAGTTAAGCCAATTTTCTTGACTTAGTCAAGAATAAGCTGTGTAAAACGTAGGCTAACTAAGTTAAGTTGAGTTGGAGAAACTAGCCCTGTGTTTTCATACAAGGGGAATCCTTAAAGGCCACCTGCAGACTAAAAAGAACCGGATGCTGGTATGACACTGAGTGGGGCGCGACGAAAATTGCTCTCGGCAGAGATTTAAACACTTGTGTCTTTTCAATGTTACAGTTGAGTACCCTGAGACTGAATGCTGATTTGATTCCGTCGCTAAGACCGGACTCACACATTCTCGAATCTTCACTGGTGGCTCCAAAACTGACTCTGGGTCATGATCTGGGGTCTTTTTCAGAGTTAATGGAAATAAGCTTCACTGTTCTGTAGGGTAATATGCTTCGGTCTTCCAGGATAAGGTAATTGCAATACTCAAAGCCATGCACTACGTGGAGGAACATAGGTGGAGGGGAAGGAGTTTACGTGACTGCAGTGACAACCAAGCTGCACTTAAGGCATTGACCATCTCTCTATTTAAGTACTTCCAAACTACTTCGGCAATGCAAATCTCGACTAAAATATGATGGTGAATATAATGAGGTTGTTTTACTCTGTGTGCCAGGTCACTCAGGAGTACCTGGTTATGAGGCATCTAATCATTTGGCCGGAGTCGGCTCAGACCAGGCATTCCTCGGTCCGCAACCAGTTTTAGCACTCCCACCTTCGGCAATCGAAGCCATCATCAGAAATTGGGTGAATACTTCGCTCAGCAATGACTGAGAGGCATCGAGGGGATGCAAGTGGGCAAAACTCATGTTACCTTCAGTGATGCCAGACATTCCCTGTTAAAAATCCCACGAAAATGGGGGAAAAATCCCTCAATTACCCACATCTTGAAAATTAGTCCCACAAAATTCCCAACGAATTTAAACATATACATGTTTCAGTAGTAAAGAAGTAAAATTCATATAAAATAATAATAATAGTTTGGCGCTCACACATATGTGCTTTTCTTCCAATTTGTGGCGGTCCCCTTGATGTTGTCACACAAAGGGGAGGGACCTACAGTTTTACGCCGACTCCGAATGGCGACTGTATTTTTATGAAAAGCTGTTTTTCATGGCAGGAATACACTCGGAGGTTTGCCATTGCCTCCCGACCGCTGTAAAGAAAAAACCCCTTTTTCTGCATTTTTTTCACTCATTCATTTTTTCACTTTCATTTTTTTGCTCACTCACTACGGGCCAAAAGAATTTTTTGGTGACTTTAAAATTGAAGCACACTCATGTGCTATTTAACATTTCATCAGATAATTTGTTCCGCTTTTTACATGAAACACCAGTTACAACTGAAAAGATTCTTTCTTGCTCAGCGCTTGAATTGGTTAACGTAAGAAAATTTTCGAAATTGTCCTTATACTTTTTAAAAATTTTATACCATTTCACTCCACATCACATCTTCAAAACGATAAATTACGTAAGAATGTCGAATATTCTTGAATTTT
This sequence comes from Rhagoletis pomonella, assembly GCF_013731165.1. Classification (NCBI taxonomy): domain Eukaryota; kingdom Metazoa; phylum Arthropoda; class Insecta; order Diptera; family Tephritidae; genus Rhagoletis; species Rhagoletis pomonella. Next base: position 77,389,974 of record NW_023458555.1, on the reverse strand, counting down.
GATCAATTAAGCAACAATAACTGCGAAAATCCCTTATTTATATGATCCCTTTTAGTAATTTTTGATACAAAATATCCCTCAAATAGGGAAATTACCCACAATCTGGCATCACTGGTTACCTTCAATCTCACATGGTCTATCTAATTTTTTGCTCTCACTGAGCAGACGACATTGCAGACAACTTGCTGGAGTGCTGATTGGTCACTTCCCGTGGCACAAACACCTGAATGTGATAGGCGTAAATGACAAGTCCATTGATGAGAAGATGATAAGACGGCAGTCATCGATTCTTTTAAACTCGTTCTTTTCTCTATTGTCAGTTTCTGAATTAAAAGTTTGGCGTAAAATGTTAGCCGTTTAGATGTTTTATGTTTTGTGTTTTAAAAATGTGATAAATATTTTTCGCCTCACTTTAAAACTCGGTGCGATAAAAATAAAAATTATGCCATTAATACAAATAAACTAAGTATTTTACAAATACTCCACGTGCAAAGCCATGAGTGCGCTGAACATTTGATGAGTTTATGATGAAGATAATGTAAATAATACTAGCGCTCGCAATGCTCGCATTATTTTTATAAATAGAATACAAGAAAATAGTTTACCTTTATTTTGGCCACACTGAGTTTAGCTTTTTAATTCAACCGCGATTCAAATTTATATTGTTAGATCTAATCCTCACATTTATTTTGTACGAGCTTTGGGAATATTTAGAAATGTATCAGCACCGAAACCAGTCAATTTTTGAAAGGGGTCTACGAGAAAAAAAAGTTTGGGAACCTCTGGTCTATATATATCTCGATTTTGGCTGTTGCAAACAACCGGGTATGTGAACAAAGTTAATATACCCTTGTGCACAAGTGGGTATAAAAAAATGACAGCTACTTTGGCAACTTTGCATCTCGAATGATGGCACCGCACCGCTTTTTTGTCTTCACAGCACTGACAAAATTCAAAATTATATAAGGAAATTACTACTTTTATTGAGTAAATTTACTTCCTCAAATTACTGACGCCCGTTTTTGAGCATAAACCTTAAGGAAAGAGTTCTCAAATTGAGTAAATGTTTCGTAATATTAAGGAAAAAAAACAGTAATTCTAAAAAAGGAAACTGGTTTCTTGTTTTAATGAAATGCTTTTGATGTGTATACTAGGATTTTTAATCCTGAAAATCCCGGGATTATTTGCCTAGAATTCCGGGATTTTCCGGATATAGAAACGCTTTATGTTGACGAGTTTTTGCTATATTTCTTTTGTTTATTTAATATTTAAATCTTGTTTTTATAAATGTGTAGCTCAATATGCATATAATACCTTGCGACAGGCAAGGCCAAATATAATAAACTTGGGTTCTTAATTTTTCTCTCTTACGTCAGGAGTTTTTAAAAGAACTTTGAAATTTGAAACAAATGAGCAATTCAAAAAATGGTTTAAGAATTTCAGTGCAGTATACTTAAAAAATGGTATGGGTGTCAAATAAATGATAAGATTCTGTAGAATTAAAACACAATAGATTTTACTACCCTTTTATAATTTTATTCTTGAATACCCTTGAAATTTCGCAATTTTTATTAAAAAAAAAAATTATATGTTAAGGCCTAACTTTATTAGCTCAAAAAAATTAAGTTAATTTAAGGGGTATTTTCAATTCCCATTCGTACTTGTGAACAAATTATTTCATTTGGTACCCATGTTTTGTATGTGATTGCAAAAAAACAATGTAAGCAGGAGAAAAGAGCAAATTGAGAACAGGCGAAAATAACATACACTTTCATAGACCGAAATCAAGGGAACAAAGAAAAATTGCTTAAAGCATAGAAATAAAACAGTAAACAAATAACTAATCAAGAGTATTGGGCATAGGAAGAAAGAGAACAAGCATACAACTAACTTAACTTCTAAGCTGGCATAAACTAACCACAATAAAAAATACGATTTCACAACGAACATATACCTAATTTTTTTCTAGTGCTAATAAGAGCATTAACCTTGGCCCTGCTTCTCACCAGTTTGGGCTCCTCGCCTGGTTTAAGCCGTTCAAAAACTCTGCCACGGATGGAGAAGGTTGACGCCAACTGTTTCTTCCGCCTAAGCTCCGACGCATACGACATCACCTCACGCAGCATTTTTGGCAAACTCTCATGCAAAAAAATTGATCCATAACCAGGAAATCCAGCATCGGAGAGCGCTAGCGATCTCTTTTTGGTTTTACAGAACACAGCAATAGCTTTTAAGAGCTGATTGCGATCATGTGCAGAGAACAGCTTAACAACAATAGGGCAGTTGTTGCTGATTTTTTGCCTATTACTTTTTGCACTACGCAGCCGAAAAGCATCACGCAAAGGCGGAGGTTTATGCTGAGCTGCACCGCAGATTTTACCGAAGAGTTCAGACAAGCACTCATCAGCTGCTTGAGGGATCCCGTTTATTATCACATCGGTGGAAACTGCATTGCTTTCGAGAGCAGTGAGCTGCGCCTGAGTATATATCAGTTCACTGCGGAGCGCTAGAACTTCAGTGCACGTGTTCTCGACTGCACTCACCCTTTCTGCAATAGCTGCTATAGGCAGCTTTAAATTTGCCGTTTCAGCAGCCAGCTCTCCAATCTTCGGCACGAACTTTTAAGCTATCAGGTGAAGCAAGCGTTAAAATAGGTCAGGTGAATGATTACTTTTTCTGTGCGAAACAAATAGCAGCTAAAATATAGCATTATTTTAATGTAAAAGGATGGAAACCGTTAAAAAAGTGTAAAGTCAGTAAATAAAATGTAAAAACATGACTTGGCTTTCGTAAAACATACTTTTTTATGTTCAAATGATGAGTATATGTGTTTAGATAGTTCTCGAAAACATTATCCAAATAGCTTGGTTTTGAAACAAGTTATTTTCTTACCATACTCAACCCGGAGGGGGTTAAGCTACATAAATAAAATAAGTATGGTCATCTAATAAATATTATAAATGTGAAAGTTTGTATGTTTGGATGCTTGGGAAATCATCACGCGGAAACGACTGCACGGATTTCCATGAAATTTTGTACGCAGATAGCTTATGGGTCAGATTGGTTAATAGGCTATTTTTTTTAAGAGTTTCCACCTGTTAAAAAAGTTTCATTTATTTAATATGCGGGAACGACTAAATGGATTTGCATGAAAATTTGCACACAGATAGCTTATGGCCCAGATTGGAAAATAGGCTACTTTTCTTAAGAGTTGCCACCTGTTAAAAAAGTTTCATTAAATTAATACGCGGAAATGACTGAATGGATTTGCATGAAACTTTGCAAGCAGATAGCTTATGACCTACAGTGGAAAATAGGCTAATTTTTTGGAAGAGTTGCCACCAGTTAAAAAAGTTTAATTAAATTAATACGCGGAAACGACTAAACGGATTTGCATGAAATTTTGCACAAAGATAGCTTATGACCTAGGTTAGAAAGTAGGCTACTTTTTTTAAGAGTTGCCACCTGTTAGAAATGTTTAATTTAATTAATACGCGGAAATGAGTGAACTGATTTGCATGGAAGTTTTCACACAGATAGCTTATGAGCTAGGTTGAAAAATAGGCTACTGTTTTAAGAGTTACCACCTGCCAAAAAAGGTTAATTCAATTAATACGTGGAAAAGACTGAACGGTTTTGCATCAAATTTTGCAAGCAGATAGCTTATGACCTACAGTGGAAAATAGGCAAATTTTTTGTATGTTTGTACGAACTTTTTAAGCTATCAGGCGAAGCAAGCATAAAAATAAGTCAGGTGAATCAGTGCGTAGGTATCCGCAACAGGAACAACTCGCAGCACACGCGAACACCGGTAGATTAGCAACTTTTGGCAAATTTCTAGATATTTCCTAGGACAAACACTACTATTTAAGAGCACTGCAAAAGCACGTCTTACTCTGCTGACATCACAATTATTATATGTACGTAAATGATATCATCTAGTCACTAATTATGGCATTATCGAAATTCGTGAATTAAAAAAAAATTACTACATGTCTCGCAGATATGCCTTGAGGAGAGCTTAATAAGGCAGTTAGTCTTCATAAAACACTTCATGTTCATTCTCCAATTCATCACCGATATTATTTATACAGTACAGCGAAATTTCTTTACTACTTTTAATGAAGGTGGAATTCGAATCCCTATGAAATCAAATAATAGAGGAGCACTTACCACGTAGAAATTACTGCAAGTGAAATTTTTCCGAATGATATCTAATTATCTATATAACTTCATAAAATGATAGCCATTTTCGTTGTTCTGCAAGATGAGCAAAATAAATAAAAGCTTGTAAAATTATGGTAAGTGTAGAGCCAGAGCAGGTAAACGTAATACTTTCTTTGATAATTGATAATACATAGTTGCATAATTATTAATTAACACATTTACCAAAAACCGTTGATAACCTTCTGAAAAGAATACGAACGTTTTTGAAACTAATTTGTGAAAAGAATGTTCAAAGCTCTATTCACCTTGGGCGATAAATTCGAAATAGCAATGCGTAGATTCTCTCAAAAATTTGCCTTTTTGCGAAGGGTTTTCATCAATAGTCTCTGCGAATCGGCGCGAGTGTCTTTGTAACTTAGCCATGGTTACGCTACAGGAGATGAAATGTAGTCCAAATTGAGGCTGCTATTTTTTTGCTCCATTTTCACTATTTATCACCATTAAAATGAGTTATTTACCACCACCAATGCAAGCAAATTTTGGCAGCCGCTTTTGTTACAC
>NW_023458555.1:77384292-77385236 GCF_013731165.1 Rhagoletis pomonella | reverse complement strand
GACTTTAACGTAAACCTATCGACAGATGAAGCAGAACCACAGATCATATTCCCAAAAGAAAAACTATTTTTAGGAATATATACAAATAGAACCGCTCAAGCTACAAGCTCAAAACCAGTAATTGATGCGATGTTTTCAAGATATTTTAACCAAAGAACGTAGATAACAAGAAGGGACAACAATGTTATAATTGTGGCGAAAGTGCGCAACAGGGGCGTGCCTTCTCTTTTCATCCAATCAAAAAACGCACTAGCGCAAAAGAGAAGGCAGGCCCCTGTTGCGCACTTTCGCTACAATTATAACGAGTTGTCCCTTCTTGTTATCTACGTTCTTTGTTTTAACGTCCTTGATTCACAAGTATATGAGTAAAACTATGTGTATATATGTAACTAATTCGCCTAATAGGTTTACTTATAAAAATATTATCATCATTTTCGCGCTTAACTCCCTAATCTTAATTAAAAAAGAGATTAGCCATACAAAATTATAATTACTAAACAATCTCAGATTAATCCGATAACATTTTTTGTGTCCAACCCAGTTTTATCGATTATACTTGCGAAGAAGAGGAGGAATGTCAAATGTAAAAGTAAACAAAAATTGACGTTAGCAAGGAAAAGAGGTTTGTAAAGGTATTTTTAATAAAATATTAAGTTAAAATATATTTAATTACCATAATATGTCTAGCAGAAAAAAGTGACCACGGTGGCACAGAGAAGAAGCTTAACTCTTCCTCGAGTTGCGAGAATAACAGGTGACAGGCAATAAGATCAACGGAAATAAGGTCAATTGACTTTATTTCCCACCCTGGCGCGAAATAAAGTCAATTGACATTATTACTTTTTTAAAACCGAAATAAAATCCATTGACATTATTTGTCTTTCAAACATTAAATTTGCTTAGCTTCGCGGCGGCTCGCGTTAGCGCGCCACACCGCGCGCGCC
>NW_023458555.1:77381375-77384192 GCF_013731165.1 Rhagoletis pomonella | reverse complement strand
AAAAACTAATTTGTGATTTTAGAAACCATCTGGGACTTATTACCTGTCGTTATATAAGGTAACATTAATATAACTGATGACAGTTAAAGCTTAGGTGGATTTTTATATCAGAATCTCATCTTTGTGAAAAGTGTGCAGATATAGGGTATTATTGAATATAAGCTCTCGATGTATAAAATATATAAAAATTTTATTTCAACGTATACAAAAAGTAAATCTACCTGTGTTACAGCACGGTGGGAGACGGGAAGGGGGGCCGGGGGGCCGCGTCGTAGCGTGACGGGGCGCGCGCGGTGTGGCGCGATAACGCGAGCCGCCGCGAAGCTAAGCAAATTTAATGTTTGAAAGAGAAATAATGTCAATGGATTTTATTTCGTTTTTAAAAAGGTAATAAGGTCAATTGACTTTATTTCCCACCCTGGTGGTCCGTTGATCTTATTACCTGTCACCGTGCATACCTATATTACTTGCATTTGAGGGTTCCAACAAAAACACTAAGTAAAAGTATTAAATGACAAATTTTAAACTAAAATATCATGGTTTTAATACCCCAAATTAAACACACAGCCTTAAATCGAGCATCGAGAAGCTCGCAAGTATAATGAGGTTTCGATACACGAGAGTCTCGTGAGATGCGATCGCCAAAAATTGTTTCTTGGACAATCTCGCGAAATCGAAGGCTCTAATATTTTCCAAGTGATTTCCAAATTCAACGCATTCATATTTATTTGTTATAAGTAATAATTGTTTGACTGCTAAAGAAACTGTCGTCCCAGTTTTTGTAATTTGTATCAATGTGATACAGCCTTTAGAATTAAAATTTCTATATCAAAATTTCTTAGAATAAAAATTGTCTACAAGAAAAAAGTACATATATTCTTTAAACGGTAATAAAAGCGTAAGTGCTCAATGCGACCTCAATCAAAGTGGCGACGAGTGATTCTATGTAGAAAGTCGGTTGAAATTAGCTAACATTTTGTTCGTAGAAGTTCGCGAGCTACGAATATATTGTACGTTTTTAAGTAGAAGCTCGGTTATTCAAGACTTGACTTGACTTACCCAGAAACTTAGAGACAATTACTCTCCGTGGCATCTATTAGTGATGGGCGAAGTAGCGATTTTTCAGTATCAGTGAAAAGAGTGATTGCGATTTTTAAATCACGGTGATTTTTTATGGCTATTGCGATCGCTAGTTGTTTTAATAACACAGAAACGTATAATAGTTAGTTATAATAAATGATGAAAAATCAGTGTTGGCACATGTAGGGATAATTCCCTACGCGTAGGGGTTTCAGTCGAAAAAATGAGTGAGGCAAAAAGAGGGAAAAACTTAATTTATTCGCTCAAACTGCGTATTTGAAAGTGTCCATTTGAAACTACCGTGGAACGGTAATAAAAAAAACGCAGTATATATACGAGCATATTCACAATAATAATAATAATAATAATATCCCAACGGTTTTTACCCTCCATTCCCGCCCATCCGCACGAGGGGCGCAGTCCGCGTGACGTACGGAACCAGTATTTTCAATTTTTGCGCCGAGTCACGATAGGCAGGAGTTTGTTAAGTATCGAGATCTAAAACTGTTCAGCTACAGAACTAAATTCATCAGCCGATTTTATGTCTTTATTTTAATGATTCATTTATTGAGAGAGGACAGTATCGATTTCTTAATGCTGAAAAGCGGATCTGATATATCAAACGTGCTAGAATGAGAGTTAAAATCCTGGCATAAGCAACGGAGTGGGTCGTGCAATTCAAAATTAGTTTTACAAGCTTTCAGAAATAGGGGGCAAAAGTGTCTTGATACCCGGGAGGGAAGATTAAGGCTAATTTCGCCAAGAAGAAGCGGACTTGAAATTGAGCCTGTTAGTAATTTAACTATAAAAATTGTACCAAGCATGAAAGTGTAGGAAGATTAATAAGTTATAATCGGCTCGTATAAGGTGGAAGCTTATATTGAGAATCCCAACGAAAATTCCTTAAAGCAAAAAGTAGGAATTGTTTTTGAATTGATTCTATCTTGTCTGAGTAAATTTGATACCTTGGATTCCAAACCACCGAACCGTACTCCAGAACTGGCCTAACTATTTTATAAACAGGGGTTTAGTGATAGGGTCACAAAATTCTTTGACCATCGTTTCACAAATGCAAGTACACCTTTAGCCTTGTTGACTGTCACATTAATATGAAGATTAAAATTAAGCTTAGGATCCATTGTGATACCAAGGTCCACAAAATTGTGCACCAGTTCCAGGTTATGGTTACCTACTGTATAAGAAGGGGGATGAACAGCTCTTCGCGAGAAGTTCATTACTTTACATTTCTTAAGATTTAGAGGCATAAGATTTACTTGACACCGGAAAGCCATGCTGTCTAAGTCTGATTGTAGCAAAGACCTTTCTTTAATTGAAGCGTACGATTTATAAAGCTTTACATCATCTGCATACATTAAAATTTTGGAAAATTGTATATCTGTAGAATCTCGTTTATAAAAAGCAAGAACAGAACCGGGCGTAGGTGGCTACCTTGAGGGACTCCCGAAGTAACATCAATGTCGTCAGAGATAGTATTTTTAAACATTACCCTTTGTGATCTATCATAGAGGTATGAAGAGATCCAACGTAGAAAATTAGGTGGAAGACAAAGAAGATCAAGTTTGTAGATGAGCAACGAGTGGCACACTTTGTCAAATGCTTTACTGAAGTCACTATATATAACATCAACAGACATCGGCGTAGCCAGAATGAAATTTAGGGGGGGGGGGTTCTCGACCCTATTAAGCTGGAATTTCAGGGTACTATTTTATATATATA
>NW_023458555.1:77365841-77381275 GCF_013731165.1 Rhagoletis pomonella | reverse complement strand
GATCTATGATAGATGTTTAAAGTAAAGTATCCATATATATAATAAGTTTGTAAAATGGGGCGTGGAACATCTTACAGGCGTAAAATTTTAATCAGCTATAACTTAGGAACGATAATTCACATGACTTCGAAATTTAGTGAGAAGACATAAATAAACAAGGCGCCACGGCACGTTCCATAGCCGTGCAACCTCACATCTTCGGACCCCTAACTCACATGACTTTGAAATTCGGTGAGAAGATCTATGGTAAATGTATACAATTGAGTTTGTACAAGAGGGTGTAGCGTTTATAGTAAACTGAAATAAAGTGAGTGTTTGACGGGGCGTGGTACCTCCAGTAGATGGAGTACGTTCAGAGAACCATAAGCTTGGCCCCATTACAAAAATACAGCGGACCGGAATGACCTGTTGTAAACTAAACAAGAATGAGAGTTTGTAAGAAGTCGTAGCACCTCCCACTACGCATGCCGTCTACGTTCAGAGAATATAAATAAAAAAATTAAAGCGCATTTCATTCTCCTTTAGGTACCTTAATCCACCTAACCTTAATAATGAAACAAGATTTTTAGTAAAGAAAACAATGACCAATATAATTGCAGCAACAATTATTACTGGATGCGGCAAAGGAGTAGATGTGTTTGTGTAAGGAGTTCTATTTATTTCCACAGACCTTCCATATTAGGTTCATTCCTTATCCTTTTGGACTAAAATCTGAAAAGTGTCAAAATGCCAGAGCGTAAGAAAAATGCGCTCACTAAAAGAGAATAACAGGAAAAAGTAAAGGAACGCAAAAAACCAAATTTTTAGTCCAAAGAATGGCAACAACAGAACTAACGTCAAATAAGAATGGAAATGTATGTACAAAACACATTCACACAAGCACAAGCATAATAAACACTTACTATATCAATTATTTTTTGCCTCCTTCCAATTTCAATTTACTTTTTAGATTATTCTCACTTTTTGCGTATTCTTTAATTTCCGTTAATTTAAATTCAGTTGGATTTGACACTTTTCAAGATTTTGCCAGCAAAAATTCTTCTGACTACTTCGGACTGAAGAGAGTCACTCTCACTGAGTGTTGCTCTCTCATTTTTGCTGTCATTTTCGAGTTAAGGAACGCTTTTTGGACTAAATCTGACTACTTGGGACTTTTCTTGACTATTTCTGCGAGATAAGGAACGCAATTTTTAATTTAAACGTCTTCACTATTCCCTGAGACTTCGCTTTGACATATGCGTATATGGCGAATGCTTACGAGTGGGATGTCCGAATAGTATTTAAGCTTCTACACCGCACCAAAAATTAAAGTATTCTTCAAAATGAGGCCTTAAATTAAATAAGAAAAATAGTTTATATCTCGCTTAATTTATGGTAAACTAAAAATCTTTCTAACTGTTCTATATTTTTATTTGTTTACCCGGAACGACGCCGGATACTCTGCATCATAAAATATACTTTTGCAAAAAATTCTGCCGAAAGATAGCGCTGAAGTCGAGATGTTAAAGAATCCGTCTTTATCGTACTACCTAGGTTAACGGGTATTTTATGATAAGAAGTGCTTCAGCAAAAAACGTACCCAAAAAGTAGATGGCGTGGGAATCAAGATATTTAGATACCGCTCTACAAATTTACTTTTAAGATGACTTTATAAGGCCCCATCCCTTAAGTATGAATACAAAGAAGCGAAAAATTTTAAAGGCGCCACAGATGTCCTAGACACACCAACGGGCCATGGGTATATCAAGAAGAAGTGGGACGAATTGAAAAGAATACGATAGGAACATAAATTACCCCGTTAGAGCGGGAACACTCTTTCTTCCTGCGGAACAGCAGGATTTAACCATTCAACCGAAGCCAAGTGTTTACATTACAAACCCTTTTTGCATTTCAAACCTATTTTTGTATTGGTCAACGCAAAAGTTCTTATCAGGCGTAGCGAAGCAAGCCAGGCATTTGCTAGTGTAGAATATTAGTGTATAGTGTATACATACATACACATATGTACCTATGCATTCGGTGTGCTAAATTAAAAAAGCATCACTAAATACCGCACCAAGCATTGAATTCCAATTATTTTGGCTTTTTGGTTTCCCAAAAGCACTAAATTTAGTGCAAAATGCACGACCTTGGCAACAGTGAGCTGAGCACATCAATGCTCAAACAGTGATGCCAGACCAAGTATTGAGTAAATGCGCTATGTATATTTTTCTTTTAAAGCAAAAGTTCTAATTGGCGAGGGGATTGATTTTTGGTTCTTACATAGAACACTGATAAGATTCACAAACTTATCTTAGGACTTAATTAAAATAATCAACATTATTTGTAGACGAATATATTTGTGTTCGTATGAAATAGTAGCTTATGTCGGGAGGCTGGCTTTAGTAAAATGTACCATTTCCTATATTCTTTAAACCACAAGGAATTTTTTTATGAAACTTTATACGAATATTGACTTGCTAGCATCGCCATTAACATTACCGTATTTTACGTTTATTTTCCAAGAGTTCTTCAACGACTCGGCGCCAGTGAGTCTTTCGCAATCGTATGCTGCGAATGGTTCATTATACAAAAGCCACTCTTCCGACATAAGCTACTATTCTATTAGGGATGCAAATTTTCAGAGCCAACATCGATACATCGATATTTCGATGTATCGTAAACACTAACATCGATGCCGAAAAAAATCGCCAAAAAACTATCGATACATCGATATATTCCGATGTTTCTCTTTTTAATAAGTATGTTGCAGGTACTTCATGATTTGCTGGTTTTTACAGGAAGCGTTTAACGTACGCCACCTTCCATAAGGTTTATTAATCGCGAAAACCGCTTTACCTGTAAAACCTGCAAATCCTGAAATACAGTGATCGTCATGGAAATCGCCTATGTTCAACATTGCCAATTGCTTTTATTAAGTGCAGGACTGCCATCACCCATAATACACTTACCCAAAGGGCTCTGTCCCACGGTCAGTAATTATCACGATATTTGGATCGCGATCCATATTGATGGATTGATGGATCGCGCACGAATGCTACATGTTCAATATTTATCGCGTCAGTATTTGCAAGAAAATATTTTTATTTTGTACGTATAATTTACAGATAATGCATTCCACAATTATTTTAAGATTTGTTCAATTTGTTTTGAAAGATTTTAAGCCCCGAGAGTGAAGGCAGAGCCGATGTTTACATTATGAGAGTAAAAGATGTACTGAAGAAATGTATGGATCGCGTTTTGAAAGTGCTACACGTTCAATATTTATTGACGGTATTGCGATCCGCGATCCAGATTTCAAAATTTTTAGAAATTTTGCGATGGATCACGATCCATCAATACTGCATACTACACCGTCAATAAATATCGCGATACTTGGATCACGTCAATAAATACTGACCGTGTGACAGAGCCCAAAGAATATAACATAAAGATGTGAACGCAATGGCAATTTTGAACCGAAACTAAAGTCGATGTTTAAAACATCGTTAAAATTGACATCGATATATCGCCAATTTTACGATGTTGAATAATTTTCAAATATCGATGGTAAACATCGGTTTTTTGGCCGATGTTATCGATGTTTCAGAAACATCGATGCATCGTTTGCATCCCTATATTCTATACGAACACAGATATGTATACTTCCTAATAGGCTTGTAAAATGCCCAATACCCAAATCCCTCGCATGAGTTATTATCGGTAAAAAATTGTACAATTGTAATTTTTTAGTACAATTAATTTTAAAATGTACAAAAGTACAATTTGCCGATTTTAAGTAGAATTTCAACATCAAAAATACTTTTTGTACCAAACGCTCAAATCTCTTCTAGCACTTTGATTCTTAATCCGTTTACATTTAAGTAAATGGATATACCTATATTTCATATTTGCTACAAAACGAAATTATGAATTGTAATTTTGAATGTAAACGTGATTGTGAACAGTAATATTAGAGATGTGCGTTATGGTGATTGCGATTTCTTATCACCGGCGGGTGAAATATCCCTCATCGCTATTTATTTTGAAAAAATCTTTGGAAATGCAATTTACCTAATGGCGATCCTGCAGAAATAGAAGTAATTGAGCAATTCGGGGGTTGAAAGTAAAAAAATTTGTGTAAATTCCATGCGTTGAAATTATAAATTTCCCTTGAAGATTTACATTTTATCGATAGGGATCTCATTATATGTTCATTAATATGAACTGACCTATATAGTGTATTAATGTTTTATTACCATTGTCTTCATCTTTGACAAAATTACACGGTCACCCGGTATTTATTTTATTTTTTTAAATAATTTTAATTATTTTTTTTATAAAATTGTAGCTCATTATCAAACAAAAACCTTGCAAACAAATCGAAACTTGAAAGAATGAAAAAAATCAACAAAGTTTCATCAAATTTTCACAGTTTTTGTTCAGAATTTGTAGACATATTTTGGGTTAACATTTTTGTAGCCCATTCATTCTAGTATAATAAGGTGCAAGTTTGAAGTGTCTAGAAAATACCATTGATTTTTTGAATTTTTCTGTTTGCGGTGTTGCATACTTTCTTCCATATAAAGAACGTTCGCATTTTATGTTATATGGATGAATGCGCATGTAGCGTTGTTGTTTTTTATTACAATATTTTAAATTAAGCTTTATTTTATAGTTTTTCTTAGGCAATGATAAATGATGTACACAAATTTCAGTAAGGAAAAAAGTGCAACACCTTCAACGAAAAAAGTTCTCAAAAATCTACGCGAATTGAATGTACTATCTCGATCATTTAAACATCTCGGACTCGCCCTCCACTAAAAATGATTATTTAAATCTAAAGTATATATTAAATGATATTTAATATTTGCTTTAGAGATGAAATTTTGACAAATTTGTTTAAACGAAAATGTTAAGCGCACATGCAGAATGTGGAAGCGAGATTCTTCTGCTTGCGTTTCTATGTTTATATCATTTATCAGTTTAAACACATACGATTAAATGTAAAAAAAATATTTTTTAATTGCGGATCCGAAAGAAATATTTATTAGTTGCATTGAGTTACGCAAAAATAGTGCCGAAAATCAATCGATTATGCTGAAGGTGCCGGCGGCTTCCGAAAGGGTCGAAAATGGCACAATGCACACTCATTTTCCATCACTATCACACATACAATCTCACTATTCTGTTCACTTTGTTTTCCCCTTCCGATAACTTTTTGCTTCCGCGCTTGCCCAGCACCACTGTGCAAAGCTTTGCACACGCGGTCGCCCGCGACACATATGTGCTGATGCCCTATATTACACAATAAATTAATAAATTTTTGTACTAAAATTGCAAAAATCTTCCAAAGTATTAGTCCTACATAATTTGGCATATGGACCTTTTTTGTAGAGAATCGAAGTTAGCTAAGACATATTTTTTTAGAACTTGGATTTTGATTGGCTTGAGCGAACATAGGATATTGACCAAAAATTTTCACATTTCACACAGATTTGTTTTAGAGCGTAATGAACCATATTTTTGCTATTACCAATTAAAATTCTAAAAAAGTGGATTTTCGGCCCACGCTAATGTGCATATGTAATGGCTCGCTCGCACAACGCTTGGACAATGCAATTTTTACTTGAACCAGGGATGGAAAACGAAGTTTTCAAATTGAACCTAATTTGAGAAAAAATATATACAGTGCCGGACAAAAGTATTGGCACAGAGAATTTTTCGCAATATATTTAAAGTTTTTTTTCTAATGTATTTTCAATATTTTTTAATAAAAATATAGTTCCCACCTCACCATAAAACATAAAAACAAAATCTCTAAACTTTGTCCAAAACTCAGGAAAATTCAGTAAATTTGTGTACTAACTTGCAACTTTCTATTCAGATTTGTTGGAAAAATTCTAGGTATGCAGTTTTATATCCCATTCCATTCTAATATAACAAAGTGCAAATTTAATTTGCGTTTGGTTTAATTTAATTTGCGTTTGGGTGAAATTAATGTGCGTTTGGGTTAAATTAATTTGCGTTTGGGTTATATTAATTTGCGTTTGGTTTAAATTAATTTGCGTTTGGGTTAAATTAATTTGCGTTTAGTTTAATTTAATTTGCGTTTGGGTTTAATTGATTTGCGTTCGGGTTAAATTGATTTGCGTTTGGTTTAAATAAATGTGCGAATGCTATAGGTTATGTTGATTTCCTGTTCCTTAATTTAAAAATGTTTAATACTTTATTTGAATAAAGTTTCATTTAATTTGAAAAAGTTTCATTTGGTTTGAATAAAGTTTCATTGAATCTGAAAAAAGTTTCATTTAATTTGAATAAAGTTTCATTGAATACGAAAAATTTTTCATTTAATTTGAAAAAGGTTTCGTTCATCTGAAAAAGGTTTCAATTAATTTGAAAAAGGTTTCGCTTAACCTGAAAAAGGTTTTATTTAATTTGAAAAAAGTTTCATTTAAACTAAAAATGCTATAAATGAGCTTCGCGTGTAAGCTGTTACCCAACGCACAGCATTATATACGTAGAAGTATGTTGTTTATAATAATAATAATAATAGACTGGCGCTTACACATATGCTGATGTTTGGCCGAGCTTCTCCTCTGTTGTTTACTCTTCTGTAATTTGGGCCATTGAAAAGCAGAGGAAGACACCAACAAGCTGCGTGAATTGCGTTTTTGTCTTTAAAATATCAAAACTGGTTACTCAACCGCTATTCATATGAAGAAAATGTATATATGTATAAACAAACAGTGTTGCCACTCGAAATTTGTTTCCTACCACAATTGGTACAAAATAGCTCCCAGCCTACTAAAATGTGACTTTCATTGAAAATGTGATTTAAGTGTTGTAACATATGTAAGTAGGTTCAACACTTTATTATAACAAAACCAAATAAAATTTACTTGTCCATAATTTGTCTTCATTCGCAGCTCTTTTTGGGTAAAATGAAAAAAGAGGGCGAACTCAAAGTCAAGCGTTGAAAATTACATATTTTTACTGTTGTTCCACGAATTCAAAGCTGTCAACTATTATTTTTTTAAGGGAGAAGAGGAAATAAAGTAAAAATACTCTCCCTTCTCACTCACTCGCTTTAGTGAAATGTAAAATTTGGCATTTGCATAACAATTGCCTAATTATTTTATTCTAACTTAAACAAACTCTATGGATTAGAGCACAGTCTAATCACGGCAACATTCACCTTCGGTTCAAGAATAATTTTGACATGTCCCATTTCTCTTTTCCTTTTCACATCATACTTTACATGTACTCCCGAAAACAGAGATATTTGAAGTTTTATAAAATGAATAAATTATATGATTTGCCTAGTTACCAAAACCCCTCGAAAATTACAACAAACCAACCAACCTACCAAAGCCTTGTTTTAAGAAATGAAACTACCAATTTTGGTCGAATTGGACCGAAACGGCAACACTGTATTCAACATGCCTTGACCGTAAGGGAGAGCAACACGTAACAGTTTCATTTCATTTGAATAAAGTTTCATTTAATTTGAAAAAGGTTTCATTTAATTTGAATAAAGTTTCATTGAATCTGAAAAAAGTCTAATTAAATTTGAATAAAGTTTCACTGAATCTGAAAAAGGTTTCATTTAATTTGAAAAAGGTTTCGCTTAGCATGAAAAAGGATTCATTTTATTTGAAAAAGGTTTCGCTTAATTTGAAAATGGTTTCATTTAAACTGAAAATGCTATAATTGCTCAGTCATGCGACTTAGTTAGGGCGAACTGGAGTAGCTCCATAGGTTATTCGAAAATTGTAAAATTTCAAATCAGTGAAGCAGGTGCAAAAATATGAGCATTTAAACATTTCATTGACTCACTCTCACCGTATCTATATATAATTGCTCAGTCTTACGACTTAGTTAGGGAAATCTGAAGAAGGTACAGAATCGAATTATATGTATATAATCTATATATAATTCAGCGTCTGAAATATTGGAAATTTTTTGTATATGCTATAGGCGGTTTTTTCGTTGAAAGGACGTTTTGTTCTTTAAAAGACAATTTTTTAAGAATATTATATAATTCTTCTTTATCGCGTTTATTTATTTAAATTTTCTGGTTACAATTGACAGTGGTTTTCACAAAAGTAAAAAGTGTCAGAAAAATATATAGTGATGACTGTAATATATTGAAAAGTATTAATCAATTTTCAGTGGAATTGAGATTCGAAAACAATTGGAGGTGTTATTCATAGGTTTGAAATGTATTTTTCGAAAGAAAAAATAGGTGTTATAATGTAACGCATTTAGTGCCTTTCACTACGTACGGCGCACATTTCCAGTGATAAGTGCTATTGCGATTATCTATATATATAATACGCGAAGGGATTTTTTGTGCAGCATAAAAGATCTGTACCGTTCGCCCGATTTTCAAAAATGAGATGTCAAATTAAAGCGCTTGGTTTGTAGATGTGCAACAAGGTTTTACTTTTTCGAAAAGAGTTGCCACCTGATAAAAAATTGCATTCAAATAATTTAATAATCAATGCCATCAGATCCACACCGTTCGTTCGATTTTCAAAAGTGCGGTGTCAAATCAAAGGGCTCTGACTTTAAGTGTGTAATAAGGTTTAAACTTTTCGGAAAGAGTTGCCACATTTTAAAAAATTAAGTTCGCGCAGGCGTATATAAAGATCTGCACCGTTCGTTCGATTTTAAAAAATGGGGTGTCATATTCAAGCACTTGGCCTGTAGATGTGCAAAGTGGTTTTATCTTTTCGAAAGGAGTTGCCACCAGTAGAACAATTGAATATAAACTATATAATAAGCAATGTCGTCATAACAGCACCGTTCGTTTGATTTTCCAAAATAAGGTGTCAAATTAAAACACTTGGACTGCAGATATGCAATAAGGTTTTACTTTTTTGAAAAGACTTGCCACCTTTTAAAAAATTTCATTCAATTTATCTAAAAAAAATCAATTATTACAAAATGGGTATCAGTGGAAAGGATTTTGAAAATATTTGTCTCTTAACTTAACTTTAGGAGGATTGCCACGTGCTTAAAAAATTAAATTCAATTTGAATTAAGAAAATTAACCAGCATAAATATGTTTCAACATATGGGCGCATAACGAAAGGGGCTTCAGAAGGTGGCCGTTTGAAAATATTTTGAAGAGGGTTGCCACCTTCTTACAATGTCGAATTTAATTAACTTATCCAGAAGTTATATGAAATGTCAAAATAATGATGTGAAACGTAAGAATATTAAGAAGACTTTAGTTTGAACACACAAAATAAACCTGTTTAAAAATTAAATTCAAATAATTAAATAAGTTAAATGAATTATTAAAATATGAGTATCAACCGAAGGGGGTTGAAAGATCTTTATTTCTGAACTATATTTAGCGAAGTTGCCACATGTTTAATTAATATAATTCAACTTAATTCATCTTCTTCTTTTTTGGCGCTGTAACCGCCTAAGCGATTTTGGCCGAGTTCAGCAAATCACGCCAGCCGTTTCTCCTCTGTGCCAACTGACGCCAATTGGAAACGCCAAGTGAAGCCAAGACCTTCTCCACCTGATCTTTCCATCGCAGTGGGGGCCTCCCTCTTCCTCTGCTGCCACCAGCGGGTTCCGAGTTCAATACTTTCAGAGCTGGAGCGTCGGTGTCCATTCGATCGACATGACCAAGCCAGCGGAACCGCTGTATTTTAATTCGCTGCACTATGTTCATATCGTTGTGAAGCTCATACAGCTCATCGTTCCATCGTCTGCGGTACTCGCCATCGCCAACGCGTAAATGCCCGTAAATCTTCCGCAAAATCTTTCGCTCAAACACTCCAAGAGCCGCCTCATCGGATGTTGTCATTGTCCATGCTTCTGCGCCATATACCAGCACGGGCATGATGAGTGACTTATAGAGCGTGGTTTGCGTACGTCGAGAGAGGACTTTACTCCTGAATTGACTACTCAGTCCAAAGTAGCACTTGTTGGCAAGAGTGATTCTACGTTGGATTTCAATGCTGACATTATTATCGGTGTTAACACTGGTTCCCAAGTAAACGATATTCTCTACTTTCTCGAAATTGTAACTGTCAACAGTGACGTGGGTGCCAAGGCGCGAATGTGCTGACTGTTTGTTTGATGGCAGGAGATACCTCGTCTTGTCCAGACCCATTCGCTTTGCTTCCCTATCCAACTTGGAAAAGGCAGAACAGACTTCGCGGTTTTTGTTACCGATGATGTCGATGTCATCGGAATAAGACAGCCATTGCACGCTCTTGTAGTAAATTGTGCTGTCAAAAGCGGCATTAAAGTCGACAAATAGGTGGTGAGTTGCGATCCTTTTCTCGCGGGTCTTTTCCAAACTTTGGCATATTGTGAATACCTGGTCTATGGTGGATTTGCCAGGTCTAAAGCCACACTGATAAAGCCCAATCAGTTCATTGAAGGTGGGCTTCATCCTTTCACACAATACGCTCGATAAGACCTTGTAACCTATGCTTATAAGGCTGATCCCGCGGTAGTTAGCGCGAATGGCGGGGTCACCTTTCTTTTGGATTGAGCAGAGCACACTTAAATTCCAGTCGTCGGGCATGCGTTCATCTGACCATATTCTGCACCTTATCAACTCCTCGCCGCCGTACTTGAACAGCTCAGCTGGCAGGCTATCAGCTCCAGCGGCTTTGTGGTTTTTCAGCTGCGTTATTGCTATACGTACCCCGTCATAGTCAGGCGGTGGAACGTCGACTCCGTCATCATCGACTGCGGGCTCGGGTTCTTCTTCTCCAAAACTTTCCGTGCTGCTACCATTTAGTAGGGCGGAAAAGTGTTCCCTCCATAATTTAAGTACGCTCTGGACATCAGTTACTAGGTCGCCATTATTGTTCGTACCGGAGTGCGCCCCGGTCTTAAAACCTTCCGTAAGTCGCCTAACTCTCTGGTAAAATTTCGGGCATTCCTCCTCTCGGCCAGCATTTCAAGCTCTTCGCTGTCACGTAGTTCGGCCACTTTCTGCTTGTTGCGGCAAATACGTCTCGCTTAATTCTTCAGATCCCTATAGCGGTCCCACATACCGCGCGTTGCGCCCGATCGCAGCGTGGCCCTGTAGGCGGCATCTGTTTTCTCTGCAGCTTCCTGGCACTCCTCATCGTACCAGTTGATCTTTCGGGCTCGCTGAAATCCGACTACCTCTTCGGCGGCGGTACTTAATGAGCAGGAAATGTGGTTCCACTGCTCGCATATGTCGGTTTGTTGAAGAGTGCTCTCTGAGGGCAGGTGGGAGACACGAGTAGGGAAAGCGCTGGCTATCTGTTGTGATTGCATCTTTTCGACGTTAAGCTTTCCTTGCATATTTGGGCGCACATTTTTTGCTGCACAGAGGCGGGTGCGTATCTTTTCTGCTACAAGATAGTGATCCGAGTCGATGTTTGGGCCTCGGAGTGTGCGTATGTCTAAAACACTGGAAGCGTGCCTTCCGTCTATCACAACATGATCGATTTGGTTTCTCGTTTTTCGATCCGGAGACAGCCACGTAGCTTGATGGATCTTGTTAGGCTTGAACCTAGTACTGAACACTACCATATTTCGGGCGCCGCCGAAGTCGATCAGCCTCAATCCGTTGTCGGACGTTTCGTCGTGGAGGCTGAGTTTTCCGACGGTCGTTCCAAAGATCCCTTCCTTGCCCACCCTGGCATTGAAGTCGCCAAGCATGATTTTGATATCATGACGGGGGCAGCGCTCGTACGTGCGCTCCAAGCGCTCATAGAAGAGATCCTTGGATGCCTCATCCTTCTCTTCCGTCGGGGCATGGGCGCAGATGAGCGAGATGTTGAAGAATCTCGCTTTGATGCGGATTGTGGCTAGACGCTCGTCCACCGGGGTGAACGACAGTACTCGGCGACGGAGTCTCTCTCCCACCACAAATCCAACTCCGAATTTGCGCTCCTTTACATGGCAGCTGTTGTAGACTTCGCAGGGCCCCAGACATTGTTTTCCTTGCCCCGTCCAACGCATTTCTTGGATCGCGGTGATGTCAGCTTTTGTCCTTACGATGACATCAACCAGCCGGGCAGAGGCACCTTCCCCATTAAGGGTCCAGACATTCCAGGTGCATGCCCTCAAATCGTAGTCCTTTAAACGTTTGCCGTGGTCGTCATCATAAGGGGGGTCTGATCCGAGGCTTTGCCTTGCTTATTCACTGGAAGTGGTTTTTACGTGGCGGGTCCCAGGCCCAGCGCACAAGCCATTGTAGGGACGGGGGTGGTTTCGCAACCAAATACTCGTTTATATAGCGAGCCGCTTGCTCCAAGCAGACACTCGCTTGCAGCCGCACCTACTGGTGAACAGGCGCTGCAGACTTCAGTGAGCTCTTAAACCGAATAAGTCAGAGTGGCCCCACCGAAGCTCCCTGTCTTTCTGCCGTGACCCAAGGCTCCACTCGGATTGGTTACCGCATCTCGCACATGGGTTGCTCACGTTGCCCAGAGCTCGCGAACGAGGACGCAAGAGTCGGGATTGAGTATAGTCATGCAACTGTAACTGCATATCCAGCGCAATGTCTATACCCCATTGCACTCCGCATACCTAGCGCAATGACTATACCCCATTGCACTTAATTCATCAGTTGATTAAAATATGTATCGCAATGTGACGAAGAATATTTAAGAATATCTTATCGCGAAACTTCTTTTCAAAAGAGCTCCCACCTGTTTAAAAATTCGAATTTAACTATATCTGTATATATAATACGCGAAAGGACTTTTTGTCCAGGTCATCAGATCTGAACCATTCGCTTGATTTTCAAAAATGCGGTATCAAATTAAAGGGCTTGATATGTAGATGTGCAGTAGGCATAAGTTGAGATTATTTATAAATCAATACCATCATATCCCCATCCTTTGCTCGATTTTCAAAAATGAGGTGTCAAATTAAAAGGCTTGGTTGCAGATGTGCAATGAAAGAGTTGCCATAGATATCAGTCAAAATGGTTATTAAAATTCTAAATTCTTAACTTAACTGTGAGACTGTTGCCTCTGTTTAAAAAATCAAATTTAATTTTAAACAGGGAAATTACATAGGTAATTTATAAAATGTTCCCCCACAAGAGTCCAGACTAAAGGAGTTTAGAAACGTAGTAATTTGAAAATGTTTTGAAAAGGGTTGCCACCTGAATTAAAAGCAGAATTTAATTACATGCAGTATTAAAATATGGGTGTTAAACGAAAGAGTGCTACGAAATCTTCAGTTTAAACATCAAAATTTTGTTTGATGGTTTGAATTGAGTTGCCAGCTGTTGAAAATTTTAAATTTAAAAGAAATATTAGGTTAAATAAATTACCAAAAGAGGTGATCTAATCATCGGGTTTGAGAAAGATTTATATCTGAACTGTTTAAGAGAGTTGCCAGGTTTTAAAAAAATTTAATTCAATTTAGTTCTTCAGGTAATTGAATTATGTATTAAAGTATCGGACGAAAGATCTTTAAAAGATTTCAGTTTGAAAATGGTTCGCTGAAAGTTGCCACCTGTTTGAAAAGCCTAATTTATTTAGCTTTTACACAATTTTAATGAAATATTAAAATATGAGTGGCAAAATAAAGAGTTTTAATAAAACTTTAGTTTAAAAATGTCGGCCGCTGTGGTGTAGTGGCAACGCCTGGTTTCAAGCCCTGGCCAAAGCAACATCGCAAAAAATATAGAAAAAAGGTTTTTTCTTAACAGCGGTCGTTCCTCGGCAGACAATGCAATCCTCCGAGTGTATTTCTGCCATGAAAAACAGCTTCTCATAAAAATACAATCGCCGTTCGGAGTCGGCGTAAAACTGTGGGTCCCCCCGCTTTGTGTGACAACATTAAGGCGCACGCCACAAATCGGTGGAGAAGCTCGGCCAAACACTAACATATATGTAAGCGCCAATCTATTCTTATTATTATTAGTTTAAAAATATTTTGACGCAGAATACGTCTTACCTTACGATATGGAGGCTATGCTGAAATGTTGTAGTTGTACTTTTTAGAGCTTCACGAAAACGCTTATAGCAGAGAACTAATGAAGCGATTTCAAATAAAAGTGTAGCGTTTCAAGGAAAAAATTCCAAGCCTATCGACAGATTTATTTTTGTAAGTAACCAACTCGGTTTCTGTCGTAAAAACAACGGTAAACATTGCCTTATTTTGGGGTAAAATTTGAGCCTTTAAAGTGCTCTAGCAGCTTATGGTTGGCAGATATAACTTTGATTTTCAGGATGTAGGTTCTTTGGAGCAGTGAAAATATTATCGTGTACAAATTTTATGTAAACTCAACAAATATTGAGCATTTTAAGGCAAACAATTGTTGAAATAATGTGCAAATTTTTTTCATTACCAAAATGCTCAAAAACCGCACAAATGATTTGGTTTTTGTTTTCTTTGATCAAAACTTCAAAAGTTTTCCTTTCGTTTGGTATATAGGAAGTATTGGTTGATATCTTCTAAGTATGTTTATTCGATTAAAATATATGGGCATAAATGATTTTCCATACAAAATCACTTCACTTTTGCAAACACGTGCGTGCATGCATTGGAAGTGTGGGAAGGAGACAAAAAGTATGTATGCGTATGTAATGCGGCTTTTGATAAACAGATGGCGAGCTATTTATAACCTAATCGCAGCGTATGTACATATCGTCGTTTAAAGTGCGTATCAACAAAATGCAAAACCGCGTATCAGCGAAATGCAAAACCGCGTATGTCAAGTTGTAGAAATTATATTCTAGAGCGTAAAAATACTCATATTTCAAAATGGTTCTCCTTTTTTTTAAAGTGATCGCATTTCTGGGTAGTATATTTCAGGACGAATGGATAAGGATTGAGCCAAGAGCTTGTGAGAGCAACTCCAATTTTTGGCAGCCAATGTCAGTTTCGCGGTTTTGCAGAATGACAATACGCGGTTTTATACTTTAAACGACGAAGAGAACCATTTTGAAATTAGAGTGGTTTTACGCTCTAGAAAATAATTTCTACAAGTTCACATACGCGGTTTTGCATTGCGGTTTTGCATTTTGTTGTTACGCGGTTTTGCACTTTAAACGACGATATGTACGTACGTATGTGATTGCAGTTAATGTGGATCTGTTTCTATTTTTTAGTAATCTATGTATGTCTGTCTATACATACATATGTACATATGAATTATTGATTTTGCTATCGCTATTTTCGGAGCCTATCGATATAATGATCGATATTTTTATCGCCTTTGTTATCCATATTTTTATCGTTTTTGTTATCGATATTGTACTCCATTTTTTATCACTTTGTTATCGATTTTGTTATCGATTTTATTATCGATTATTTGTCGTTTTTACTATCGATATTTTTTTCGATTTTGTTATCGATTTTGCTATCGATGTTGCTATTGCTTTTGTTATCGATATTTTGATCCATTTTACCATCGATTTTGTATACGATTTTGTTATCGATTTTGTAATCGACTTTGTTATCGATTTTATTAT
>NW_023458555.1:77365570-77365831 GCF_013731165.1 Rhagoletis pomonella | reverse complement strand
GTTATCGATTTTGTAATCGACTTTGTTATCGATTTTATTATCGATTATTTATCGATTCTGTTTTCGCTTTTTTTTATCGATTTTGTTATCGATATTTTTATCGATTTTGTTTTCGTAATCTTTATCGGTTTTGATACCGATATTTTAATCGATTTTGCTATCGATATTATTATCGCTTTTGTTATCGAAATTTTTATGTTTTAGTTTTGGTTATGCCTATTCAAAGACAGATGTCGCTAATCGCATAAGTTGTTCGAAACC
>NW_023458555.1:77364157-77365470 GCF_013731165.1 Rhagoletis pomonella | reverse complement strand
CTCTTAACCATACCACGTATTCTACGATTAAATTTAGCGTCTGTATGTCCGATACAGCCTGCAGACCAAGACGAAGGCGCTGGACTGTTCCTTTTTTGATGAAGTCAATTGGCCCCCTCGGAGCCGCGATTTCACGTTCTTAGACTTTTTTGTGATATGACGTGAAGGACCGTTATAGTGCGGACAATCTATTAAAGATTCAGGCCTTTAAGGCGTATGTCGGGCATTTCTTACGATAGACCCAGAAACCATCAACAGGGTCTTGGAAGACTGGGTTAACAGGATGCGCTACTGCTAAGACAGTCACATGATGAAATCGGGTTCCATAACTAATGGAAATACATGTATATTCTTGTGAATAAACCCGTAATATACCGAAAAAATTAGTTTGAGTTAATTTTTATAAATAAATATTTTTTTTTGTTATGGTCATCAGATCTTTTATATGAAGGTCATCAGATCAGCACCGTCATTCTAAATGTGCATTAAGGTTTTATTTTTTGAAGTTAGGAACTTTTTTATTCATTTTGAGGAAATGAAAAACCGGCGCCATGTGAGACCTCTTTTCCTTCAAAAAGGGATGGACGAATTTACTTGAAACATTTTCAATATTTATTAAGGTTTGTGAATAGTGTTTCCATCTGTTTAAAATGTTAAGCTCAATTTTGGCGTCTTAACGCCATGCGGGTTCACTAGTCATTAATAAAGCCCTTGGACTGATATTGTGGAAGGCTCGACTATACCTTAAAGAATACTGTTTTACTCATAGCACACTGCATGCAGCTATGAATAGAGTAATGTCCTTCAATGTCTTAAAAATAAAATTGGGTTTTCAGATCTCTAGCAATAAGAGATTAAATCGTCGCTGGAACGAAATGTGTAGCATTAGAAGTATAGTTTTGAGAAAAACGAATTGGAAGTTTTTATTCATCAATCAATCATCCTTAAACTTTAATTTTGCGCTTCTTATTCAAAATATTCACATTTTAAGTACACCACATTTTCTACTGATTGCTTAGCTATTAATTTACAAAAAATTATGTCATATTTATTTAGAAATACCATTAGAGCCCTTTTTCCTGAAAGCATATGCTTATACACTATTTTATCTTTGAACATTTTTGTACTTTTTTATTTGTATGGGATTCACCATTTTATTTCTGACTTTACAATGTTTTATCATTTTAATTTAATGTGAAAATAGAACAATAAAAGGAACAGTCCAGCGCCTTCGTCTTGGTCCGCAGGCTGTATCGGAGATACAGCCGCTAAATTTAATCGTAGAATACGTGGTATGGTTAAGAGCATATCCA
>NW_023458555.1:77359362-77364057 GCF_013731165.1 Rhagoletis pomonella | reverse complement strand
CAAATACAACCCTGCTTTCAGTTTTTGTCGACATTTTTATGCAACCTATCTTTGCTTCCTGCCCACCGTGTGGTCTAGCCTCGATCCTGCGAAAGAGACTGAGGTGCCGATTTAGTATAAAATTATAAAATTGTATAATTTTTTTGTTTGCGTTTATCGCTCAATGCCCTGCTAATGAGGGACTTTCACCGCACTTGCACTGCCCTGCTAATCAGGACTTTCACTTGCAAGCTGATTTTTTGCGCTTATCGCTTAGTGCCCTGCTGCTCAGGGACTTTCACCGCACTTTCTCTGCCTTTTTTTCGGGATTTTCACGCACTTTCACTGCCCTGCCAATCAGGGACTTTCACCACACTTGCACTGCCCTGCTAATCAGGACTTTCACTTGCAAGCTGATTTTTTGCGTTTATCGCTGTGCCCTGCTGCTCAGGGACTTTCACCGCACTTTCACTTCCCTGCTAATCAGGACTTTCACTTTTTTGGCGATTTGTTGCAGTTTGCGCTTGTTGCCCTGCTTTTTTTTAGGGTCTTTTACCGCACTTTCACTGCCCTGCTAATCAGGGACTTGCACTTTTTGGCGATTTGTAGCAGTTGTCGCTTGTTGCCCTGATTTTTTAGGGTCTTTTACCGCACTTTCACTGCCCTGCTAATCATGGACTTGCACTTTTTGGCGATTTGTAGCTGTTTTCGCTTGTTGCCCTGATTTTTTTAGGGTCTTTTACCGCACTTTCACTGCAGTGCTAATCAGGGACTTGCACTTTTTGGCAATTTGTAGCTGTTTTCGCTTGTTGCCCTGATTTTTTAGGGTCTTTTACCGCACTTTCACTGCCCTGCTAATCAGGGACTTGCACTTTTTGGCGATTTGTGGCTGTTTTCGCTTGTTGCCCTGATTTTTTAGGGTCTTTTACCGCACTTTCACTGCCATGCTGATCAGGGACTTGTTAATTTTAAGCTATTTTTTGGCGTTTTAATTTTGATCTGCACACAATTTCTTGATATACATACATATATATATATATGTATATGTAAGGTTGGCCAATTCAATATTGAATAGCGGGATTTTACCGCTCATTCGTCGAGTGCCGCTACTCAGCGAATATGTATTCCGGACCACGTTGTCGAGCGCTTCTTTGTACCCTTTTTTTCTCTTTTTTAGCTTAGGCTTATAGGGAACTTACATGAGGTGATCTCACAAGCAACTTTTAGTTGAAGGCAGCATTTCCCTGGCCTTTCAACACTTTTAGAAACGTTGGTCAGCTGCCTGCTTTCGTTCAACCAATCGCCTGTGAAAATTGAATCATGCAAATTCGCTATTAGCCTACTCACCTCGTTTGTCTTGCTGCGAGGGCACCCTTTGTACTTCCAGGGGACTTAGCTCGCTCCAAAATTTATGGTCCTCTTACCTTTTTAACCTTTTAAATTCCGTTTTATCCCGAGGTTTTGATTTTCTTCCTCCTCGTTGTGGCTTTGCTGGTATAAGTTGTTTGTTTATTTTTTGCAAATGGCCGGCTGCATGAAGTGTCAAATGCAGCTTCTTTCGTGCGGACTCATTCACAATCGTGTGTGCTAAGTAAACTTAACCAATGGGACTTGACTGAGAGTTGTTAATTGAGGTGTTAATTATATTTTATAGCGATAATGATAAAAAATTATTACTTTAATTATCGCAAAATTATTGAACGAAAAAAAAGATTATCTTAAAGATCCGGCTCGAAGGACCATGTTCGAGCAGGGCAATATGGGGGCCGAAAATCCTCGTGATTCCGGCAACGGGGATCAATGGGGGAGCCGGTTCTTTAAGACAATCTTTTACTTACTCTCACGAATGCTCTAATCTCCAATGGTATTAACAAATCGGGGAAGGTGGAATCTGGCAACGGGATTGACTAACAGGACTCGTGCCAAAAGGGAGATAACGTAACGAGTCCTGTCAGCGAGTGATTAGCAGCGACATCTCTCGGTGAGGTTTGTATGCTAAACTTAACCCTAAAATGCAGGCCTAAACAATCGCTCTTCTTATCGACGTTTTTATCGATTATTTTATCGATATTGTTACTGATTTTGCTATTGATATTTTCGTATCTTATCGATATTTTTATAGATTTTTTTATCGATATTTTTTATCGATTTTGCAATCGATTGTTTTATTGATTTTGCTATCGATTTTGTTATTGATATTTTTATCGATTTTGTTTTCGATATTTTTATCGATATTTTTATCGGGTTTGATACCGATATTTTAATCGATTTCGCTATCGATATTATTATCGCTTTTGTTATCGAAATTTTTATAGGTCTTATCACCGATATTTTTATCGATTTTGCTATCGATATTGTAATGGATTTTGTTATAGATTTTGTTATCGATTTTGTAATCGACTTTGTTATCGATTTTATTATCGATTCTGTTATCGCTACTTTTATCGATTTTTATCGGTTTTGTTATCGATAATTTTATCGTTTTTGTTATCGATACTGTAATCGATTTTGTTATCACTATGTTATCGATTTTGTTATCGATTTTATTATCGATTATTAATCGTTTTTACTATCGATATTTTTTTCGATTTTGTTATCGATTTTGCGATCGATATTGTTATTGCTTTTGTTATCGATATTTTTTATCGATTTTACCATCGATTTTGTAAACGATTTTGTTATAGATTTTGTTATAGATTTTGTAATCGACTTTGTTATCGATTTTATTATCGATTATTTATCGATTCTGTTATCGCTATTTTTATCGATTTTGTTATCGATATTTTTTTACGATTTTGTAATCGATTGTTTTATTGATTTTGCTATCGATTTTGTTATCGATATTTTTATCGATTTTGTTTTCGATATTTTTATCGCCATATTTATAGGTTTTGATACCGATATTTGAATCGGTTTTGCTATCGATATTATTATCGCTTTTGTTATCGCTATTTTTATGGGTCTTATTACCGATATTTTTATCGATTTTGCTATCGATATTGTTATCGCTTTTGTTATTGATATTTTTATCGATTTTGTAATAGGTTTTTTTCATCGACTTTGTTATCAATTTAACTATCGATTATTTATCGATTTTGTTATCGATATTTTTATAGATTTTGTTGTCGATATTGTTATCGATTTTGTCATCGATAGTTTTTATCAATTTTGTTATAGAAATTTTTATCGATATTGTTATGGATTTTGCTATCGATATTTTCGGAAGTTATTGACAAAATGATCGATATTTTTTCGATTTTGTTGTCGATATTTTTTATCGAAAAATGATGTGTTTCAATGGACACATCGATTTAAATATATAATTTAGATTTAGATAATATTTAATTTTAATTTTAATTATTGTTTGTATTTTGGTCGATTTTAAATTTGCTACCCCAAAATAATTGATATCAAATAAAACACCTCCTTGAGGTAAAAGTTTAGAGTGACGAAAGCTGAACTAGAAACACAAAATGTATGATATCAATTTCGTGACGAAAATTATACGCATTTTTTTACTGCCTTTGAAACGTACGGAAAATCTTTTTTTATTTATTCGGAACGTTGCGTTTTCTGCTAGAAACACATAATAAAAAACAGAACTTATGCAACGATTCGTATGAATAAAAAAGATTTTCCGTACGTTTCAAAGGCAGTCAAAAAATGCGTATAATTTTCGTCATTACCAAAATGCTCAAGCACCGGTCGAATGATTTGGTTTTTGTTTTATTTAATCAAAAACTCAAGAGTTTTCCTTTCGTTTGGTATATAGGAAGTATTGGTTGATATCTTCTAAGTATGTTTATTTGATTAAAATATATGGGCATAAATGATTTTCCATACAAAATCACTTCGTCATGATTTTGCAAACACGTGCATGCATTGGAAGTGTGGGAAGGAGACAAAAAGTATCTATGCGTATGTAATTCGGCTTTTGATAAACAGATGGCGCGCTATTTATAACCTAATCGCAGCGTATGTACCAACCTTGCAGGGAAAGCTACCAGTTGGGAACCAGAATGCTACCAGTTTGCGTTTCAGGCCAACTAGTTCACGTTGTATCCTTTTTCAATGTTAGCGACTGGTATTTTTAACATGGCGGTGTCATAGGAGATGTGAATTGTCCGCTCCTGCATCAGCACGCTACCAGTAGAAAAACTAGTAGCATCATACCAGTTGACGGGATAGACTGCCTATTCATCCCCCGTGAAAAGCATAAGTATATCATTTTGCTCGCGGCGCTGCAATAGTGGCAATGGTCGACAGAGTAAAGCTTTGGCACGCCAAATCCAGAGATCCGAGTTCGAATCACAGTGAGTGAACCTTTTTTTTATTTTTGTTGTTTTTTATTTGTTAATTTTTTTATTTATATCTCTTGTGTAATTTTTAAATTTATTGTTTTAAAAAGAACAAAAAATTATTTATTTTAATTTTTTATGGTATTTGAGTGAGTATTTAGGTTTTTTTTGCCAATCAAATTAAATTTATGTAAAATTTTTATTTTATATTTAAATTGAAATAATTATTTAAATTAATTTACTTACTTTACTTTAACAACCTCCACGCGCACTCGAACCTGAGATCTCGGAACCAGAATCGGTAGTCTTCACTCGACGCCACAGCCGACAATTGTGATGAAATCAATTAACCACGTTTTAGTTTTGGTTACGCCTATTCAAAGACAGATGTCGCTAATCGCATAAGTTGTTCGAAACC
>NW_023458555.1:77336924-77359262 GCF_013731165.1 Rhagoletis pomonella | reverse complement strand
AGGTTGCATAAAAATGTCGACAAAAACTGAAAGCAGGGTTGTATTTGTTGATATTTTTAGGTTAAGAATCCCTTTGAATTGAAATCCTAGCTGTTCCTGTTTTAAAGATATCAACATTTTACATAGTTACCGACTTTTGCGAAAGAGAAAAACATCCTTGTGCATTAAATATTCAACAATGTATGTGTGAGTAAATGTGTGTATATATATTATGTGAAAATATAAGTTTATGTAAGCTTTTAGCTGGTTTCAATCGTTTCCAAGGCGCACCACGTAGAGGCAACTTACTTTGCACCTCTTTGTTCTTTTTTTGGTTTTATTTTTTTATATTTTTTTCTTGCTTTATTTTTTTATATTTGTTTTTTGTTTCCTTTTATTTTTTTTGTTGGCTTACCTTATAATATAGTCACACATTTTAGTATTTAAATATTTTATTATTTAGTTAAGTTTTTATATATGCTGGAATGAAAATGTCATTACAGTTTTCTTCAGGCGACTCACAAAAGTTGGTTTATCAATCATATTTATTTCGAATCTATCCCAGAATTTAATGAATTCCCTATGAACTGACTTCCCGGCCTGCTCGGACCATAATCCTAAACCATCGTTATTCAAGAATGAAATAGATTGCTTTAAATGTTTAAGGATAAAATGGATTTTGACAGTTTGAGAAATTCCAGTACTTTTCAAAGCTGTGCGGAGTTCGTTAAGATTTTTATCAAAATTACTAAGATCCGCTTGTTTTGCGGAAAACCATGTATTCACGATTTTGCTCATGGCTTTGAACGAGGCAATATATTTGGTATTGTTTTTACTGAGAGTTTCTTCCATACAAACTATGTTCGACATTTTTTTGTATTTGGCACTGTCAGCAAAAAATAAATAATTGCAAAAAATCAACGAAATTTTCTGGTAACTTCAGACTTGCACTTTACTAATTGGCTCAAAAGCTACATTTTAAACATTTTTCTAAAAGATCTGATTAGAAATTGTGATCAGATGAAAGTGTCTCCGAGGAAATAATTTTGTACGGCACGGTACTTATAAGTAATCTAGGTTTCACGAAAAAAAATAAATAAATACAAGGTAACAATAAAATATCAGTCATTTGTTTCGTTGCTGTGAGCTTGTTTCAAAACTTCTGGCTTTTGCTATAATTGTAAAACTCTGTGCATGTCATTTTAACGTATTTAGGTACATACTTATCTTAATCATCAACTATTGCTTATGCAAAACGTGCTACATTTAAAAAAAAAATCGCATATGAAAGAGCACCAACCCAACTCGTAATAATTTAAGTATACAAACTTTAGTATTTAGTATAGAAATATTCAATTGAAATACGCCAATATTAAAATGAAGCGCTTTGCACTTAACGGATGCTTTTTCATAATAAAGTTAAAAAAATATTTATTTAAATTCCATGCTGTCTGTAATGGGATTTGAACCCTGACGCTCTGGAAATTAGCAAATTGTGGCAAGCATCTTCGTGCACTCAGCTACAGCCAGACATGTAAATGTGCATTCAAATGTTCAGTTTGATTCAACACCACGTGTGCGTGGTATGAAAGTATTGTTTTTAAGTACGAACATTTCAAAACGATAATCAAATAAAACATATTCATGTTTACTATGCGTTATTTCCCCCAGTAAATTCATAAAATTTTTCTTAATATTACAACGCCTTTTTCTCTCAGCGTAGTCATTTTTAAGCAAAATTTGTGCAATCAAATCGAAAACCGGGACACTTAAATGAAACCCGGGACTTTTTAAGGTTGGACCGGGACACCGGGACAAATAGTCTAAAACGGGGACATGTCCGGGAAAACCGGGACGTCTGGCAGCCCTACACACAAAGCACATACTTTCATGCGATTTTCTTTATGATCGCATTTGTGTTCTGGATGTACAATAGTCATTATTTCCTGACAGAAGAGTACATAAATACCAAAATAAATCTCATACAAGCTTTGAATTTATCTACTTATTATGCGGAGTACCGTTGGCCTAAGTTAGAGCATTTTTATTTCTTGCACAAGCGCAGTGCGACTTGCCTGCGCTACTTGCTTATAGCAACAAACCTTTAATAAAAAATTACTACCGTATTATATAGCATACAATATTGTATACATACATACATATATTGCGATATTGAAAGTGTTTGTAATGAGAAAGTTCACGCTACAGAAAAAGGTAATTGTGGTGTTTTATCTAAGTTGTATACCGGTAGCGCCCAATAAATCTCGATCAATTATTCTTTCGGTAGGAAAAAATGAAAATGTTTCACATTGATTTGATCCGTTTTAGTGAGTTAAAAAAGGGGAACAGATTTGTATGAGATTTCTTTTCGTATAAATATGCTCTAATTATCGAGAAGTACGCCTTCCTCTTTTGCAAATATATCCTATCAGAAGTATATAAAATGTGGATATCTTTAAAACAGGAGCAGCTAGGATTTCAATTTAAGCGGATTCTTAACCTTAAGATATCAACAAATACAACCCTGCTTTCAGATTTTACCGACATTTTTATGCAACCTATCTTCGCTTCCTGCCCACCGTGACCATAAGCGCCATTGCAACAACCGCAGTGAAACCACAGCGAGCGCTCCAGCAAAAGAGCAGCAATAGCGACATTCCAACGGTCCACCGCGGGAGCAACAATACAACTAGGCCCCCCACCAAGTGGTCCACCGCGGGAGCAACAAAAATACAACTAGGCCCCCCCACCAAGTGGCCCACCGCGGGAGCACAGCATACTTCGAGGCCCCCCACCAAGTGGTCCACCGCGGGAGAAATAACTACAACAGTTTCGATAACAGTAAGCTGCACGAAAAGGTAAGCCTTTGAGATTCGCCACGTATATTCAAGTCGGGCGCGATTTGAGTTAATTTGCGGTGAACTGGTACACGGTGAAAGTACCGGAATCACATCAATTTAGTGAAAAAAAAAAATAAAATTAAAATTTTATATAAGTGCTTAAGTTGTGCAGCAGCCGGTATCCAGTGTCAGAAGAGCCAGCAGATAGTGACCTGGAGTTCCAGCCCAAAAAGCTTAGCCGACAGAAGAAGCTGCGCCAATATCAAGACCCTACCGACCGAGTGTAGCTGGGGTGAGAAATTATCTCAAAGAAAGCTCTTTAAGATACATTCTCACGAGTAACACTCATTGGACTCCCCATCAGCTGGTCATCACACAACCAGTGGATAAAGCACCGTAGGAAATCAATCCGTTTTTGTTTTTTTTGTATTAATTGATTGTGAGTAAATTTTTAAGTTCAAAGTCAATAATAAATAAACGTTTTTCTCTAAAAATGGCGAATGCTAGTGATTTTTCTCGCGCTTGTGATGCACTAATAGAGTTTGAAGAGCGGTTTAATCAGACTCCAGGTGCAAATCACTCTGTTTTTTCGCTTGAGATACAGAAGGAGGAGCTTAAGGCACTGTGGGCAAAAGTCAAAGATCCCTGTAGTCAAATGTACTAGTTGTAAACTACCTCACAACTAGTATGAACTGCATGCCCAACTAGTCAGCCAACTATCTTTTTTCCATGCAATCAACTGGTATTTTTAACACGGGGATGTCCTACGAGATGGCAATTGTCAGATTTCGGTCAGAAATATACCAGTCTCATACTAGTTCAAAATAGACAGAAAAATACTAGTATAATTATAGGCCAAAATGACTACTTTGGAAGTCAAAAAATTTAATAAATTCATGAATATACAATAAAAAACTTTTGATTAAGTACACTTTAATACAGTACACAATTTTATGTAGTGTTAAATTTTTTGAGTATTTATTAAAAGGAAAAATAAATACATAAATATTTCAAACTTTCGAACATAAATTTAAATGCATTTTCGATTAAATTATATTAAAAGTAAAAGCTTGAATATGGAAAACATTTTAGTTAAAAATAAAAAGATACCTTAGTTAATTTTTGAGTAAACTAAGTGAATAAAAAATTTTTTAAAAGTAATAATTAGTGTTTAAAATTTGAGATTTGGATAAGAATAATATAAATAAATACTTCAAGCAGTTGTTAAATATTCTTAATATGTGTCTATACTTTGGCTTGTTGATTGATAATTGAAATTAATCAAATAATTATATTAATCGTGTAATTAAAAAAAGTCAAAAATAATTGAAAATGATAGAAAATAATTCAATAATGATGTAATTAAAGTTAACGAATTAATTAAAATATTTTGTTTAAGTAATTAATTATTAATCATTAAGCAGGTGCCAATGTCGGTATTCAATCATTAAACGATTATCCAAAAAAACCTGGTTTAATTAATAATCATTATGAATATTAATCATTATTTAACAGGTATGGTAAAATTGCGAGTACGTACTCGCTGTAACGGTTTACCATATACTCAAATAAAAGTTATAATATTTTGTGTACTCTATTGTATTAAACTGTCGAAGTCAAATAAAACTGGGCATGAATAAATCTTTTTGTACTTACTACAAGTCTGATCACTTTTAAACTAGTTCGGTTTCAGTCAGGAAATTCTGGTTGTAAACTAGTATTTTTCCTGACTAGTTTGGGGGTTTCACTGCAGGGATTCTTTCGACTCTTATTCGCGGAATTTGTCTGAAGACAATACGGGTGTTGCGGCCATGAGTTTAGCCGAATGTAAATACCGGGATTGCTATTCAGCATACCATTCATAATTTGACTTTTGCTCAGCCAAGTTCCTCAACGTTTAACCCCATAAACCGTGAGCCTGAGCCAATACCGCGGTCAAGCCTTCACCTTCCTCCATGCGATACGGAGATTTTTTATGGTGATTATATGGCGTGGCCATCCTTTAGGGATTTATTCACGGCCATTTATATAAATAATTCGCGGTTAACTCCGGTTGAGAAATTGTACCACCTCAATCAAAAGACCCGTGGGGAAGCCAAGGATATCGTGAAAAAGTCCCCGTTGACCAATGATGGTTTTGCGATTGCGTGGCAAAACTTGAGCGATCGTTATGAAAATAAAAGAGTTATGGTCAATAGCCAGTTGAAGACATTATTTAACTTGCCCATGGTAACAGTTGAACGTGGGACGGATATTAAAAACTTGCAGCGGACAGTGAATAATTGTATCGCAGTCCTGCAAATGTATGGCATTGATATCGCGAACTGGGATGCTATATTTGTGTTTTTAGTTTCCAGCAGATTACCAGACAACACTTTAGCTTTGTGGGAGCAGGGAATCGTTGACAAAGCTGAAATTCCGAGATGGGAGGATTTGGATAACTACCTTTCGAGTAGGTATCAGACCTTAGAAACAGTTTCGGATATTCAAAGCACACGAGTGCCTAAGGCAGGACCAATGCGAGCACCAGTGGTGCCGTTTGGAAAAAAAAATAACGGCCCATCATACCCATTTTACGCAGCCTGCCCAGTCCCATGCATTGAAATCATGTCCCAAGTTTTTAGCGATGAAGGTAGACGATCGGTGTAAGGTAGTTAGAAAATATAACTTATGTATGAATTGCCTAGCACATTATCATATAGCGAGGAATTGTAAGAGTACTTTCAATTGCTTGAGTTGCCATCAGCGGCACCACTCGCTATTGCACCGAACTCAAGCTGGAAACAGCACTACGGCCACAAACAGGAGACCTTCTACGGGAAATGGAGAGGCACAGCAGCATAATGCCGCATCGACATCCGGTAATGTAACCGCTCTGTTTGCTGCTAGTGCTAAAAACATAATTTGGGTACGGCTATGGTACACATTCGGCACTTAGGGGTGGACTATGAAGCTCGATTCGGGTTCAGAAGGGACTTTCATTACAGAGCGGCTGCAAAGACTCATCAATCTCCCGACGCGACCTGTTGACACAAAGATATGTGGAATAAATGCGACACTATCGGCTAAGGTGCGAAAGCTCGCACAGTTTGTTTTAGGTTCACCTGCCGAACCCCAGTTTAGAATTGAGGCAAGAGGCCTGATTCTACCCCAACTGACAGGAAACCTCCCCCAGATTTCAGTTGACCAAGCAGATCTTGGTCTACTGCCCCCTATCGAATTAGCTGATGTTAATTTCCACAAAAGTCAACAGGTCGACATGATAATTGGTGCGGACTTATATCCAGCTATTATGAAAGAAAAAATTAAGAAACATGTTTTGGGTACCCTTTTGGCACAGGAGACAGTTTTTTGGTTGGGTATTGACAGGTCCTGTTCCTCAGGCTACTCGGACAGGTGCTTCCTGTATGTCTTTTTTCAATGAAATTTCCAGCTCTCAGCTAACCCGCTTCTGGGAACTTGAGCAAGTTCCGAGTAAAAAACAGGTTACTCCTGAAGACGCGTTTTGCGAGAAACATTTCGCAAAGACAGCGCTGAGAAATGACCAGACCAGACCAATATCAGTCTTGGATATTCGCGAACGAGTGCAGCGCATCAATTTGTTCGCAACGAAGCATCGATGATGAGGAGACCAGAGTTGAGGGAGGAATATCATCGTGTATTACGAGAATACATTACGCTCGGTCATATGAAGCCAGTGGACAGCACCGTGAGTGAACCTTTATCAGGGACATACTACTTGCCTCATCATGCAGTCATCAAACCGGACAGCACCAATACCAAGGTTCGAGTGGTGTTCAATGCATCAAGTCCATCTTCGAATGGGGCTAGTTTAAATGATGTGCTCTACCCAGGCCCAGTTTTGCAGGCCGATCTCGTCGCCTTGCTATTGAAGTGGCGATTTTTCAAATATGTTTTCAACGCGGACATCGAGAAGATGTATAGGCAGATTCAGCTGCATTCATATAACACGCCATACCATAGAATTCTTTTCAGAGAATCCCAAAATGAGGCGCTGGTGGATTATGAGTTGCAAACGGCGACGTTTGGTGTCAACTGTGCCCCGTATCTGGCAATAAGAACTCTTCTCCAATTAGCAGAAGACGTTAGTTTGCAGTTTCCATTAGCTTCCAGGGTTTTAAAGCAGCATATGTACGTGGACGACGTACTTGCTGGAGCTCATGATACCGAGACAGCAATTCGCACGCGCAATGAACTCATAGATGCGCTGAAGGGAGCTGGATTTCCACTCCGGAAGTGGACATCGAACTCCAGAGAAATCCTGTCAGCTTTGCCAAAGGCTCATCTTCTGAAGGAGGATTTTTTGGAAATCGACGATGTGCGCGAGGCGAGAATGTTGGGAATTCGATGGAATGCTGCTCATGACATGTTTCACTTCAACGTGCAAGAGATCCCAATAAAACCATGCTACACCAAACGGGAGGTTTTATCGTGTGTTACCAAAAATATCGATCACAAAATCGAAAAAATATCGATCATTTTGTCAATAACTTCCGAAAATATCGATAGCAAAATCAATAACAATATCGATAAAAATTTCTATTGATGACAAAATCGATAACAATATCGACAACAAAATCTATAAAAAAATCGATAACAAAATCGATAAAAATATCGATAACAAAATCGATAAATAATCGATAGTTAAATTAATAACAAATAAAAATATCCATAACAAAACCGGTAAAAATATCGATGACAAAATCTATCAAAATATCGACAACAAAATCTGCAGAAAAGATCGATAACGAAATCGATAGTATTATCGGTAACAAAATCGATAAAAATAGCGATAACAGAATCGATAACAGAATCGTTAAATAATCGATAATAAAATCGACAACAAAGTCGATTACAAAATCGATAACCAAATCTATAACAAAATCGATTACAATATCGATAGCAAAATCGATAAAAATATCGGTGATAAGACCCATAAAAATTTCGATAACAAAAGCGATAATAATATCGATAGCAAAATCGAATAAAATATCGGTATCAAAACCGATAAAAATATCGATAAAAATATCGAACACAAAATCGATAAAAAGATCGATAGCAAAATCGATAGCAAAATCAATAAAACAATCGATTGCAAAATCGATAACAAAATCGATAATAATATCGATAATTATATCGATAAGATACAAAAATATCAACAGCAAAATCAGTAACAATATCGATAAAATAATCGATAAGAAGAGCGATAATATCGATAGAAAAATCGTTAACAAAATCAATAAAAATATCGATTAAAATATCGACAACAAAATCGATAAAAAAAGCGAAAACAGAATCGATAGTTCCTTAAGAGTTTTTTTGAATAAAAATTCCCTCAGACGACAAACCAGTTTAAGCATAAAAAATTGCATAAAAGTATTTAAAATTTTTTTGACGGAATCATAACATGATTTTTGATGCTTTTTTTTAACTTTTTTCAAAGATTGGTTTGAGAAAAACTTGAATAATTTGGCCAAAACTATACGGATTTAGATTTATTAGGTATTAGTGTAAAGGTATTTTCTTTTTCATTTCTTTGCAAAGAAACTCATTCACATCCCAATTTCTTTTTTTTTAATATCAACACATCTTAATTCAACAGGGAATGATGCTCGTTCATCTTACCTTTTTGATACTATTAATGAGTTTATTTGCAAATAAATTAATAATACCTTTCCAATGATACCTCATAAAGCGGTATAGTTTAGGCCCAGTTATTCAAGTTTTTCTTAAACCAATCTTTCAAAAAAGTTCAAAAACGGCATCATATATCTCATTGTTATGATTTCGATGAAAACCTTTTTTAGAGCTTTGTCAGGCGATTTTTTCAAAAAATACTTTAAAAATCTATTTTTATTTATAAAAAACTAAATTTTTGAGGTATTTTAAAATTGGTCCAGCTCACGTAAATCTTAATTTTTTCCGAAATATTTTAGTGCCAGTACTAAAATATAATAGATTTTATAAATGCAATGGAAAAACAGGCCCGATTTTTTTTTGGAGTGATGAAGTCTAATATATCAAATAAAACACCTCTTTGAGGTAAAAGTTTAGAGTGACGAAAGCTGAACTAGAAACACAAAATTTATTATATCAATTTCGTGACGAAAATTATACGCGTTTTTTGACTGCCTTTGAAACGTACGGAAAATCTTTTTTATTCATACGAATCGTTGCATAAGTTCTGTTTTTTATTTTGTGTTTCTATAAATAAAAAAAGATTTTCCGTACGTTTCAAAGGCAGTCAAAAAATGCGTATAATTTTCGTCACGAAATTGATATCATAAATTTTGTGTTTCTAGTACAGCTTTCGTCACTCGAAACTTTTACCTCAAATAGGTGTTTTATTTGATATCAATTATTTTGGAGTAGCAAATTTAAAATCGACCAAAATACAAACAATAATCTAAATGTTTTATTTTTCTCAAATAAATTGCTAAAAATATTATCTAAATCTAAATTATATATTTAAATCGATGTGTCATTGAAACACATAATTTTTCGATAAAAAATATCGATAACAAAATCGAAAACATATCGATCATTTTGTCAATAACTTCCGAAAATATCGATAGCAAAATCAATAACAATATCGATAAAAATTTCTATAACAAAATTGATAAAAACTATCGATGACAAAATCGATAACAATATCGACAACAAAATCTATAAAAATATCGATAGCAAAATCGATAAAAATATCGATAACAAAATCGGTTAATAATCGATAGCAAAGTCGATGAAAAAAACCTATTACAAAATCGATAAAAATATCAATAACAAAAGCGATAACAATATCCATAGCAAAATCGATAAAAATATCGGTAATAAGACCCATAAAAATATCGATAACAAAAGCGATAATAATATCGATAGCAAAATCGATTCAAATATCGGTATCAAAACATATAAATATGTCGATAAAAATATCGAAAACAAAATCGATAAAAATATCGATAACAAAATCGATAGCAAAATCAATAAAACAATCGATTACAAAATCGTTAAAAAATATCGATAACAAAATCGATAAAAATAGCGATAATAGAATCGATAAATAATCGATAATAAAATCGATAACAAAGTCGATTACAAAACCTCTAACAAAATCGTATACAAAATCGATGGTAAAATCGATAACAAAAGCAATAACACAAGCGATAGCAACATCGATAAAAAAATCGAAAAAAATATCGATAGTAAAAACGATAAATAATCGATAATAAAATCGATAACAAAGTGATAACAAAATCGATTACAGTATCGATAACAAAAACGTTGAAAATATCGATAACAAAACCGATAAAAATATGGATATCAAAATCGATAACAAAGTGATAACAAAATCGATTAAAATATCGATAAAAATATCGATCATTATATCGATAGGCTCCGAAAATATCGATAGCAAAATCAATAATTCATATGTACATAAAACGTCAAGCTGTGAAGTTCTACTTATATTGTGCTTTGATTTGTCTTTGTATTTTGGAAAGTTTATTGTGCTAATTTTGAGTAAAAGTTGCTATAAAAAGTGCCTACGAGCATCTTAGTGTGATAATAATCGAAGCTAAGTGAAAGTTTTGTGATTTTTGTGGTTTATATTAAATTTAATTAAATTTCACTAGCATACATCTAATCTTGCCGAGTCATTTGTTGTTATCATTGTTGTTGTAATTCCTTTGGAGTTAACTGAGATCGTTTCTATTTTTGCACTTTTTTTTTGCTCTTTTTGTTTACTTCTTTTAGTATTTCTTGTCACAGCTGTTTGCGTTGCGTTTATTAAGTGTCACAATACAGTGATACTCAAACTGTTCGCTACATATATTTCTAAGCTAAATACATCAGCTTCTAAATTGTTGTGTGTGTTGTGTTAAACTTATTTTGCTTGTCTTTTTATTAACATAAGTGTTATTAAATCTTTCAATATGAAGTGTGATCTTGATAACTGCCAAATTAAAAGCGAATCTGAGCGCTACTTATCGTGCTGGCTCTGTGATGGTATTTGCCATCTAAAATGTGCTGGTTTGACAGGAAGAATTCCGGACGCTATT
The DNA here is from genome assembly GCF_013731165.1 of Rhagoletis pomonella. NCBI lineage: Eukaryota > Metazoa > Arthropoda > Insecta > Diptera > Tephritidae > Rhagoletis > Rhagoletis pomonella. The sequence continues at coordinate 77,348,368 of NW_023458555.1, read as the reverse complement.
AATGATGGCAAAGGTCTTCGCTGGTCTTGCTTAAAGTGCAGGTCAACCGAACTTGATCTCTTTAAGTTGTTTAGGCAAACCAGAAATGGGTTTTCTGAGGTAGGGAGAGAGTTGTCGGTACTGACCGAAAAAAGTAAACATTATGAAAATGTATTTAAATCTTTTAAATGCTTAGATTCCGTACAATCTATGAAGGACATTCGTGTGTCAAAACGTAAGCGTCTTCATAGTCCGCCTAATGAAAGGACCGTTCCACGTCAGAACAATCTTCCGAATGACTTAATTAATCTTTCTTCTCCATGTCCACAGACAACGGAGTTATCTTCCTCAAAAGAACATATATCAAAGTCTGCTTCTAATAATAACGACCCTGCAGTATCTTCCCCTTCCCCCGTTGAAGTTGTGGCACCGCCGTCTAATCTTCCAACGCTTACTCTACCCTCAATTAGTAACTCAGTTACTCAACCCCGTCCGCCGGTAATCGAGTCTAATACTAGGAGACTGGTTGTGGTTCCCCCAAAGAAGTCTATATTTTCGAGGGATACTTCCGAGGACGATATAAAGTTTTACATCTCGTCCAAAGCTAAAACTGTCAACTTAAGTATAAGAAAATTTAATTTTAAATATGAAAGAAATATTTCTTCATTTAAAATAGACGTAAATTTAGAAAATTTTGACATGCTGCTTAGTAGTTCTTTTTGGCCCTCCGGAGCTTTCGTTCGTGAATTTGAGTATAGGCCCAACAAAAATAATAATTTAGCAAATATTCCCCGTCAGAATACAGAACCAAAAAACTGATTACTAAATCTGCTTTAAGTATTTATTATCAAAACGTAAGAGGCATAAATACTAAATTAACGAATTTATATCTTAATGGCCTTGAATGCAATTATAATATAATTTCTTTGACTGAAACTTGGCTCAAACCTCACACTTTTAATTCAGAGATTCTTTCAAATAATTATCATATCTACAGAAAAGATCGGGAGGACAGAGTCGGCGGTGGCGTACTCTTTGCCGTAGACTCTTCAATACCATCTGAAGAAGTTAGTCTTCCACACATTGAATCTGCAGAATTCAAATGCATTCGTGTTCAGGTTGGAAGGGGGTTTACTTACTTAGCTCTATGCTATATTCCTCCCCGATCTGACTTATCAGTGTATTCACAACATGTATCTTTACTGAAATCAATTAATTCAATGATTAAACCCTCTGATTCATTGATTGTGTTGGGTGACTTTAATTTACCAAATGTATCATGGAACATCATTGACAATGATATTGTACCTTTCTCGTCTAGCGCGTGCAACAACGTATTTTTAGAGGAGATGGCTGAACTCTGCCTGAATCAAGTTAATGTACTTCGCAATAAGTTTGGCAAAGTATTAGATCTTGTTTATGTTGATGATGCATCTAAGTCGGCTGTAAATAAATGTGACCCACTAGTTTTGCCCGAAGATGTCTACCACCCTGCTATTGAGATATCTTACGAAATTATAAACGATGGTCAAAATTGCGATGTCCAAACATACGAGCCAAATACTCGCTTTGATTTTTCGCAAGCCAACTTTAAAAAACTGAATAAAGAATTGTCTAAATTGTCGTGGCCTATATACAAAGAAAAAGTTGAGCAAAGCGTTGCACATTTTAATTTTACTGTACATAGATTATTTGAAAAGTATGTGCCTAAACGCATGTGTGTTCCTGTAGAACAAACACAGTTATGGTTCACTAAAGAACTGAGAAACTTGAAAAACAGAAAGTCACGTTATTTTAGATTACACAAAAAAACCGGCTTACACTCATACTATGTAAAATACTCACTTTTGCGTCACAAGTTCTTTGAATTAAACAAAAAGTGTTATAAAGATTACTTGTGTAAAATCAAACGACGTATAATATATAACCCCAAATCATTTTATGATTTCGTAAACTCCAAGCGAAATGTACGTGGGTTTCCTTCCGCCATGAAGTATCAAAATACCGTCTCTGGTGATAATCAAACAATTTCTAACATGTTCGCTCAGTTTTTTAAATCCAATTATTCCACTAACTCCCAAGCATACTTTGACTATCCTTTTAAACTAAGTCCAATTAACTCAATACATAACCCTATAATATCTCCCGATCATGTTTTAGTTTACCTGAAGTCCTTAAAGCAGTCTTTTAGTTATGGTCCTGACCAGATCCCCACTTGTTTTCTTAGAAATTGTGCTGATTATCTCTATGAGCCGTTAACAGCCTTATTTAATTTGTCTCTTAAAGAGGGCGTTTTTCCAACTGTATGGAAGGAATCGTTCATAACCCCCTTACATAAAAGCGGTAGCAGGTCTTCAGTGGAGAACTACCGGGGCATAGCTAAGCTTTCTGCAATTCCTAAATTATTTGAAGCAATTATAACAAATCGGTTGACGCATTCTATCACTTCAAGCATTTCATACAGTCAACATGGATTTTGCAAGGGCAAATCAACTTCTACAAATTTACTTGAATTAACATCCTATATCTCAAAAGCATTTAGTGAGAGCAAAACTGTTGATGTTATATATACTGATTTCAGTAAAGCATTTGACAAAGTGTGCCACTCGTTGCTCATCTATAAACTTGATCTTCTTGGTCTTCCACCTAATTTTCTACGTTGGATCTCTTCATACCTCTATGATAGATCACAAAGGGTATTGTTTAAAAATACTATCTCTGACGTCATTGATGTTACTTCAGGAGTCCCTCAGGGTAGCCACCTAGGCCCGATTCTGTTCTTGCTTTTTGTAAACGATATTTCTACAGATATAAAATTCTCCAAAATTTTAATGTATGCAGATGATGTAAAACTTTATAAATCGTACGTTTCAATTAAAGAAAGCTCTTTGCTACAATCAGACTTAAACAGCATGGCTTACTGGTGTAAAGTAAAGCTTCTCGCGAAGAGCTGTTCTGCCAGTTTCTTATATAATAGGTAACCATAACCTGGAACAGGTATACAATTTTGTGGACCTTGGTATCACAATGGATCCTAAGCTTAATTTTAATCTTCACATTAATGTGACAGTCAACAAGGCTAAAGGTGTACTTGCATTTGTGAAACGATGGTTGAAAGAATTTAGTGACCCTTATATCACTAAAACCCCCCTTACAACATTAGTTAGGCCGATTCTGGAATACGGCTCGGTGGTTTGGAATCCAAGGTATCAAATTTACTCAGACAAGATAGAATCAATTCAAAAACAATTCCTACTTTTTGCTTTAAGAAATTTCCGATGGGATTCTCAATATAGTCTTCCACCTTATACGAGTCGTTTAAAATTTATTAACCTTCCTACACTTGCCAGTCGCAGGGAAATGCTTGGTATAATTTTTATGGTTAAATTACTGACAGGCTCAATTTCAAGTCCGTGACTTCTGGCTGATGTAAGCCTTAATGTTCCCTCACGCGTATCAAGACACTTTTGTCCCGTATTTCTGAAAGCTTGTAAAACCAATTTTGAATTGCACGACCCACTCCGTTGCCAGCACGTTTGATATATCAGATCCGCTTTTCAGCATTAAGAAAGCGATACTCTCCTCTCTCAATAAGTGAATTATTGACATAAATACATAAAATCAGCTGATGAATTTAGCTCTGTAGCTGAACAGTTTTAGATCTCGACACTTAACAAACTCCTCCCTATCGTGACTCGGCATTAAAATTTAAAATATTGGTTCCGTACGTCATGCGGACTGCGCCCCTCGTGCGGTTGGGCGGGAATGGAGGGTAAAAACCGTTGGGATTATTATTATTATTATTATTATTATTATTATATGTATGTATAGACAGACATACATGGGTCGTTCTTAAAAAACATGACCATTCTGAATTTTGTAATTTTTAAAAATTAAGTTGGCCAAATATGTTTATAATTGGCCTCATGTGGTTACGGATGGTATCAACAATAGGAATCCATAACCAGCAGTATTTTTTTTAATTTTTGGAGTTTTTGGAGTTAATAAGTCACAGAGTGGACCGGTAACAGAGAGGACAAATTAACTCAAAAATACCATATTTTAGCTTTTTATTCGAATTTTGGAGAATTTATTTGTCCACTTAATTAATGTACATAAAATATTCATAAAACAAGTAAGAGCAGCGCTGTCTTCGGCTATGCCGAAGGCTTCATACCTTTCATGAACATCTGCAAATTTTACTTTGACAGATTACTGCTTTTGAATACATCTGCATACATCGATAGAGGAGTTACATACTTATATAAAAAATCGCCTCTAAACAATCAGAGGTATGGAAGATATACTTTATATGGCACCAATCTAAGTGATTTTCACTGCTATGTGATCGGTATGTAAACCGGTAACACAATTTATTGGGTTTAGTTTCCTACATAAAGGAGATATATGGCAAAAACTGGTATCTGAACAATCAGTGCTATAGGAGATAAAGCTTATACAGCATAGATTTTGATGATTTTCTCAGTAGACTTTGTATTATTATTTATAAAATATCTTACGAAATTTATCGGTTTTAGCTTTTCAAATAAAGGAGTTTTACCGTAAAATCCCATATCTGAACAATCAGATGTATGGAAGATATATGTTGTTGTCATCCGATCCTTGTTATTTTCACTGTAAGTATTCTGTAAATAATGAGTGAAAGTGGTGCGAAATTTCATGTTCCTAGCTGCATAAATGGAGGAGTTATGATAAAAGACCTCATATCTGAACAATCAGTTGTATGGGGTCTGCAGGTTATAGTGACCCGACCTTTGTTATTTTCACTGTAAGTCTTCTGTTGATAATGACTGAAAACAGCGCGAAATTTCATGGTCCTAGCTACATAAATGGATAAATTATAACGAAAAATCTCATATCTGAACAATCAGTTGTATGGGAGCTATAGGTTATAGTTACCCGATCTTTTTAATTTTCACTGTAAGTATTTTGTTGATAATGGGTGCAAGTACTGCAAAATTTGATGTTCGTAGCTGCATAAATGGAGAAGTTACAACGAAAAATCCCATATCTGAACAATCAGTTGTATGGGGTCTATAGGTTATAGTGACCCGATCTTTGTAATTTTCACTGTAAGTATTCTGTTGATAATGGGTGCAAGTACTGCAAAATTTCATGTTCGTAGCTGCATAAATGGAGAAGTTACAGCGAAAAATCCCATATCTGAACAATCAGTTGTATGGGAGCTATAGGTTATAGTGACCCGATCTTTGTAATTTTCACTGTAAGCATTCTGTTGATAATGGGTGCAAGTGCTGCGAAATTTCATGTTCGTAGCTGCGTAAATGGAGAAGTTATAACGAAAAATCTCATATCTGAACAATCAGTTGTATGGGAGCTATATGTTTTAGTGGTCCGATTCTTCCGGTTCCGACAAATGATTAATACATTATAAAAATACACCCACCTACCAAATTTTATCCGGATATCTCGAAAACTGAGAGACTAGATTGCATACAAACAGACAGACAGACGGACAGACGGACAGACGGACAGACGGACAGACGGACAGACGGACATGGATAAATCAACTCAGCTCGACGTTCTGATCATATAAGTATACATTTTGATGGGTCTATCTCTTTTTGTTCTGGTACTTACAAACATCGGACCAAAGTTATAATACCATTTCATGCTCATGAAAGGTATAAAAATTATAAAATAAATAAAAAATCACTTTACTCACCGTTTTTCAACAGTAACAGAGTTGACACTGAATAAGGGTACGTACCCGGCATACAATTGGGTTCCTTACTCAACAACGCACTAAACAAGACTGAACAGTTCAAAACACATTTTGTTGATTTTAGCTAAGTTATGATGGAGAAGCATAAGAGAAATATACGCGTCATAACGTTTAACAAACATTTTTCAATAAAATGAGTGGACGTAACAGAGGGGACCAAAACCTGGGGACACAAATTTTCTTCATAAAAATTATACAAAAAAATTATTTTTCATCATTCTTTTCTATATATGGTATTAATATACACAAACTGAATAACAAAAATTGTAAATATTATTTTTTTTTCAATTTTATTTCAACTGAAAATAACTATTAAATTTTTATAAATTGGCTCGGGACACAGGTTTTTGCTAAACCTTTGACATTGAAAATATTTTTTTAAGTTATTTTCAGATAATTAATTATTTTTTTTTATAATATAGTTACGTAGAATCGATAATAATTTATAAAAATGCAGATATTTTTCTATTTTCTTTTTGAAGAAACAAAATATAAAATAGTAAAGTCTGGGGACACCAACGTTATGACATATTTATATTTTATAAACACAAAATATAGCGTTAGATAGCTTGTTTGAAGACCCTTCTACTGATCAGTGGCATGGACTGAGTAGTGCGGCCTCAGTGGTAGTTTAAAAAATTGGCTTTTTTCGCATTTCAGACAGCAGTCACGCCCACAAAGGCTTACGAATCCAAACATCCTGGAACAAAACCTTCCTAGTTTTGTTTGTACTTTAATTCCTGCAAGTTTGAAAAAATTAAATGATGGTACGTACAGACGCCACATACATACCAAAGCATCTCCTAGTGGAGACACGAACCAAAACACATTTACCTCTATATTTTTCCAACTAGTAGCCGGAACTTAATATAAAGTATTGTTTGAAAGGTATTGGCCTATAGAATAACAATAAATATGTTGGGTGTATCCACATGCCCCTTAAACCGCCTGGAACAAAACCTTCTTAGTTTTTTTGTACTTTAATTCCTGAAAGTTTGAAAAAAATTAAACGATGGTACGTACAGACGCCACATACATACCGAAGCATCTCCTAGTGGAGACACGAACCAAAACACATTTACCTCTATATATTTCCAACTAGTAGCCGGAACTTAATATATAAGGTATTGTTTGAAAGGTATTGGCCTATAGAATAACACTAAATACGTTGGGTGTATCCACATGACCCCTTAAACCGCCAAAAGCAACACTTTAGCCTAATTTTTAAGAATCCGGCTATTCGTTTATGAAGCTTGAATACATTTTCTGGACTCACTCTGCAAGACCTTTCCAACGATATCTCAAACATGTCGATTGGACGTCTGGATAAAAACTTCCAAATCTCGTGTATATATAAGCGAGTCATTTCAGCATGCTACTGTGGCTGCTTTTGTCACTCGCGCGCACTGCCGTTCGCTGTGATATAATATACATATATGCATATGAATCGATGAATTCTAAAACCATACAAGTCCAAAATCAGTGTTCCGAGATAATGAATAAAAACAGTTACCGGAACTACTTGACGGAGACTATTGGCATACACAGAAACGTTGTAGATCTCATTGTTTCCAATGTATTTTTAACTGTAGTTTTTCATAAAATAAAAAGGTCTTCCAATGACAGATGAAAAGGTGGGGTGCACTTGAAAGGTTTTTGAACTCAACCTGTGTACACAAAAAAAAAGTGAACATTTTTTTATTTATTTAATTAGGATATTGACACGATGTCGTACGCGTCGTAATGTCATAAAGTCATAAAATTTGTCAATGTAAAATAACGGTTAAATGCTTTTAGAGGATATGTAGCTACACCAAAATCTTGTTAAACCGATAGAAAATTTATAAATAGCTCTTATTATACCCTACGAATCTCTTAAACATTGAACAATTTTATGACTTTCAGGCATTACAACATCTTGGGAATGCCATAAATATTTATTCAAAACAGAGGAAGAATTGAACATCAAAACGTTTATCTCAATCAACATTTTCAGAATTTGTGGTTTTCCATAATGTGTTGTGTTAATAGAATTTCAATTCTTCGCCTTCAGTAGACGGCATTACCTGCTTGATGTTCACGATTTTTTCATTAATCGGAAAATACTCTTATATTCCTTAATATTGGGCAGATTGAGTAACTTAAGATTATGGGAGTGAAAACCATCTACATACATATATAATCCCTCGTTTTCACATATGCTTGATTTGAACTTTCATACAGGAACTGCTTATAGTTTGACATAAAAAACGCTTCTTTCTTGGAACCGGTACCTCGAGTGTTACTCTTTTTTTATTGTAATCAGGCTACCAGTTCTTAAAATCAGTAACATCACGGCATCGAATTTACTTCACAGTAAATGGTTACCTTTTTCTGAAAGTCAAAATTAAATCCTTATATTCTTGTGGAGTAAAAATTCGATCGTTTTCCGGAATTCCGTTTTGCAATTATTTCTCCCTTATAGGCAATTATGTCCGTTTCGAACCCATATATTTCTCTTACCAAGAGATTTACGATTTTGTACATCGTCACTCCCAAATCGTACACTGTGAGCCGCTTGCTCTGTTGTTTCTCTTATATTTTTATATTGCGGCACTATCAGGCCAACCTAATATTCACACAAGCCGGAAGTTTACTGTCAAAAATGTCTCATGCACATACAACTTGTATGGGTCCAAACGAAATTGAACGGCGTGCGTAAAAATCTAACTAAAATTCCAACATTTGTGTTGCGTGAGATTTCTATTTGACGTTTGTGCTCATTTGACATTTTGGCACGATTAAGAATTCAAATTTCGCTCAACAAACTTCTGTAAATTTGACAGAAATGCAACTCTGGGAGATCACGCACGCAAATTGATTTCGGTTAATCAAATGTGAAAAACTTGCGTGCGTGCGTAGAAAAACTCAAACCGCACAGTGTTTCGACTATATGGAGGCTGGTAGAAAAAAGTCATGGTGACAGTTGATAAAAAAAACCAGCTGGACTTAGTGAGGGAAAAGTATAGGTCATAAGTACCAAATTTTACATTATTTACTCACCCCCTTCTTCACGAACGATACATTTCCAAAAAATACTGGAATGGGCGCGATACCGACTAATCCGTTTAGTTGCCTTTGGCGACTAACTCATTCAAGAAAGTGTTTGTTTTTTAAACTGTAATTAATTATTTAAATGTCGTGGAATATTCAAGGGAAGGTATTTATCATTTATTTGGTACTTTCCTATTTTTTTACCAAAAAATTTACTTTGAAATGTAGATGCTAAAGATTATTAGTAAAAAAAAGTGTGAGTACCGGTCCGCCAAGTCTTGAAATTAGATGAATGTTTTAGTGAATTTTATGTAGTTTTCGAAAAAATCTCACTAAACATTGGGGAAAAAGCGAGTATTTATACCTTAGTAATTTTATAGTACAACCTTTGTTTTCTGAGAGTGGAAAGCAGGAAACAAAAATTAACCAAAATTTCATCACATTTAATGATTGGGCCCACATCTTTTGTGAGGTTTGGACATTGAAGTGATCCAATCTTCCCCATATTTTATATTTAGGTCTTTCTAATAAAAGAGAGATTACAAACTAAATTTCATCGAAATCGGAAGAAATTTAATGTTTCCGCCCACAAGAGTAGAAGGCGTGGCAATTATTTCATCTTTACCAAATTTCATAATTCTCTATTTCTAAGTAAAACTAGAGCACATATCAAGTTTCAATGAAATCGGTGCAGGTGTACTATTATTTACACCTGCATCCATATAGTCGAAGCACTGTGCGCTAGTTAAGTTGAGCTTTATAGCGGCACTATTAGTTGTTGAGATCAAACACCGTACAAGACACAGTCATTTCTCACGGGTACAATCAACTTTGGTCCGTTAACGGTTAAGTATCTAATACGGTTTTTAAGCTCAGTCGGTGACTAGAAAAATGTTAGGTAAAATTACTTACTAATTAATTTTACATTAAAATGTTAAATACTGGACTTGTACGGTTGTCGAACATGGATACACTATAAATATAACATGGATACAAAATTTCATTTCGAATTTTGTTTGCATATTCAAAGAAATGAATTGATGTATGTCGATATTACACTATTTTACTATTCACATTTTAATGCTGCCTGTGAAAATTATCAGCAATATAATGATGAAAAAAATTTACGTTATTTTCATATTACAAGAATTTCGTTGGAATTTGCCCTCCCACATTTTTGCTTATATATCAGAGGTCACACACATGCGCTTGTGTGCGAAGCCGCGGAGTTTTGCTCAACAGCCAGTGCTCGGACTTTACAACATTTGTGAAATAGATAACACTTTTTTTTTGCTAAATTACATTTCTACCAAGAATGATAGAATACAAGATTGCGCCAATCGAGCTGAGAGCAACTGGCCTTGACGTCAAAATATATCAGAATGAGAGAGCAAGACGAACTCGACAAGAAAAAGAAGAAGCATCGAACAAAAGGCAGTATTGCCAAGTTTTGAATTTGAAAAAGCACCAAATTTTTATTGGTGTATTTTATGGACTTTATATGAATACATAATTTTATTGTAAGGATGCCGATTCAAATTAATAAAATTCAATGTTTCTTGCACAACGGTCGATTTCTTCTGGCATGATTGAAGGTGCTGCACATATTTCGTTGTCGCTTATAATTGTCACTGTGCCATGATTTTGTTTAAATGTTTGTAAAATTGCTTAGCACACTTACGATTGCTATAAATTTTGCCTCCATTTTTTTAAGATTTTCTAATTTGAAGTCTTCAAACTAAAAACAAAAGCGCCAAAAACGCACCAAGCACAAAACTCAAAAATTTTCGCGTTTTGAATACCCACTAAATTTGGTGCGAAAAGCATCAAGTTGGCAACAGTGAATGTAAACAAAAGTATATTATGACGACAGCGATTGGGTGGATGCTGTCAAATCGACGAAGAGAGGGTTCGCGAATGGCGCGACCTTTATTTTCTGGATCGTGCATTTCTACTACTCTACCACCGTAAAAGCATAACGGCAACGTTGATCCGGATCAACTCGTTAATTTGGAATTATCTCGGGAATTATCTGCAGTTGATCCGGATTATATCCTAGAGTTAATTCCCAAACTTAACTCGGATCAAGGGAATTTTCGATGACAACACTGACCAAAACTCAAAGAGCGTAGAGTACAGGGGAAATGCAAGAATGATAGATTACAAGATTGCGCCAATCGAGCTGAGAGCAACTGGCCGTGACGTCAACAAATACCGGAATGAGAGAGCAAGACGAACTCGACAAGAAAAAGAGGAAGCATCGAACAAAAGGCAGTATTGCGAAGTTTTGAATTTGAAAAAGCACTTCATTTGTATTAGTGTATTTTACGGACTTTATATGCATTCATAATTTTATTGTAAGGATGCCGATTCAAATTAATAAAAATCAATGTTTCTAGCTCGAAGGTCGATTTCTTCTGGCATGATTGAAGGTGCTGCCACATATTTGTATTTTGAATTGTAAAGTTGCTGACCACACTTACGATTGCTATAAATTTTGCTTCCATTTTTTTAAGATTTTCAAATTTGGTGTCTGCAAACTAAAAACAAAAGCACCAAAAACGCACCAAGCACCAAACTCAAAACTTTTCGCGTTTTGAATACCCACTAAATAAATATAAATATTGAATGAACTAACATATTTTAAATATTTACGGAACTACCA
>NW_023458555.1:77334750-77336914 GCF_013731165.1 Rhagoletis pomonella | reverse complement strand
ATGTCACACAAATATAATTTTTTGTATAAATGTAATTCATCTGGCAAACGAAAAGCAAACTTTCAAATAAAGACAGAAATAAAGTGAAATAAAAACAATCACAATTTGATTCGCTTGAATACATTTACTTCAATTGTAGTTTTTATTCAATTTTCCCCCGAACAAATTAAACATTTATGATTTTGCGTGTACAAATACATATGCTGAGGACCAAGAATATGAGAAAAAACAATAGGTGATAGTGATGAGCGATATTTCACTGTGATTTAAAAATCGCTTATAGTGACTGCTACTGCTAGGCCACAATATCAGTGATTGTGATTTTTCTACTCGCATGATATTTCGCTGTGCATGAAAATCACATCGGCAATAGCTAGTCGACAGAAGTTACGAATGGTGATTTTTCGCTATCATGGTATAAATTGTGATCCTACAATTTTTAATTATTCATTATAACAAATCAGTTGACGCATTCTATCTCTTATAGCATTTCATATAGTCAACATGGATTTTGCAAGGGCAAATCAACTTCTACAATTTTACTTGAATTAACATCCTATATCTCAAAAGCATTTAGTGAAAGCAAATCTGTTGACATGGGTGTAGCCAGGTAGGGGAAAGGGGTGCTCGATCCCCCCTAACTTTCAAATTTTCCTTATATATATATAAAATAGTACCCTGAAATTCCAGCTTAATAGGGTCGAGGTTTTATTTTTTGTATACGTTGAAATAAAATTTTTATATATTTTATACATCGAGAGCTTATATTCAATAATACCCTCTATCTGCACACTTTTCACAAAGATGAGATTCTGATATAAAAATATATAAGCTTTAACTGTCATCAGCAGGGAACGGATTTTATGGAAATTGCCTTTTTTTCTGCTAACGAGATAGAGCATATTCGATTAAGAATGTCCACGATTTAGCTTTCTCTGATTCCATATATACACATTTGATGTTGCCTTTTTCTGCCTTTTTTAAGATATTTGCCTTTTTTGCCTTTTTTAAGATACTTGCCTTTTTTTGCCTTTTCTACCTTTAAAAAAATTATTATAGCATTTACAATTTTTTTTTAAGATTAAAAAATATACACATTGTCCATGTCGCTTATAGAGGCGCAGAGACCTCTTGCCAAATTGGTTTGGAAAAATTCAAAGCCGTTTTCTCAGCTAACGAAGGCTTGGAGACAATAAGGGGTGTGGATAAAATTGTAAAGGGCGAGGAAAACGCCCTTATTCCTGATAATATGAACGTTTCAAACGTTCCATGCTTAAATTGGGCGCCGCTTGTATCAACTTACGTCGAGCACACATTTAGTACATTCAAGGCTTTTCTTCGCGAAAATCGAACGAAAATGCTGCCAGAAAACTTCAAAATGCATCTTGTTGTTCAATGTTACTAGAACTATACAGATTAAAGTTTTATGAGTTAGAAACTCGAAAGGATAAAATAGTCAAAGATTCAAAGTACAAATTTTCCATATAATGAAACTAGTTCATAGTTTTTCTCTTTTTACTTGTAATATAAACATTTCTAACATAAATGTATTTGTTGATTGTTCTTCGTATTTTCTGTCTTTTTTTGTGCCTTTTTCTGCCTTTTTCGCTATTTTGTTTTGCCTTTTTTGCAACACCTAGTGCCTTTCTCACTATTTAATTTTGCCTTTTCCAGCCTATTTCGTTATTTCATTTTGCCTTTTTTATAGGTTTTTAGGTACTAAAAATCCGTTCCCTGGTCATCAGTTATATTAATGTTACCTTATATAACGACAGGTAATAAGTCCCAGATGGTTTCTAAAATCACAAATTAGTTTTTGTGCAAATTGCAGATAGAGGGTATTAATGAATTCAAACCCTCGATATTTCACCTTTTTATATTTGTAAGTTATTGGAAGCAGGGATGCCAACTTGGCTCAAACCGTGCCATTTGTCCCTATTTCACTTCAAATGGGATTTAATTTTTCAATTTGGCACAAAATGCCAAAATGTCACTTTTCTAAAAAGAAAATAACAATTCAATACATTTTTGTGAAATCCTTTGCGTGCACTTCTTTTTCTCAACTAAAATTTTCTAATTTATAAAGGCTATTCAACTGGTTTATCTTATTTTATCATTGTTTAAGCGACTTATGCATTTCCCGCATAAACAAAGAACAGCGAAC
>NW_023458555.1:77334397-77334650 GCF_013731165.1 Rhagoletis pomonella | reverse complement strand
ACATAGCATATAAAACTAAATTCTTTTTACATGTGTACATGTACACTCAGAAAAAAGGCGTGAGTACTAGGTACTTATGAATTTTGATGTGTAAACATATCTGACTGCAAAGCATAAAGGTACGTTTACATATAATTATAATCTCAATCAAAACTCGTTAGCTGTCAAACTGGTTGTGATTGTTATTCGGTAACAGTTGATAAGGTCAATTGCCTTTATTCCCCCACCCCCCTGGTGCGAAATAAAGCCAATT
>NW_023458555.1:77334041-77334297 GCF_013731165.1 Rhagoletis pomonella | reverse complement strand
AGTCATTGACGCCATTTCCTCATTCAAATGGAAATAGCGTCAAAATGTTTAAAGTATGTCGATTCATAGAAAAACAAATGTTGTTCTTACAGTAAACATTGCCCCGTAAGTGTTGTTTTTTAACAGATGAAAAAGTTTATTGTCAAATCCTCAGTGTTGTGATATTAATCCACACACAATCATGAACTACCACCAATTGATTTTGTTAAAAAAATTTAAATTACGAATATGTAAAAAACACGATGCGAAAACCTAA
>NW_023458555.1:77333123-77333941 GCF_013731165.1 Rhagoletis pomonella | reverse complement strand
GAATTCTGTGTTTTAAATTAGCATATTTTGAACGAATTCGGAATGTCTAAGGTGGAAAAGAAACCAACCTTTCTATAAGGAAACAATTATAGAAAAATAATTTTCTTAACTGCATTCATGTCTCCGCCAGCAATTTGTGACGACATCATTTAAAAGCAGCTGAGGAGAATGACGACACTATTTATTAGATGGCACATTCAACGAGCCAATGTGCCAAAATGCGGGTATAAACAATTGTTGATTATTTAATATCGGAACCGAGATCATATAAGTTAATTGATTGGTTTTTGGTTTTCACACACTTTTGAAACACAAATTATATGCTTTTTTACTGCAGGCAAGTTGTTGCCCCAAAACACAGTAGAAATCTTTCAATTAGGGCTACCAACTATCCTTAGTTATGAGGTGCCATATTGAGAATAAAAAAGTGCCAAAAAAAAGGTGTTATTCCTTTTAATCATTCACATTTAGCAATAAAATAAAGCTACATTTTCCAAACAATAGTGCAATGATAAAATAAGATAAACCAGTTGAATAGCCTTTATAAATTAGAAAATTTTAGTTGAGAAAAAGAAGTGCACGCAAAGGATTTCACAAAAATGTATTGAATTGTTATTTTCTTTTTAGAAAAGTGACATTTTGGCATTTTGTGCCAAATTGAAAAATTAAATCCCATTTGAAGTGAAATAGGGACAAATGGCACGGTTTGAGCCAAGTTGGCATCCCTGCTTCCAATAACTTACAAATATAAAAAGGTGAAATATCGAGGGTTTGAATTCATTAATACCCTCTATCTGCAATTTGCACAAAAACTAATT
>NW_023458555.1:77331524-77333023 GCF_013731165.1 Rhagoletis pomonella | reverse complement strand
GACATTCCGAATTCGTTCAAAATATGCTAATTTAAAACACAGAATTCTGTCAGTGTTGCTTCGGGGTTTTTGGACATGGACTGTTTCTTCAATTTAATAGTGTTCGCTTTATTTTTGTGGAAACGAAACATGTTTTGCAGGTTATGGATCATTTCTACAATCTTTCTTCAAATATTTCTCATATTCCAGCTGTGCGCAGGCGCTTAGGTTTTCGCATCGTGTTTTTTACATATTCGTAATTTAAATTTTTTTAACAAAATCAATTGGTGGTAGTTCATGATTGTGTGTGGATTAATATCACAACACTGAGGATTTGACAATAAACTTTTTCATCTGTTAAAAAACAACACTTACGGGGCAATGTTTACTGTAAGAACAACATTTTTTTCTATGAATCGACATACTTTAAGCATTTTGACGCTATTTCCATTTGAATGAGGAAATGGCGTCAATGACTTCATTTCAAAATTTTTGTTGACTTTATTTCGCCTTTGAAAAGGTAATAATGCCAATTGACTTTATTTCGCACCAGGGTGACCTTATTTCCTTTGACCTTATTACCTGTCACCGTATGTACATACATAGCATATAAAAATAAATTCTTTTTACATGTGTACATGTACACTAGAGTGGTCCAAAATAATAAAGTTGGAATTTTAATGCCGCCACCCCCTAGGATTGTTCTGAACCGAAAATAAATATACCCCTATTTTTTATTTTGAAATCAAAAAATATTTAGGGAATGCTCACAGCGCTCAAAGTTTTCCATGTGTTTTATATGGGGAAAAAACAAATTTTCGTAAAAATGGCATAAAACTCTTGAAAATCAATATTTTTCAATCGTAAAACTGTGGTTCTCTTCAGGAGACTCCAAATATTTATATCCAATTGTTTATTTAACCATTTTTTATGATTAAAGATTTTTTATTGGTCCCCCCATTGCATTTTCAAGGACCCATAAAATATAGTCACCATGAAAAAATTGTTAAAGGAACAATTCGGTATTATTACCGGGAATCTCCTGAAGATAAGCAAAGCTGTCCGATCGAAAAATATTGATTTTCAAGAATTCTACACTATTTCTCCGAAAAGTTGTTTTTTCCCCATATAAAATACATTGAAAACTTTGAGCGCTTTGAGCACACCCTAATTTTTTTTTTCAAAATAAAAAATAGGGGTATAATTTTTTTTGGTATAGAACAATCCTAGGGGCTGGCGGCATTAAAAATGCGACCTTATTTTTTTTTACATACATTTTTGGACCACTTTAATGTACACTCAGAAAAAAGGCGTGAGTACTAGGTACTCATGAATTTTGATGTGTAAACATATGCGAACGGCAAAGCATAAAGGTACGTTTACATATAATTATTATCTCAATCAAAACTCGTTAGCTGTCAAATTGGTTGTGATTGTTATTCGGTGACAGTTAATAAGGTCAATTGCCTTTAATTGCCAGATGAATTACATTTATACAAAAAATTATATTTGTGTGACAT
>NW_023458555.1:77329377-77331424 GCF_013731165.1 Rhagoletis pomonella | reverse complement strand
TGTTTGTTTGGGGCATACCCCATTCCACGCCTCTTGCGTTGAAATCTTCAGCAACAATTATGTGGCCGGTTATATCGCGCAATTCGTCTTAAAGGTCTTCGAGCTTTTCCCTGAAAACAGGGACTGTGTCGTTTGGAGACAGGTAGCAGCTCACCAGAGTGATTTGCGCCATTTTAATTCAGACGTAGCAGCGTCCGACCCCGCTGCTCTCTGCGCGATGGTTGGGGTTAGCAATCCATATCGCGGCCGAGCCTGATTGGTCAACATGCCAGGTTTCCTTTGTTCTATAGGGTTCACTGATGATGACAACGTCTACTCTTTGTTCAAGAACCAATTGGTCCAGCAGGTCATCAGCTACCCTACCCCTGTTCATATTGCCTTGTATAAATTTAATTATATTCTCCCAAGCTTTGTCTTAGCCTCAGCAAGGGCATCCCTGAAGGCCTTGCACGCTCCCGACCCGGGCAGGTGATTTTGTCCATCTCCTGCCGAGCACAGGTAGCAGCTTGGGCTTTCTTTACAGGCAGAGGCTATGTGGCCCTGCTGACCACATTTCCAGTATTAACTGCTTCTGTCTGGGCCTTTGCATGCCGCCTTTTTGTGGCCATACCCCAGACAGCGGAACCACCTTTGGACATCCGCGCGCTGTCGGACGCGGCAGATAATCCAACCTACTCGTAGCTTTCCCTTTTCAATAAGAGTCCGGCCTGGCAGTTCGTCGATTTCCACCACAGCCATTCTTTGCTCTCGCGAGTTTAAAGCGAGGAGAAAGACGCGAAGTAGGCCATTCATCTTGTCTCCAAACTCCCCGCGTATAGCGTTCTCTACTTCTGGGGCCGTGGTTAGGCAGTCCATGCCCAGATCTTCTAGACGTAAACGTCTAGTGAGAATACGGGCGTCTCCAAGCTGGCCAATGGCAGTGCACACATTTTCCTTAAATGCTTGGTGGTCGCCACAGCGCTCCATTTCGATGAGCACGCCGCCTTCGCGGGTTTTCCGAACAGATCGAATTACGGTCTCCGTCTTCTCAGGTTGGAGCTTACCACGTATCGTTCCCAGCACCTCTGCATAGGTTTTGCCTTCAGCCGGTGTAATGATTAATTTGGCGAGACTCTTCTTTTTTCTCACCCTCTTCTTTTTTTTGCGGCTGGTCGCCTCGCCCTTATTGACCAAGGGTTCACCTGGCGCTGGCCCTGGCTTGGGCTTTCACACATTCTTCTGCTTAGAGACAGCGCTCTGCATCTTCTTCAAGACGAGCCGAATCTGGGCCAATTGCTCATCTTCATTGCCTTCGCAAGTTCCCAAGCTTGCGGTTACATGCTTGTCGCTGTTTGCAGCAGCCGGCGTTTGAAGACGATTATACCGGCTGCCGGGAGTTGCCGTTTGGCAAGGTGTAGCCTTCTGCGCCACGTCGGCGGCTTTCTCCGTGCTCGTGGTGCCGGCATTTGCCTGCAGAGAAGTTTGTGTCGGGGAGCGCACGACTTTACTGCTCTTCCTGAATGCGCTGCATTCTTCCTCCATAACATCGACGTTGGTTTCTCTTATTTGTTTTATTTTATTCATTTCCAATCAATTGGGTCTCCGCTTCAAGCCGCTATCTCCATACGTAGCACAGTCGCTTTTAAGTGTCCCGAAGTTCCCTTCTCTCAAAGGAGCAGGCCATCGCGAGGGTTGACACAAGTCCTTATGGGATATTGTGTTCAGAACCAAGACAGCGCAAAACCAGGAGTAAATCTCAATTGGACCTGTGCGGCCAACTAAACGGCGACGTGTATTGAACGTACTTGAAGACCTGCCAGGGTTTTAACGAGACGGAGGCGATTGCAGCATTAGCCCACCAGCCATTTCTGTGAGGTGTCACCCTCACACACTAAAGTGGCGGAATACTGCTCTCGCCAGCCCAATATCAAACTAATCGTATACATGCTCCAGTATGCCATGAACAGGATCTAACTGATCTCAATCCTTGGATGCTTTTTGGGAGGCGGCATCTGTTCGCCCGGGCACAGGAGATTCATCAAGCATTTCTGATCTTTTAAATCAGGCC
>NW_023458555.1:77323217-77329277 GCF_013731165.1 Rhagoletis pomonella | reverse complement strand
TGTGAGGGTGACACCTCACAGAAATGGCTGGTGGGCTAATGCTGCAATCGCCTCCGTCTCGTTAAAACCCTGGCAGGTCTTCAAGTACGTTCAATACACGTCGCCGTTTAGTTGGCCGCACAGGTCCAATTGAGATTTACTCCTGGTTTTGCGCTGTCTTGGTTCTGAACACAATATCCCATAAGGACTTGTGTCAACCCTCGCGATGGCCTGCTCCTTTGAGAGAAGGGAACTTCGGGACACTTAAAAGCGACTGTGCTACGTATGGAGATAGCGGCTTGAAGCGGAGACCCAATTGATTGGAAATGAATAAAATAAAACAAATAAGAGAAACCAACGTCGATGTTATGGAGGAAGAATGCAGCGCATTCAGGAAGAGCAGTAAAGTCGTGCGCTCCCCGACACAAACTTCTCTGCAGGCAAATGCCGGCACCACGAGCACGGAGAAAGCCGCCGACGTGGCGCAGAAGGCTACACCTTGCCAAACGGCAACTCCCGGCAGCCGGTATAATCGTCTTCAAACGCCGGCTGCTGCAAACAGCGACAAGCATGTAACCGCAAGCTTGGGAACTTGCGAAGGCAATGAAGATGAGCAATTGGCCCAGATTCGGCTCGTCTTGAAGAAGATGCAGAGCGCTGTCTCTAAGCAGAAGAATGTGTGAAAGCCCAAGCCAGGGCCAGCGCCAGGTGAACCCTTGGTCAATAAGGGCGAGGCGACCAGCCGCAAAAAAAAGAAGAGGGTGAGAAAAAAGAAGAGTCTCGCCAAACTAATCATTAAGCCGGCTGAAGGCAAAACCTATGCAGAGGTGCTGGGAACGATACGTGGTAAGCTCCAACCTGAGAAGACGGAGACCGTAATTCGATCTGTTCGGAAAACCCGCGAAGGCGGCGTGCTCATCGAAATGGAGCGCTGTGGCGACCACCAAGCATTTAAGGAAAATGTGTGCACTGCCATTGGCCAGCTTGGAGACGCCCGTATTCTCACTAGACGTTTACGTCTAGAAGTTCTGGGCATGGACTGCCTAACCACGGCCCCAGAAGTGGAGAACGCTATACGCGGGGAGTTTGGAGACAAGATGAATGGCCAACTTCGCGTGTTTCTCCTCGCTTTAAACTCGCGAGAACAAAGAATGGCTGTGGTGGAAATCGACGAACTGCCAGCCCGGACTCTTATTGAAAAGGGGAAGTTGCGAGTAGGCTGGATTATCTGCCGCGTACGAGAGCGCGTGGATGTCCAAAGGTGTTTCCGCTGTCTGGGGTATGGCCACAAAAAGGCGGCATGCAAAGGTTTAGACAGAAGCAGGTAAAGCTGGAAATGTGGTCAGCAGGGCCACATAGCCTCTGCATGTAAAGAAAGCCCAAGCTGCTACCTGTGCTTGGCAGGAGATGGACAGAAAAATGCCAATCACCTGCCCGGGTCGGGAGCGTGCAAGGCCTTCAGGGATGCCCTTGCTGAGGCTAAGACAAAGCTTGGGAGAATATGATTAAATTTATACAAGGCAATATGAACAGGAGTAGGGTAGCTGATGACCTGCTGGACCAATTGGTTCTTGAACAAAGAGCAGACGCTGTCATCATCAGTGAAGCCTATAGAACAAAGGAAACCTGGCATGTTGACCAATCAGGCTCGGCCGCGATATGGATTGCTAACCCCAACCATCGCGCAGAGAGCAGCGGGGGTGAAATGGGTGAAAATGGCGCAAATCACTCTGGTGAGCTGCTACTTGTCTCCAAACGACACAGTCCTTGTTTTCAGGGAAAAGCTCGAAGACCTTGAAGACGAATTGCGCGATATAACCGGCCACATATTTGTTGCTGGAGATTTCAACGCAAGAGGCGTGGAATGGGGTATGCCCCAAACAAACACCAGGGGAAGACTGGTCCTTGAAATGGCAGCCCGCATTGGCCTGATCATCGTCCCCTATATATCGAAGGCCGGGTTTTGATACTCTATCCCTGATATAACCCTGGTCTCGGAAAGCCTTCTTCGAAGGGCCGACGGATGGAGAGTGATGGAAGACCTGAGTGGTAGCGACCATAACTACATCACCTTCCAAGTCACTGACACAACGCGAGGGCAAACACGTAGTATCCCTCGCAGGAAACCATGATGGAACCCGTCCAGGGTCGATGTTCGCAAGTTCGATACATCGCTCCTAGCAGATTCCCATGGTATTTCACCCACAACGGGAGAGATCCACAACAGGGAGTCTTGTACTAAGCTGGTTGAAGAAACCATGCGCTGCATTCACCGGGCATGCAAAGCCTCAATGGCACAGAGGAGAGCATGGTCAGGTAAAAAGCAGGTATACTGGTGGAATGACCGAATTGCAGAGCTGCGAGGGCCTGCCATAGAATGCGGAGACTCGCAACGCGCGCTCGTGGTAGACCTGAGGTGCTGACTAGAGCAGCAGCCTACAAAAGCACTAAGAAAGCACTTGGGGCCGAGATACAGAAGAGTAAACGGAACTGCTGGAAAGCGCTATGTGACGAAGTGGATCGCGATCCCTGGGGCCAGGGATACAAAATAGTAATGAAAAAGTTCCACACATCATCGCAAGCGATGGATGACGCCCGAGTTAAGAATATAGTGGATGCGCTATTTCCCACACACCCACTAAGAGCTGATACAGTGTTCGTCGAGGAGCAAGCCGAGGCACCACTGTTTTCGACAGACGAGCTGAAGCTAGCCCTGCGAAGCATGAAAGCCGGCAAGGCTCCAGGCCCAGATGGCATACCAGCGGAGGCAATCAGGTTAGCAGCGAAAACGAGCCCTGATCTCCTGCTCAACATGTACAACAGCTGCCTTGGGGCCCGGATCTTCCCAAGCCCATGGAAGAAGGCGAAACTGGTGCTTATACCTTAGGGCAAAGGGGACCCAAACTCTCCTTCATCCTTCCGGCCACTCTGCATGCTAGACACAGCAGGCAAAATTATGGAGAGTCCGCTCAATATACGCTTGACGTCAGCCATAGAAAGCGAGGGAGGCCTTTCACCCCAACAACATGGCTTCAGGAAGGGACACTCAACTATAGGAGCAATTGGCGAAGTAGCCGATTCGGTACATAAGGCCGAAGAAGCCTGCCACCAGGCGCGGCCAATAGAGCTGCTAGTCACACTGGACGTCAAGAACGCCTTCAACTCGGCAAGATGGGACGACATGCTGGAGGCCCTGAAACGGTCATTCAAGGTTCCAACATACTTGCTAGATATGATCCGGGACTACCTCAGAGACCGTTGGCTTTTGTACGACACAACACAAGGTCAGAGAAAAAGACGTATAACCGGCGGAGCGGCACAGGGTCTGTACTTGGCCCGGACCTCTGGAACGCCACGTATGACAGTCTGTTGCGCACGGAAATGCCGGCGAGCGCCTTCCTTATCGCCTTCGCGGACAACGTGGCCGCCGTCATAACAGCAAGAAACGTCCAGATAGCACAGCTCAAGCTAAACCAGGTCATGCGTAACGTCAGTGGATGGATGAGCGAGCACGGTCTGCAATTGGCTACAGCCAAAACAGAGATCGTGCTGCTCACCAGAAAACGGATCCCAACAATTATAAATATGATGGTCGGACCTCAACTCGTGGCGACTCGGACCTCGACTCGTGGATTCTTGCGCGGGCGGAGGGGAGTTTGGCTTTTAGTGGGTAGGCCAACATGCTTCGGTGGGAGTCCCACACTCGGGGAAGGTAGTATAGAGACTAGCGCCCCCGGCCAGTTCATAAAGCATTTCCCTCTCCTACGAAAAAAAAATCTATACTATAATAAAACTGTAGATTGTTTGTCTGTTTGAACTCACTAATCTCCGGAACTACTGAATGGATTTTCATGGGGCTTTAACTGGTATATAGAGAGTGACCTCGGACGTAACCTAGGGTATAAAAAAATGAAACCTGACAAAGGGTTATGCACCTCCTATAGGCGTGACATTTTTTATCTTTCTTAAACCTCTTTAGTTTGATACCCAGATAGTAATAATTAACTTATTTTAATTTAATTAATATAATTGGGTTTAAAAAATTTCAAATAGTTGGCAACCCTCCAGTTTTTTTCGATACCATTGGTTCTGGTATTATACCAAACAATATAAAATAAAAATGTTTCAAATCGGTTCAGCCGTTCTCGAGTTTTGACGACCGTGACATACGAACACAATATTTTTATTAATTTAGATGTTAAGTCCGTTTTTTAGCTTTAAAATTACGTTAAGATGAAGTCTCTACGATCAGCAGAACCCGAGATATAACGATTTGAAGAAGTACATGATTAGTCAGAATCACGAAAAAATGCAAATTTGACAAATCATATCTCCATAGAAAAAAGCGAAAAAAATTCCTCGAACACGTGTTAGCTTATTTCATGTATAGAACCAATAAAAAAAATTTGAAGCCAATCGAAAGTGTGACACCAAATTTGATGTCCGATATAAAAAATAATGTCTCATGTATAAAAAATGTATACTTTTCTAGAATTTAAACTTCACACCGATTTGCTCTCATTTGTATTGATTTCTAAAAGATTATTAGCAATTAGAGTTTGATGGTTTAGGAGTATATTCAACAAAACAATTTACAAACATTTTAAAGTAAAGACTGTTAAAATCGGTAAATTTTTTAAAAAGTTATGGGCAAATTCACTTCCATTCGCACCAACCCAAACTCTTTGGTTGACGAATTATGCCGAGGGTGGATCGTTGCTTGTGAGAATGCTATGAGTTGAGCGAACTCATTGTTGTTCTGATTCATGAGCTTCTGTCCTTTTCTTAGCCAGACACGAGATTTGCTCTTCTAGCGACGGTAATGTATGCCTGCTAAAATTTATTAAGAGTAATTCAATGTTTGTTTTTCGTGCATTCATGCAGTCCTTTAATACGTATGTACATTAGACTGCATCACCAAAAAAAGTTGCGTTTTTTCCGCCGGGATTACAAAAGTTATTATATTTTAAGACGTTCACCAAAATATTTTGGAAAATTATTAACTCCAAAAATGGAGTTTTTTATGAATAAAAATAGTTTCGTAAATACCTTTTTGAAAAAACTCCCCTCAGATGACAAAACAGATTAAGCTTAAAAAATCTACATACAAATATTTAAAAATATTTTCAACGGAATCGTAAGAATGAGATTTTTGATGCTGTTTTTTTTACTTTTTTCAAAGATTGATTTACGAAAAACTTGAATAACTGCGCCAAAACTATTCTGATTTAGACATATGGTATCTCAGTATATAGGTATTTTAACACTGTTTCTATTTCTGTAAAAAAAATCATTCGTGTCCCAATTTTTTTTTCAAATACCAACACATCTTAATTCAACTTTGAATGACGTTCATTCATCCTACCTTTCTCTTTCATCCTTTGAATGAGTTTATTAGCAAAGAAATAAAAAGGGTTAGAATATACCTTTCCACCGACACCTCTTAAGTCTAAATCAGAATATTTTAGGCTCAGTTATTCAAGTTTTTCTTATACCAATCTTGGAGAAAAGTTAAAAAACAGCATCAAAAATCTCATCATTACGATTCCGTTCAATTTTTTTTTTTTAATTTTTAAAAAATATTTTTATGCAAATTTTTTAAGCTTAAATCGTTTTATCATTTGAGGGGATTTAAAAAAAAAAATTAAGAAACTATTTTTATTCATAAAAAAACTCTATTTTTGGAGGTATTTTGAAATTGGTCCAGCTCACTTAAATCTTAATATTTTTTCGAAATATTTTGGTGGACGTCTTAAAATATAATAGATTTTATAATACCAATGGAAAAATAGTACCGATTTTTTTTTGTATTAGGAGTGATGCAGTCTAATGTTCATACATACGAGCACCAATTAATTTCATTTAAAGAAATGGCGTGTCGTCCATTTCCGCTGTAGCGTATGTAGTCCATATTTTTAGGCGCAATATTTAACTACTTCCGGCGAGGCGACATCTACCTCTAGAGTTTAATGTATTCTTTTATATGATACCTACCGACGAGGTTGATGTCTACAGGATTTTTGCAAAGCAAAGGTTTTTAGCTATAGATGGTGTCTGCACATACAATATTGCAAGTTGATA
>NW_023458555.1:77320823-77323117 GCF_013731165.1 Rhagoletis pomonella | reverse complement strand
TTCTCTTGTCATTAGCCGTCATCGATTCGCCACTTCTCGCTCGCTATTAGTCTGTTCCTTTGAACTTCGGACTAAAACCTGTGGAACTGTCACACTACAATTTTACGCTCTCAAATGAGAGTAAAAGGAGAACAGATGCAGAAGTGCAAAGGAACGCAAAAAGCACTATTTCCTGTAAAAACGTCAGACGGTTTGTTTACATGTCATTGGTACTACACCGATTTGGCTGAAATATCACTAAATAATTATTAAAATTTATACATATTCAAATATTTCGTTGTTTACTTCAATTTTTTAACAAATATAAGGTTCTTTGCTTTCACCGCTTTCTGTTTTTGTTTGCACATGTAAATCAGCTGATCGTTTGACATGAACTTACAGGAAAAAAATCTCCGGACTAAATCCTGTAACTTCTGACTAGGAACAGTTGCTCAGTTACTCTCTCAAATGTGTTCCCACTTACAGGTTTTATGTCAATAGGAACGACTTCCTGTAAGTTCTGACTAAATCCTGTAAACCGGACTGCTATTGGAACAGACTATATGTTTGAGTTCCGGTCGCTTAAAGAAGACTTTTGCATGTTAAAGCAACAACGAAGTTAGCTAGCACGGGTAGACGATAGCGAGTTTGGTTATACCTCATTGAGTTCGTTCGTTTCGCCACTGTTGGCGAATCGATGACGGCTATTATTTCCTTTGCTTGCTATGAATACAGTTACCATTCATAGATATTTTTAGAGTTACTATAAATAGTAGATAGCACTGGCAGTATGCAATCTTAAGCAAACAAATTTTATTGCTCAATTTGGTTGCAATTTCACTTTTGCCTACCAAAAGCTTCATCCTACCAACCAAACTACCAAAGGATAATGAGCCTACCAATTTTGGTCCAATTGGACCAAAACGGCAACGCTGTTAATAACTTTCAAATTAATGGTTACAAATTCTATAATACTAATCATCCACACGGGAAAGCCCGAGGTGGAACAGCCCTCCTCATTCGTAACAGAATAAAGCACTATGAATTAGAATCGCTAAGTGATGAGTTCATTCATAATACTGAAATACTCACTGTTGACCACTTGGGTGCCCTTACTGTATCTGCTATATATTGCCTCCCTCCCCCCTCGTCATAATATAACAGAAACACAATTTAATGACTATTTCCTAAAGTTTGGCAGTAACTTTATATTAGCAGAAGATCACAATGCCAAACATACTCGTACATTCTGGGGGTCTAGATTGATTACACCAAAGGGTAGAACTCTATATAAAGTAATCCAGAGCAGAGGATTTGACGTCTTGTCTACTGGTCAGGCCTTCTGATCCCCAAAAAATACCTGATCTTATTGACTTTGGTGTAACAAAGGGTATTGCGCGACACCAAGTTCATACAGAAGCATTATTTGATCTCTTTTCAGATCATTTTCCCTGCCTCATAAAATTATCAATGTTTATTAATTACTAGCTGCACCCTGCCACGCTTTGCTGTGGCGTATTCCAGTTACATGGATGATAAATGATTAACGAAACAAAGCGTACGTTTCATACAAGTTTGATTTTGTAATAAGTACTTGTGTGCACAATATTTATGGTTTTTCCATTCTCTAAATAGATTTCAAGGATATCTGGTTTGCTGACACGCGAACACGCAATATCTAAGAAGCAATCCGTATCTAAATCTAAACCACACTTTTCCAAAGGTTGACCTTGAGCGTTATTGATTGTGATTCCGAATGCCAATCGAATTGGGAATTGTAACCTTTTAAATTAAAATGGTGTATCGGTAGGAATCATGGGAATTCTTCACGTTCGTACGGCCACGTTAAAATCTTTGCTAACACTATGTTCTTCATAAAATTCTTATCTGCGAGTCGCGTGCCGTTGCAGAGCTTCGGCTGATTAATATTCTTCAACATGATAACTGGCACACCTATTTTCAATTTCGGTATGTCATCCCTGGAAGATCAACGAGTTCGAAAATTCCGTTGGATAATTAACTGCTTCATCTTCTACAAGGGTGTTTATCGCCGTATATGTTATTTCCTCACTTTGAACGCTGGATTGAATATTATTATTATTGAACATTAGTGGTATTCACCAAAGTGAACAAGTGACCTGGCAGTCTGGTAAATGAGCAGATCAGCTCAAGCAACGACTGTTGTCAATACCACTATTATTTAGTTGATAGACATCCTTATTCTTCGCAGCAAGAATATCTCGTTCAGTGAACCAATCGTGATTCCTATAATTAATTTTATTAATTAAAAAATATTCTTTCAATCAGTTCTCCTT
>NW_023458555.1:77317537-77320813 GCF_013731165.1 Rhagoletis pomonella | reverse complement strand
TTTTATTAATTAAAAAATATTCTTTCAATCAGTTCTCCTTTCGCTGTTTCTAAGTCACAAAAATTATCTGACAATAAAATTCATCTTAATCTCTCATTGACTGGCAGCTTTCCATCCCCAATGCCCGTAATTATCGCGATAACACCTCGGCTGCAGAGTATGTATGTTCATCTTGCCACACTGTTGACTATTTCAGGCAAGCATTTATCTCTCCCGCTAGTGTTAATCGAGAAATTACAGACAATGTTTGCGTAAAATCTCCTGCGAGCAATATTAAGAGCTGAATGAGCAGTGCATCCACCTGGTAACAATGTCGCAGCAATTCCGGACGAAGCGATAGCTAATGTTATGTAATTTTTTGATCGATGCAGGATCAATCTGCCTAAGCCATTTTGGCCGAGCTCGACAAAGAACGCCAGTCATTTCTCTCTGCGCCAACTTGGTCTCTCCATTTTAGTGGGTGCTCCCTATTCCTCTGCTACCACCAGCGGATTGCGAGTTGAATTCTTTCACACCTGGAACTGCGGTTCCTATTGGAGCGACATGTCTAAGCCAGCGGAGCCGCTGATTTTCATTCGCTGCACTATGTACATTTCGTTGTAAATCTCATACAACTCTTCGTTCCATCGTTGCAGTAATCCCCGTCGTCCACTCAGCCTGTAAATCTTCCGTAAGATCTTTCTCTCGAATACTTCAAGAGCCGCCTCATCGAATGTTGTCATTGTCTAAGCTTCTGCGCCATATAACAGCTCGGGCGTGACTTATAGAGTGCGGTTTTTGTACGTCGAGAGAGGACTTTCCCGAAATTATAACTGTCAACAGTGACGTGGGTTCCAAGGCCCGAGTGCGCTGACTGTTTATTTTATGACAGGAGATAATCATCTTGTCCTCGTTTACCACCAGGCGCATTCGCTTTGCTTCCTTATCCAGCTTGGTAAAGGCAGAATAGACTTCGCGATTTTTGTTATCGATGACGTCGATGTCATCGGCACACGCCACAAATTACATGCCCTTTTAAAAAATTGTTCAGTTCTGAACCCCTTATTATCTCAACATTTGCATCATGCGATCGTAAATGCCCTTCTGATTTAACTTTAATTTGGGAATCTTTGATTGGGAATAGGAGTTCACAATAGCAATATTAACCATAATCACAATAATAATGGTATTCAAAATTTATTTACTCGCAATATACGTAGTATGCTATGGCGACTCCAAACGAAGTTGTTTATAATTAAAGCGTAACTGCGTATTTACAGCGTGGCGACGAATAACTGTTACCCCGGGTTTTTTGAGAAATAAAAGGGTCCTTTCTAGATTTTGCGAAAAAAGTTGTTTATTGTTAAAATTGTTGTTTTCCACTGATTTTACTTTAGTTGTATTACATTAGTTATTAAATTTTGATCCCTATTTACATTTGCCAGCAGTTTAGACTTTGAGAGAAAAGTTCATTTGGAACTTGTTTATAATGACTTTTGCTAAAATTTCAAAATCAAAAGTTATCAAAACAAGTTCTATGGGACTGAGAAATATTATTTTCTAATTTTAGTCCATTTATAAAAGCGTGGTACATTAAAAAGTTTTTTTTTAATTTATTGTTATTTGTATCACTAGTTTTTAACCGACTTCAAAAAAAGGAGAAGGTTATCAATTCGTAGGTTTTTTTTAGGTATGTTACCGCATAACTTTGGACCAAGTCAACCGATTTCCAGGTGGTCCCATACCAATTTGGTTTAGATCCGATCATTGGATCATGGAAAAATTGACGGTACTATTAAATTTTTATGTGAGAATAGAAGTCGTTTGTGTGTTTTGCTTAAAAATTACTTGTTTATTCATTTTTTACATTGTGTAATTTGTATACCAACTCTTGGTTGATGATATGATCACTAGGCTGGGTCGATTTTGTATGGGGGAAAATAAAATGCATTTGACCGTATTGTAATAGTAATATTATGATGATTTATGTCGAAGCCAATTTTTATTGGCCACGAAAGATTAATTTAAAACGTATCTTTAGCCCGCGCAATTGAATCAAAATGTATGAATTTTGAAAATGAAACTTTGGCTTGTAATATCTATGGAATGCGTCAGTTGTTATAAACAGGACGATATATCAAATTAAGGGCTATTAAATTTAGTACCTCACGTTCATTTATCATTTTTCAATAAGTCTCCAAGTTTTTAAGATATTAAGATAAAACTTACAATAACTATAATTTTCCCTTATGAATTTTCAATTCTTCATTACTTCAGTAACCAAATGAAAAATACAAAAAAGTGAGACGCAATTTATTTCAAACGTTTTAATGTTTTCGGATGGTTATATAATGTTAAAAGGACCATGGGCTTGGTCACGCCGATTTGGTCAGTTTTCAAGATCGTGGAGAATGAAGTCAAACATGTATTGTCAAAGTTTATGAATCGTTTGATAAGTTAATAGTAGTTTCAAGCATATAAGTATTTACAAACATTAACATAATACAATTAGGGTGAGAAACGCACACTTTAAGTCCATTTATGTTGTCTTGAAAATTGGTGCAGAATGGTTTCATTGGTCACCGAAGAAGCACATTTTTCGCGGTTTCTAAATTTTCCGTTATATGAAGGTAGGGGAGGGGCAATAAGTGTTTATTTAGAAAAAAAAGCTTAAGTTTTTCTATATAACTTTGGTAAATGTTACTCGATCGGTACGTAATAATTACCAAATTGAAGGCGAGACTTACTGTTACTGATTTATGATAATAATATGATGAAACTCGTTCAGTTTATAAACAAATTATTTTAAAATAAAAAAATGTAAAAAAAATCTAATTTTCCTACATTTACAATTTTTCTATGGTATACATAAACATATGTAAACTAATTAGTGTTTCTAGAAGTTGTGCCTGTTCAGTGTTTCCATACTCATTTGCATAAACAAAATTTTTCCTCGATGATGGAAAATAATGGCTTTTCTATTAGTGTTACCGAAATTGTTCCTAAATTTGGAAAAATTCGCAAACTATAGCTAATATTAAAACAAGATTAGAATATTTGGAACCAGCGACCTAAATGAATGCCAGCAATATTAAAGCTGTTCTTTACATCGTTCGACTATAGACCAGTGCAATTATCAAGAGAACAATTAAAATTTTATAGAAAACAGATACCATTGAGATTAAACATAAGCTAAAGGGCTGCGAGAAATGATATTTGACTTTATCTTTTGCGTTAACGGATTCATTATTGTAACGACCGATCTTAGCGGACAGCAGCCGAGCGGAGGTCTTTCTA
>NW_023458555.1:77313764-77317437 GCF_013731165.1 Rhagoletis pomonella | reverse complement strand
GAGCGGATATTAACATACAATAGTTCGTGTCTAATTTCGGGTTTAAGTTTCCGGGTTAATATTTCTATTAACTCTTCCTCATATAGGAACGTCTCAAAGGTCTCACCGGGCTTCTGCTTACGGCTCCTTATCTGTTCCCTAATGTCGAAATTAGATCTATAGTCTTTATAATGAAACCTAATTGCCGCGCCTCTTGTCATTCAATGACATCATTCTATTTATGGAAACGCCAGCACAAAATCTTGCCTTTTCGGTAAGAAGAAGAGATATGTGCTTACAAAGTAAATTGAAGTCACCGTTTAAATGAGCACAAGTGAGGGCTCGAACTCGATTCAAAAATTCTTCAACCGTCAAGTGGTCTGCTGATCCATCGTACTTAATGTTCAAATTCTGTATAATATTAACTACTTTATCTAGGCGAAAACTTTGACTACTGTGAATGTTACCTTGGCTACTATCCCTAAAATCTCGCTCCGGCTGACGACTGTATGACTGATTCGCAGTCCTCAACTGATTCAGATTTAATCCAGCCAACATTCTAGTAACACTTTCTTCGACGATTTGAGATACACGATTGTAGTCTACTTCAGCACTTGGATTTCGATTGTTTATCTCGTTGTTACATGGCGTTTGATTCCCGTTATACGCAAGGGTACCATCTGCATCTACATCAATTAAAGGCAGAGGTAAGTTTTGTGAAGCTCAACCGTGGGCTATTTGTTGTGTTTTGAGTTCGTTTAGCGACTTAGATGCGGGACTATGGGTACTACGATAACTACGGGTTACTTGCCTATGTCCTGCTCCACGTTTTCGATAATTGGAACCGGGTTTGTTTTGCAAAGTTTAACCTTGCTCTTTTATTGTTATCGGTAAGAAATCCTTGATGTGACAAAGCCTTTTACAACAAATACATTCTCTATGGTACACGTGATTACATAAAGTGATTACACAATCATCGCTTTCGGTCATAATTTGCTGACAAATTGTGCAATTGCATGCCTCGGTGGCAACGGCCGACAGTCCGGGAAGATTTTCATTACTCCGTGTAACTGGCATTTTGAACACCATTCCAAATGTCAAAAAAAAAAAAACAAAAATATCTGATTGTAGGATATCGTTTCCTCGTCGGGGTCAAAAATATCTAATTGTAGGATATCGTTTCCTCGTCGGTAAAACAGGTGATTTTTTTAGGTAATGCAGGTTTGTACTGAAAATCTTTGCTGAGTTGAAAGAGATGGAAAATAAAAATTGGGCTATTGATTTAATTTAACCAAGCGAGAAAAAAAATAAACACAGACGTTGCTTTCTAACTTTCGGACGGAATTTCTGAGGTTTTCTCTGAGTCGGAATCCGTACTCCAGAATTTTAGAAAGATAAAACAACACGTTATAAGCAAACAAAAATAAGAACAAATCAAACTAACAATAATAAATACGACTACCACGAAGTAAATGGTTAACTTCTTCGCGGTTTGCCATCCGGAGCGAGTGCCTGAATGCAAAAAGTCCAGCGAATATTACAAAAACAATTACAGTTCGGTTTCCGGTGGTAAACATTTTCGGAGTCAACGCCAAAAAAAAATGTAGAAAAATCCTACCAGAAAGAACAAATGAATCATACAATATAACAAATCAATTGCGTAAATGCACTTGGCCAAAAAATAGGAACCTGTACTATTGTCCAGAGTCCAGAAACTTTTCAAGAGGTCACAATATTTGGTTAAGAACCCTATACTGAAAAATCCTTCTATCAAATCCAAGAACCTTGCACAAATGGAAAATCTGTATTTACTGTTGGAATTGAACTTTATTACTACCGGATTACAGAGCAAAACAAGTCAGAATATTTTCGTTTTCGGATCTTTAACAAAGAAGTTCGTTTAGCAAAAATGCTTTTATACTTCCAAACTTGCGTTGCCCCACGTTGGGCGCCAAAAATGTAAAGACCGATCTTAGCGGACAGCAGCCGAGCGGAGGTCTTCCTAGTGGGAAAGTTTAAATAGATTTAAAAATTACTTTGTTAGCGTGTAGAAAGCCAGACGGGACCCATTGATCTAGGCTAGTCTTCAGTGGCTGGGGTGGTTCTTGGAAATTCTACCAGCTATCCTCACTAATACATTTTATTATTGTAGAATCCCTACTAATATTACAAAAAAATTAAACCAAAATAAAAAAATACATGGGCTGGTATACTACACTAATATTTCTGGAACTCCGTGGTTGGCTCTTTCAACAAACAACAACAAAAAAAGGCCAAGTCAAGATGGAAGTTGACTTTCCGGCTTGCAACCCACCCATCCATGGTTTCCTATGGCGGAATTGATATGGAAACCCCAATAGCGCAC
This sequence comes from Rhagoletis pomonella, assembly GCF_013731165.1. NCBI lineage: Eukaryota > Metazoa > Arthropoda > Insecta > Diptera > Tephritidae > Rhagoletis > Rhagoletis pomonella. The sequence goes on along the minus strand of NW_023458555.1, from coordinate 77,315,093 downwards.
TGCATTACCATCATGCCCTGCCTTACCAAGAGGAAACTACTTCACCACTACTGCATCATTTCAGAAACACACAAAAAAAAATTGCATGAGATACAACTTTTATTCATATATATATATACGGGCTCTTATTGCGTACAACTACATCTTCATGGGTTTCCTACACGTAGTATGCCTACAAAGTTAGTTTCTTAAACCAATTTTTTTTCTAGAAATTTAAATTTTAGTTTTTGTTATTTAAATTAAATGTAATGTAAATTTTAAGACAGTAATAAAAATCACGTAGTTAAATTTAAGAGTGATTGAAATCATTTACGTGCTTAGGTACTATTATGCTGGATTAGTCATGCATGCATATATTTGCGTTTTTTTTTGTTCACAATCCGCAGACAACAACATCAGCAAACAGAACAAAAGAATGGGTGTGAAGACAAACTATAAGATCTAGGCAAGATGCATGGACATAGGCACATAGGTATATATGTACATATAATGAAAAAATCAAATTTAAGTATATATAGGTATATAAGAAATGTGAGGTCTGAGCATATGTATATGTATATTAATATTAAAATTAAGCGAGTGAGCGAAAGCTTATCTCATGAAAACTCTCCACGAATTGATGGAATTAGTGATAAGCTTGGCTCATCTGCCTTCAAGATCAAAATAGCAACAAGAAAAAGAGAATAAGAAGTATATCACTCACCAATTCATCTGCTGCAGAACGCTGAAAGGCCTTTCCGTGTTGTTGCAGTCGTGGGAGCTAGTGAAAAACTATTAGTATGTACTGTAATTAGGCTATCAGTTATTGTTGTTATTCACGTTTCCTTTACTCATACGCGGGAAAACCGGTTCCGTTTGTTGGAATGTATGTAGACTGTACACCGACTTATTATTTTGTTTTTTTTTTATATATTTTGTTATTTTGTTAGCTAAATATGCTATTTTCTTCCTTGCTTTTCAAAAATTTACGTTGGGTTTTGGTTGATTTTATGTTTTTCGTACAGTTCTATGTACATGTATGCTCATGCACCAATACGTATGTATGTGCAAACTTAGAGCATACATAGGTACATACCTATGCCTCATACTTCCGCACCGTGTTCACTTTCGAGACTTTTGGTTCTGTTTGACACTGATCTTTGTGGTTAAACATTTTACCGATATAATGATAAACTATTTCCGACCTTCTTATTTCATTTAAGCTATAATTACTTATAATTTTTTTTTTTTTTTTTTTTTTGTTTTCGAATTTTTTTAAATGTTCACCACCTTAGTTAATATATATATTTTATAGTTTATCCACTAACATAAATTTTTAGTAATTTTTGC
>NW_023458555.1:77311753-77313664 GCF_013731165.1 Rhagoletis pomonella | reverse complement strand
CAAAGTAATTTTTAAATCTATCTAAACTTTCCCACTAGAAAGACCTCGGCTGCTGTCCGCTAAGATCGGTCGTTACATTTTTTGGCGCCCAACGTGGGGCAACGCAAGTTGGGAAGTATAAAAGCATTTTTGCTAAACGAACTTCTTTGTTAAAGATCCGAAAACGAAAATATTCTGACTTGTTTTGCTCTGTAATCCGGTAGTAATAAAGTTCAATTCCAACAGTAAATACAGATTTTCCATTTGTGCAAGGTTCTTGGATTTGATAGAAGGATTTTTCAGTATAGGGTTCTTAACCAAATATTGTGACCTCTTGAAAAGTTTCTGGACTCTGGACAATAGTATAGGTTCCTTTTTTTTGGCCAAGTGCATTTACGCAATTGATTTGTTATATTGTATGATTCATTTCTTCTTTTCTGGTAGGATTTTTCTACATTTTTTTGGCGTTGACTCCGAAAATGTTTACCACCGGAAACCGAACTTTAATTAAAAAAAAAAAAATTTGTTGTTTGTAACATTCGCAGGACTTTTTGCATTCCGGCATTCGCTCCGGATGGCAAACCGCGAAGAAGTTAACCATTTCCTTCGTGGTAGTCGTATTTATTATTGTTAGTTTGATTCGTTCTTATTTTTTTTTTGTGCTTATAACGTTTTTTTTTTCTTTCTAAAATTCTGGAATACGGATTCCGACTCAGAGAAAACCTCAGATATTCCGTCCGAAAGTTAGAAAGCAACGTCTGTGTTTATTTTTTTCTCGCTTGGTTAAATTACATCAATAGCCCAATTTTTATTTTCCATCTCTTTCAACTCAGCACTGATTTTCAGTACAAACCTGCATTACTTGAAAAAAACCCCTGTTTTACCGACGAGGAAACGATATCCTACAATCAGATATTTTTGATTTTTTTTTACATTTGGAAGGGTGTTCAAAATGCCAGTTACAGGGAGTAATGAAAATCTTCCCGGACTGTCGGCCGTTGCCATCGAGGCATGCAATTGCACAATTTGTCAGCAAATTATGACCGAAAGCGATGATTGTGTTATCACTTTATGTAATTACGTGTACCATAGAGAATGTATTTCGAAATGGCTGAAAGAACAGAATGAGTGTCCTTGTTGTAAAAGGCTCTGTCACATCAAGGATTGCTTACCGATAACAATTAAAGAGCAAGGTCAAACTTTGCAAAACAAACCCGGTTCCAATTATCGAAAACGTGGAGCAGGACATAGGCAAGTAACCCGTAGTTATCGTAGTACCCATAGTCCCGCATCTAAGTCGCTAAACGAAGGCAAAAGTCGACAAATAGCCCACGCTTCAACTTCACAAAGCTTACCTCTGCCTTTAATTTATGTAGATGCAGATGGTAACCTTGCGTCTAACGTGAATCAAACGCCTCGTAACCCCGAGATAAACAATCGAAATCCGAGTGCTGAAGTAGACTACAATCGTGTATCTCAAATCGTTGAAGAAAGTGTTACTAGAATGTTGGCTGGATTAAATCTGAATCAGTTGAGGACTGCGAATCAGTCATATAATCGTCAGTCTGAGCGAGATTTTAGGGATAGTAGCCAAGGTAACATTCACAGTAGTCAAAGTTTTCGCCTAGATAAAGTAGTGAATATTATACAGAATTGGAACATTAAGTACGATGGATCAGCAGACCACTTGACGGTTGAAGAATTTTTGTATCGGGTTCGAGCCCTCACTTGTGCTCATTTAAACGGTGACTTCAATTTACTTTGTAAGCACATACCTCTTCTTCTTACCGGAAATGCAAGAGATTGGTACTGGCGTTACCACAAACAGAATGATGTCATTGAATGGCAAGATTTTTGCGCGGCAATTAGGTTTCAATATAAAGACTCGCAGGGCGCTGGGGCCTGCGTTAGTTGTGGGCGGCGGAACGGCGA
>NW_023458555.1:77310053-77311653 GCF_013731165.1 Rhagoletis pomonella | reverse complement strand
ATTTAAACAACAAAAACTAAAATTTCAATTTTCTAGAAAAAAAAAAATTAGGTTTAAGAAACTAACTTTGTGGGCATACTACGTGTACGAAACCCATGAAGATGTAGTTGTAGGAAATAAGAGCCCGTATATGAATAAAAGTTGTAACATTTCTCTCATGCAATTTTTTTGTGTGTTTCTGAAATGATGCAGTAGTAGTGGTGAAGTAGTTTCCTCTTGGTAAGGCAGGGCATGATGGTAATGTAGTGCGCTATTGGGGTTTCCACATCAATTCCGCCATAGGAAACCATGGATGGGTGGGTTGCGAGCCGGAAAGTCAACTTCCATCTTGACTTGGCCATTTTTTTTGTTGTTGTTGTTGTTTGTTGAAAGAGCCAACCATGGAGTTCCGGCAATATTAGTGTAGTGTACCAGCCCATGTATTTTTTTATTTTGGTTTAAATTTTTTTTTTTTTGTAATGTTAGTACGGACTCTATAATAATAAAATGTATTAGTGAGGATAGCTTGTAGAATTGCCAAGAACCACCCCAGCCACTGAAGACTAGCCTAGATCAATGGGTCCCGTCTGGCTTTCTACACGCTAACAAAGTAATTTTTAAATCTATCTAAACTTTCCCACTAGAAAGACCTCCGCTCGGCTGCTGTCCGCTAAGATCGGTCGTTACATGTGGAAGTCAGTTCTACTCGTGGAAATCGTAGAGCTTTTTGTTTTATGAATATTGACACAGAATGCGAAGGGAGCTTTTATTTGATAAATATCTTGATAAAATTTCTTTACAAAAAATTTATCAAGAAAACACAGAATTGGGCGGTAAAACTGTATATAGGCGAGGAGGTTCAAGAAGCTGGAATATCGACACTGGACGATTCAATCGAAGGACAAGTTGACTATTGTGGGGAGATGCAAGTAATGTTATAAGTTGCTAAGCTTTGTTAATGTTAAATAGTGTTTATAATTGTTGTTCCCTTAATTTTTGCAGAAAGCCAATCCCTACGAGGATCGCCCCAAAAATAGGAAGACTTTGATGAGCCGGCTGGATGAAAAGAATTGTATATTGAAATCAGCCATTGATTACTTAAAATCGTTAAATAAAGGGGAATCGATGCGCGATGAAGCAAGTATTTTCGGAGAAGGTTGGGCATGTTTGTACCGAAAAATCACAAAGGAACAGCAAATATTTGCAAAAAAGCTTGTTGATGAAATTTTTGTTCTTGCTCAATTAGAGAAACTGAACAAAAAAAGTGCAATTTATACGCCTTGTTATTTCACAACAACTTCAAATGTATCTCCTGTTGAAACTCCAGATTTTTTGAGATGGCGCCTGAACCAGATTTTTTAATACAAAAAGTGCAACGGCTGGAATCCTTGCCAGTTATGTCGAAGTGCGTCCAGTACAGCAATAATGATGGCAGCTGTGATAATGAGGAAGTAATTAGCCATTCTGATTATTCAAATTTTTCGGAGCTATTCAACGATTCGCAATATCAATGAATACAAAAAAGGACTGAACACTTAACCCTTAATTAGGCGCATGGGGTCAAGGTCATTTCAAGTTGAAAAAAAATGTCTTGGAGTGCTTGGAGTGTTCTCGCGCTCTA
>NW_023458555.1:77308755-77310043 GCF_013731165.1 Rhagoletis pomonella | reverse complement strand
GAGTTGAAAAAAAATGTCTTGGAGTGCTTGGAGTGTTCTCGCGCTCTGCGGTTGCCAGACGTACTGATTTTATCAGTACAGTACTGATTTCAACTCTTGTACTGATTTTATTCATATATTCAATCAGTTCGCTAATGTCCTGATTTTTCAAAATTTGTACTGATTTGTACTGAATTTTCAATTCAAACAAAAAACTTTAGGATTTTTTTAAGGTTTTCATATAACGTAACTTCCTTAAACTGTACTGTAAAAAGTAAGAAGATAATTTAATTATAGTTGACATGTTTCAGATAATGTTTGATATGCCCAAGAAATTAATATAAAAAAATATCAATCGTTTTATGGGCATATCACCGGGTCGTTACGTACCAGTTGCGATAATAGGTTTGTTCCACAATCTACTCGAAGTAACTTCGAGTTACACATACGCGTTCCACAAGTAAGTTTTAGAGTTTCTTTGATATACGCTCACAGTTTGAACTTTGCTCGAGTTTTTCTACAAGTAGCTTGTGGAAGAAACCTAATATCGAGGGCTTATATTCAATAGCCTCTATCTGCAATTTTCACAAAAACAACTTTGTGATGTTAGAACACAACTGGGTCTTATTTGTCCTTACTGGTGTTAATTCCGACTTTGCAATTTAAAAGTAAATTCTTCTGTAAAGCGTGATACAAGGTCAGCATTAACATCACCGAGGACAGTTAAGTCATAGGTAGATTTTTATATTAGAATCTCATTTTTGTGAAAAATGCAGATAGAGGGTATTTAATATAAACCCTCAATATGTTGGAGGTTTAATAATTTAAAAAGAAGGCTGACGTTTTTTTGTCGGGCGTTGTTAGTTATCTCGAAAATAACTTTCAGTTCTATAACAACAAATTTGAATATTCGAATGGCTTTTGCCTATAACTTACAAATCTTTTTTCACAATTTCACAATTCAGAGTTAGATACTCTTTTTAGCGAATTCTTAGCCTTTCAAAGTTTTTGCGTAGTTGAAAAAATTAATTTAAGCCATGAGGGTTTATAGATGAAGTCTTTAAATAGTGGTACTTGTCCACAGTTTGAAAAAATATGTAATTTTGTTTTTTTACAATACCACACTCAAACGAAGCAACTGAGAGGATTTTAAGTATAAAGTTTTCTTCCTGGCGCAAAGAAAGAAACCGGCTTCTAATTAAAAGTTTTTAAAGTGAATTTCACATTAAAAGTAATTTTAAAATGAAAAATATAGAATTCTTTGACTATTTAAACACTGAAGATGGAAATGATCTCATTATTGCTATTC
>NW_023458555.1:77307593-77308655 GCF_013731165.1 Rhagoletis pomonella | reverse complement strand
TTTGCATTTAATACCATGTTCTGACCGACAACCAAAACATTTTTCCTTCATTTTCTTTTCATTTACAACCTTTAACTTTCATTCTTATTTTGCTTTGGCCAGGCAATTAACAATAAATCCGAAATGGCGTATTAAAGACGATAAAATATGACTTCCACTTCGATAAATAATCGAAAAAAACTAGTGAAGACACCGATTGGAATGAGTGGAAAGTGAGTTTTCAAGTAGTTTTCAGCGAAAACTGGTTTCCGTTTAACAGATTTTATATGGACGAAAACACAAGTTTTAGGTCGAAAACCAGTTTTAGCATCGAAAACATGTTTCCGATGTCGGTCAGAACATGGTATAAGTGACAAAAACAAGAACAACGTGAATCAGCTGTTTCTCGACTTGTGGGCCCGAAATGTGGGTTTTTGCGTTTCCGTACTTCTGAACTTTGTTCCATTTTTGAAAGAAAATGTTTCTCTTATTCTCTAATTACCAAATCCGATCCGGATTGTTAGGGAAAGAACCTAGTGTTGATATCATCAGTGAACTGTAATTTTCGATTTTCTTTCCTCAACGTTTAAGACATTGTGATTTAAATAATATCAACAAAATTTCTGTGAAAAACCGAAACCGGAACGAAACCGAAACCAAAACCGAAATAAATTTTGAAGAACGAAACCAAAACCGAAACCGAAACACTTGGCAAAACCGAAACCCAAACCGGAACGTTATTTTGAATCGGTTTCACTCCTTGGTTTAAATAAAGATAGAATGTACAACATCTTATCAAACGAAGTGATCATTAGCGCGGGTCGAAAATCTAATTTTTCTCAAATCCCTTGGTAATAGTGAAAATATATTGTATCATGAAGTGAACAACAAGCCTGCAAAATATTAGTCTTTTATTTTAATTGTAAGAGCTCGCGCATCGACCGCCAAGTGACCCACAGCACACTAGTCGAATAAGACCAATTCTTGTTAAAAATTCTGGGTTCAGCAAAAAGGTTTGGTGCATATTTTTAGATAATGTAACGTCACAAATATAATTTTAACATTCCTAACGTCATTTGGAAA
>NW_023458555.1:77307163-77307493 GCF_013731165.1 Rhagoletis pomonella | reverse complement strand
CTTAGCATTGCATGAGAGAAATGTTACAACTTTTATTCATATACGGGCTCTTATTTCCTACAACTACATCTTCATGGGTTTCGTACACGTAGTATGCCCACAAAGTTAGTTTCTTAAACCTAATTTTTTTTTTTCTAGAAAATTGAAATTTTAGTTTTTGTTGTTTAAATTAAATGTAAATTAAATTTTAAGACAGTATTCAAAATCAAGTAGTTAAGTTCAAGAGTAATTCAATTCATTTACGTGCTTAGGTACTATTAAGCTGTATTAGTCATGTATGTATATCTATATCTATTTGCGTTTTTTTTTTTTTTTTTTTTTTTTTTTTTT
>NW_023458555.1:77300380-77307063 GCF_013731165.1 Rhagoletis pomonella | reverse complement strand
TTTTTTTTTTTTTTTTTTTTTTTTTTTTTTTTTTTTTTTTGTTCCCAATCCTCAGACAACAAGATCAGCAAACAACACAAAATAATGGTTTTGAAGCCAAACTATAAGGTCTAGGCAAGATACACGAGCATAGGCATATAGGTATATATGTACATATAATGAAAATATCAAATTTAAGTATATATAAGTATATAAGAAATATAAAGTTTGAGCATATGTATATGTATATTAATATTAAAATTGGGCGAGTGAGCGAAAGCTTATCTCATTAAAACTCTCCACCAATTGATGGAATTAGTGATAAGCTTGGCTCATCTGCCTTCACGATCAAAATAGCAACAAGGAAAAGAGAATAAGAAGTATAGCACTCACCAATTCATCTGCTGCAGAACGCTGAAAGGCCTTTCCGTGTTGTTGCAGTCGGGGGAGCTAGTGGAAAACTATTAGTATGTATTGGAATTAGGCTATCAGTTATTGTTGTTGTTCACGTTTCAGTCACTCGTAAGCGGGAAAACCGGTTCCGCTTGTTGGAATGTATGTAGACTGTACCCCGACTTAGTATTTTGTTTTTTTTTTTTGGGTTTTATATATTTTGTTAGCTAAATATGCTATTTTCTTCCTTGCTTTTCAAAAATTTACGTTGGGTTTTTGGTTGATTTTATGTTTTTCGTACAGTTCTATGTACAGGTATGCTCATGCACCAATATGTATGTATGTGCAAACGTACATAGGTACATACCTATGCCTCTCACTTCCGCACCGTGTTCACTTTCGAGACTTTTTGGTTCTGTTTGATACTAATCTTTTTGGTTAAAAATTTTACCGATATAAGGATATTTGCGACCTTCTTATTTCATTTAATTTATAATTACTTATAATTTTTTTTTTTTTTTAAATGTTCACCACCTTAGTTAATGTATATATATTTTATAGTATATTTTATCCACTAGCATAGATTTTTAGTAATTTTTTTATATAATATTAACGACGGTGTTTCACGTGGCAATTTCCCGGCAAAAATGTTTCATTTTTCTTTTAAATGCGGATTTGAAAACCAATTATGTTTTACTCCTAGACCCCCAAGGGCAACTTTTACTGTTAAAAAAAAAATATGTTCGCGACCGTCTAACGCACGTGGCCAAGCAATATGTACTGATTTTTTTCGCCAACGAAACCTGCGCTGGAGCTGAAGGCATCTAGTCATTCAGCCGAGCTTTTCCAGGAGCTCTCCGGGTGCATGAAAGTTTTTCTCCCTTTAGCAATGATCGGTGTTTCAGCCAATCGGAAATCGACGTGTATCACCAGGAATGCACATACACAAATTAGCAGCTCAGAAGTGGAAAAGCCCACATGTCACAATAATGTCTATACATATTTTTATATAAGGCAAATCAATTTTCTCTTAGGATGGATGATAAAAAAGCTTTTTACTTACCTAAGATTTAATGGGAGGGGATATCCACTGGAGGTTGATTGAAAAATTTGTATGTCTTCCTAAGTAGAGCAGACGTCTTCTCAGTTCCGCAGCCAAAGGAAAAAGGAAGTACTTGACTTTGCCGAAATATGTCTAGGCTCTACATTTGGCAGCTTGAAAAGACTTGTCAACAGTTGGTAATACTTTTCCCAGAGCGAGTATAATTCAAGGTTGCATTATGCAGGAATTATCGCATGCGATAAAAATGGTTTATGTTGGGTGTTTGCGCAAGCTTCTGCTGTGGGATATTTGCTAATTATAAAAGCAAGGAAGGTAAAACCGAAAACAGATGACTAATTATAGCTATCTTTTCCAAATGACGTTAGAATGTTAAAATTATATTTGTGACGTTACAAAACCGGATAACATGCAATGTTCGATTCGGCATGTTAGCCGGAATCTGTTTATTGCCGGATATCTTTTGCGTGGAAGGTACCAATGACTCGTCTTTGCAAGTCTTCTAACAAATAATAATGATTGCTTAACTTTTCTTTAACTCTCGCTTTGAGAAATTTTGGGCTGAGTTTGCTGTTAAAGTTTTTCGAAAAGTCGCTTTGGGAAAAGTTTCGCCTATAAACTTCTTGTCCTATTTGAAAGGAAACGGGTTTCGGACGTAAGTTGTACAGTTCCGCATTTCGTTCGTATGCCTTTTTCATATTGTTTTGAATATCGCTTCTTAACAGGGCTGTTCTATCGGAAAGCTGAATAGCACAGTTCGATTCCTCTAACATACCCAAATCTCTCAGTAGGCGATATTGTGACGCATGCGTGACCATGTTAAAGCCAAATAAAATTTCATATGGGGTACGTTTGGTTGTTTGGTGAATCGATGTTCTAAGAGCACAAGAAATGCTACTCAGATGTTCGTCCCACAGTTTGTGGTCGTTTTTTATGTACGCACGTATCCCAGCAATCAACGAACGATTGACGCGTTCGGACGCATTACTCTGAGGTGCATACATTGCGGTATAAACGTGGTTAATTCCGTACTCTGTTAAAAAAGCATTAAAATCATTTGACTTGAACTGAACGCCATTATCGCTTACTAGAGTCTCAGGTACCCGAAAAGAATGGAAAATTTCCTTCAGCAAAAATTCACGAATTGCGTTAGTACTAAATTTACGTAATGGGCAAAGCCAGTGGAACTTGCTGAAATGATCTACTATTATTAATAGTCCGACATTTCCCTTCCTACTGCGAGGATATGGACCTAAAATGTCGACATATAGTCGCTGAAAGGGACGCAACGAGGTCGTTTGGCTTCCCATAGGCGGCCGAAGAGTGGCATTACGTGCTTTGGTAGTTTTGCAGACTTCGCATTTTCGTACATAGTCACGTACTTGCTTTACTAAACCTGGCCAGTATAAACATCGCCGAATGCGTTCTATAGTTTTAGTCATACCGCCGTGTGCAGCAATTACACAATCATGCGCTCGTTTAATAACGTCTTCCCGAAGGTTTTCTGGTACCCATAATTTCCATGATTGTTCATCTTGGGATGGATCCCCCGTACTATGTTCAGTACGAATATACACAAACTTATCTATAATTCGCAGATCTGGTAGCTTATCTTGTTCCGACTCTATTTTTGCGGTCAGTTTCTTATAATCTTCGTCAAAAAACGCTGGAGAATCAAGATCTATTTCCGGTCCAATTACGTCAATAGCGGCGATGTCTGGTTCTTCTGGCATTCTCGACAAGGCGTCGGGAACAACATTTTCTTTCCCTTTTCGGTGCGATATAGTAAATTTATAGCCTTGCAGCTTTAACGCCCATCGAGCCAGACGTCCACTTAGGTTTTGTTGTCTCATTAGCCAGACCAGACTCGAATGGTCGGTTATAACTTCAAATTCTTGCAGTTCCAAATAACACCGAAATTTCTCAATTGCCAGCAGGGCGGCTAGACATTCGCGTTCAGTTACACTATAGTTTCTTTGTGCGGAGTTCAATTTTTTCGACATAAAGGCGACTGGTTTTTCAATACCCTCATCTGATAACTGAATTAATACCGCCCCAATACCATAATTGCTGGCGTCGCAATGGACAAAAAATTTCTTCGAAAAGACTGGGTTTTGCAAAATAGGAGCAGACGTTAATAATTTCTTTAACTTTACAAATGCAGTTTGTGCCTCGGGTGTCCAAACAAATTTTTTCTTGGTCGAAAGAACTTCGGTTATAGGAAATGTTATTGCCGCAAAGTTTTCAATAAACCGTCGGTACCAACCGCATATTCCTAAAAAACCTCGTACTTGCTTCAGATTTTTCGGAACAGGCCATGACAAAATGGAATCAATTTTCGTTGGATCGGTTGAAATTCCACCACTTCCGATCACATATCCTAGATAATTTATTTTGGTGACACAAAACTGACTTTTGTTTATGTTCAGGGTGAGATTAGCTTTTTTAAATTGTTCGGCGATTCGTATTAAGATAGCTAAATGAGACTCAAAAGTTTCGGATACAATGCAGAGGTCATCCAGGTAGCCAAACACACAATAGCGAAGCTCGGGCGGAATAATTTCATCCATCAGCCTGCACATTGTTGATGGGGCATTACATAGCCCAAAAGGCATAACTACAAATTGGTATAACGGCCTACCTGGTATTGTAAATGCTGTCAATGGTTTTGAATCACCATCTAATTCAATTTGCCAATAAGCATCTTTCAAATCAAGCTTAGTGATAATGTTGGTTTTAGGCAACCGAGCAAAAATCCCTTCGATGCTTGGTAACGGGTACGCGTCTTTCTTCGTTACATCGTTTAGTTTCCTAGCATCTAGGCATAAACGAACTTTCCCTGGTTTTACGACTAAGCGCATTGGCGAACTCCATGGACTAGTAGAGGGTTCAATAACTCCTAAATCAAGCATTCGATCTACCTCATCAAACATCAGTTTCTCTACGTTAGGGCTCACAGGGTAGTATCTTTGTTTGATCGGCCTGGCATCAGCTATGTCAATGTTGTGCTTGATTAACGACGTGCGTCCTAGACCTTGACTTTCAAAACTCGGAAACATTGTTTTTACAAATTCTAGCTGTTGCTTCTGCCTGTCCGTAAGAGGTACTTTATAACTATCTACTGGATCAGAAATGTGACTGCTATTATCAAGGATACCTTCACCTCCGGCTGTGGTATTGTCAGCGGAAATCGAAGAAATCAGTCCTGGTGCTAAGTTGAATTCTTTCCAGAAATCAATACCTAATATAACTCGGCTTGCAAGAGTGGGAATAACAACAAATTTTAATATCTTCTTAACACCTTGATATTCAACATTCACGTTTAAGTAACCGATGACCGAATGTGGTTTGCCGTCTGCGGTTTTAGCGCTGGCTTTAAAAGAATGAAATTGTGGATATTTTGAAAAATCTGTGGTTGCCAAGGTTGATCCTATACAGGAAACGTTGGCTCCGGAATCCAGCAGTCCTACCTCGTCAAAGTCTAAGAATTTAATCTGCGCGTACAATCGATGATCACTTTTGTCTTCGAACACTGCCGAAACCAAAAGTTTCCGTGTCGGTTTAACATGTTTGAAATAATTTCGTATTCTCACAGTATTTCTTTTGGTATTGGCAGTTAAGGGTTCGGTAAATATTCTCTGTCTTACTTGTAAATAATTCTTCAACCGTTCATGGTAAGGCAACAGGTGATGCGGAAAATTGCTACAAATGTCGGAATCGGTTTGTATTGATGGCAATTGAGTAGACTTTGTACAGTTTGTAGGATTTAGTTTGGGTGCGTCCGAGACGGTCGAACCGCACCCCTCTTTAGGTTTTCCGAGCGACGAGATGCACACTTTTGGCATTGCGGCTTATAGGTTTCTGGTTCCCCACAGCCATAGCAAAATATATTGCGTTCTGCCAAGCAATCTTGCCAATTGTGACCCTCTTGAGCACAATTCCAACATTTCCCTACGCTAGCTTGCTGTACTGCTGCGACTTCCACATCAGATTCTAATGGTTCTGCTCTATCCAGAAGAGGAAGTTCTTCTACACAAGCAATATTTCGCCTACTGTTAATGGTTGGTGATTTCCGGGTTAGCTGACGCTGGCGGTAGGATTCATCCGATAAAAGATTCTCCCTCATCTGGCAAAGTTTTCTCAAATTCGCAATTGAGCGGATATTAACATACAATAGTTCGTGTCTGATTTCGGGTTTAAGGTTCCGGGTTAATATTTCTATTAACTCTTCCTCGTCCATAGGAACGGAGAGTCGATCGCACATTAACGCGATGTCATCGTAAAACGTCTCAAAGGTCTCACCGGGCTTCTGCTTACGGCTCCTTATCTGTTCCCTAATGTCGAAATTAGATCTATAGTCTTTATATTGAAACCTAATTGCCGCGCAAAAATCTTGCCATTCAATGACATCATTCTGTTTGTGGAAACGCCAGTACCAATCTCTTGCCTTTCCGGTAAGAAGAAGAGGTATGTGCTTACAAAGTAAATTGAAGTCACCGTTTAAATGAGCACAAGTGAGGGCTCGAACCCGATACAAAAATTCTTCAACCGTCAAGTGGTCTGCTGATCCATCGTACTTAATGTTCCAATTCTGTATAATATTCACTACTTTATCTAGGCGAAAACTTTGACTACTGTGAATGTTACCTTGGCTACTATCCCTAAAATCTCGCTCAGACTGACGACTATATGACTGATTCGCAGTCCTCAACTGATTCAGATTTAATCCAGCCAACATTCTAGTAACACTTTCTTCAACGATTTGAGATACCCGATTGTAGTCTACTTCAGCACTCGGATTTCGATTGTTTATCTCGGGGTTACGAGGCGTTTGATTCACGTTAGACGCAAGGTTACCATCTGCATCTACATCAATTAAAGGCAGAGGTAAGCTTTGTGAAGTTGAAGCGTGGGCTATTTGTCGACTTTTGCCTTCGTTTAGCGACTTAGATGCGGGACTATGGGTACTACGATAACTACGGGTTACTTGCCTATGTCCTGCTCCACGTTTTCGATAATTGGAACCGGGTTTGTTTTGCAAAGTTTGACCTTGCTCTTTAATTGTTATCGGTAAGCAATCCTTGATGTGACAGAGCCTTTTACAACAAGGACACTCATTCTGTTCTTTCAGCCATTTCGAAATACATTCTCTATGGTACACGTGATTACATAAAGTGATAACACAATCATCGCTTTCGGTCATAATTTGCTGACAAATTGTGCAATTGCATGCCTCGATGGCAACGGCCGA
>NW_023458555.1:77293421-77300280 GCF_013731165.1 Rhagoletis pomonella | reverse complement strand
TTTTTGTTCCCAATCCTCAGACAACAAGATCAGCAAACAGAACAAAAGAATGGTTTTGAAGCCAAACTATAAGGTCTAGGCAAGATACACGGGCATAGGCATATAGGTATATATGTACATATAATGAAAATATCAAATTTAAGTATATATAAGTATATAAGAAATATAAAGTTTGAGCATATGTATATGTATATTAATATTAAAATTGGGCGAGTGAGCGAAAGCTTATCTTATTAAAACTCTCCACCAATTGATGGAATTAGTGATAAGCTTGGCTCATCTGCCTTCACGATCAAAATAGCAACAAGGAAAAGAGAATAAGAAGTATAGCACTCACCAATTCATCTGCTGCAGAACGCTGAAAGGCCTTTCCTTGTTGTTGCAGTCGGGGGAGCTGGTGGAAAACTATTAGTATGTATTGTAATTAGGCTATCAGTTATTGTTGTTGTTCACGTTTCATTCACTCGTAAGCGGGAAAACCGGTTCCGCTTGTTGGAATGTATGTAGACTGTACCCCGACTTAGTATTTTGTTTTTTTTTTTGGGTTTTATATATTTTGTTAGCTAAATATGCTATTTTCTTCCTTGCTTTTCAAAAATTTACGTTGGGTTTTTGGTTGATTTTATGTTTTTCGTACAGTTCTATGTACAGGTATGCTCATGCACCAATATGTATGTATGTTCAAACGTACATAGGTACATACCTATGCCTCTCACTTCCGCACCGTGTTCACTTTCGAGACTTTTTGGTTCTGTTTGATACTAATCTTTTTGGTTAAAAATTTTACCGATATAAGGATATTTGCGACCTTCTTATTTCATTTAATTTATAATTACTTATAATTACTTATAAATTTATTTTTTAATTTTTTTTTTTTTTAATTTTTTTAAATGTTCACCACCTTAGTTAATATATATATATTTTATAGTATATTTTATCCACTAGCATAAATTTTTAGTAATTTTTTTATATAATATTAACGACGGTGTTTCACGTGGCAATTTCCCGGCAAAAATGTTTCATTTTTCTTTTAAATGCGGATTTGAAAACCAATTATGTTTTACTCCTAGACTCCCAAGAGCAACTTTTACTGTAAAAAAAAAAATATGTTCGCGACCGTCTAACGCACGTGGCCAAGCAATATGTACTGATTTTTTTCTGCGACGAAACCTGCGCTGGAGCTGAAGGCATCTAGTCATTCAGCCGAGCTTTTCCAGGAGCTCTCCGGGTGCATGAAAGTTTTTCTCCCTTTAGCAATGATCGGTGTTTCAGCCAATCGGAAATCGACGTGTATCACCAGGAATGCACATACACAAATTAGCAGCTCAGAAGTGGAAAAGCCCACATGTCACAATAATGTCTATACATATTTTTATATAAGGCAAATCAATTTTCTCTTAGGATGGATGATAAAAAAGCTTTTTACTTACCTAAGATTTAATGGGAGGGGATATCCACTGGAGGTTGATTGAAAAATTTGTATGTCTTCCTAAGTAGAGCAGACGTCTTCTCAGTTCCGCAGCCAAAGGAAAAAGGAAGTACTTGACTTTGCCGAAATATGTCTAGGCTCTACATTTGGCAGCTTGAAAAGACTTGTCAACAGTTGGTAATACTTTTCCCAGAGCGAGTATAATTCAAGGTTGCATTATGCAGGAATTATCGCATGCGAGAAAAATGGTTTATGTTGGGTGTTTGCGCAAGCTTCTGCTGTGGGATATTTGCTAATTATAAAAGCAAGGAAGGTAAAACCGAAAACAGATGACTAATTATAGCTATCTTTTCCAAATGACGTTGGGAATGTTAAAATTATATTTGTGACGTTACAAAACCGGATAACATGCAATCTTCGATTCGGCATGTTAGCCGGAATCGGTTTATTGCCGGATATCTTTTGCGTGGAAGGTACCAATGACTCGTCTTTGCAAGTCTTCTAACAAATAATAATGATTGCCTAACTTTTCTTTAACTCTCGCTTTGAGAAATTTTGGGCTGAGTTTGCTATTAAAGTTTTTCGAAAAGTCGCTTTGGGAAAAGTTTCGCCTATAAACTTCTTGTCCTATTTGAAAGGAAATGGGTTTCGAACGTAAGTTGGGCTGACTTCCAAAACGTATCAATACAATGTTTGGAAACTGTTATACTGCGGTATTCAAACTGTTTGTATATGCAGAGTTGCGACACATTGCAACCATATGCATTGCATATTTTAAATATTCAATACAGCAATGAACAATTTTTCTGAATTTTCCATTTCTAAAACACCAATGCTAACCAATAACAAACGAAGCATCAACTTTGTTTCTGATGCGCTGATTGCTCCAGCGATGCGTTTCGATAACTTTTCGGCTGCGTTTTGGAACAGTGACAATGTGTCAATATTTTGTAGTTCGACGTTATGGAACCTTAAACTTTGTACGTATGCAAAGCAATTGACGTTTTGGAAGTCAGCCTTGTACTGTTCCGCATTTCGTTCGTATGCCTTTTTCATATTGTTTTGAATATCACTTCTTAACAGGGCTGTTCTATCGGAAAGCTGAATAGCACAGTTCGATTCCTCTAACATACCCAAATCTCTCAGTAAGCGATATTGTGACGCATGCGTGACCATGTTAAAGCCAAATAAAATTTCATATGGGGTACGTTTGGTTGTTTGGTGAATCGATGTTCTAAGAGCACAAGAAATGCTACTCAGATGTTCGTCCCACAGTTTGTGGTCGTTTTTTATGTACGCACGTATCCCAGCAATCAACGAACGATTGACGCGTTCGGACGCATTACTCTGAGGTGCATACAATGCGGTATAAACGTGGTTAATTCCGTACTCTGTTAAAAAAGCATTAAAATCATTTGACTTGAACTGAACGCCATTATCGCTTACTAGAGTCTCAGGTACCCCAAAAGAATGGAAAATTTCCTTCAACAAAAATTCACGAATTGCGTTAGTAATTTACGTAATGGGCAAAGCCAGTGGAACTTGCTGAAATGATCTACTATTGTTAATAGTCCGACATTTCCCTTCCTACTGCGAGGATATGGACCTAAAATGTCGACATATAGTCGCTGAAAGGGACGCAACGAGGTCGTTTGGCTTCCCATAGGCGGACGAAGAGTGGCATTAGGTGCTTTGGTAGTTTTGCAGACTTCGCATTTTCGTACATAGTCACGTACTTGCTTTACTAAACCTGGCCAGTATAAACATCGCCGAATGCGTTCTATAGTTTTAGTCATACCGCCGTGTGCAGCAATTACACAATCATGCGCTCGTTTAATAACGTCTTCCCGAAGGTTTTCTGGTACCCATAATTTCCATGATTGTTCATCTTGGGATGGATCCCCCGTACTATGTTCAGTACGAATATACACAAACTTATCTATAATTCGCAGATCTGGTAGCATATCTTGTTCCGACTCTATTTTTGCGGTCAGTTTCTTATAATCTTCGTCAAAAAACGCTGGAGAATCAATATCTATTTCCGGTCCAATTACGTCAATAGCGGCGATGTCTGCTTCTTCTGGCATTCTCGACAAGGCGTCGGGAACAACATTTTCTTTCCCTTTTCGGTGCGATATAGTAAATTTATAGCCTTGCAGCTTTAACGCCCATCGAGCCCGACGTCCACTTAGGTTTTGTTGTCTCATTAGCCAGACCAGACTCGAATGGTCGGTTATAACTTCAAATTCTTGCAGTTCCAAGTAACACCGAAATTTCTCAATTGCCAGCAGGGCGGCTAGACATTCGCGTTCAGTTACACTATAGTTTCTTTGTGCGGAGTTCAATGTTTTCGACATAAAGGCGACTGGTTTTTCAATACCCTCATCTGATAACTGAATTAATACCGCCCCAATACCATAATTGCTGGCGTCGCAATGGAGAAAAAATTTCTTCGAAAAGTCTGGGTTTTGCAAAATAGGAGCAGACGTTAATAATTTCTTTAACTTTACAAATGCAGTTTGTGCCTCGGGTGTCCAAACAAATTTTTTCTTGGTCGAAAGAACTTCGGTTATAGGAAATGTTATTGCCGCAAAGTTTTCAATAAACCGTCGGTACCAACTGCATATTCCTAAAAAACCTCGTACTTGCTTCAGATTTTTCGGAACAGGCCATGACAAAATGGAATCAATTTTCGTTGGATCGGTTGAAATTCCACCACTTCCGATCACATATCCTAGATAATTTATTTTGGTGACACAAAACTGACTTTTGTTTATGTTCAGGGTGAGATTAGCTTTTTTAAATTGTTCGGCGATTCGTATTAAGATAGCTAAATGAGACTCAAAAGTTTCGGATACAATGCAGAGGTCATCCAGGTAGCCAAACACACAATAGCGAAGCTCGGGCGGAATAATTTCATCCATCAGCCTGCACATTGTTGATGGGGCATTACATAGCCCAAAAGGCATAACTACAAATTGGTATAACGGCCTACCTGGTATTGTAAATGCTGTCAATGGTTTTGAATCATCATCTAATTCAATTTGCCAATAAGCATCTTTCAAATCAAGCTTAGTGATAATGTTGGCTTTAGGCAACCGAGCAAAAATCCCTTCGATGCTTGGTAACGGGTACGCGTCTTTCTTCGTTACATCGTTTAGTTTCCTAGCATCTAGGCATAAACGAACTTTCCCTGGTTTTACGACTAAGCGCATTGGCGAACTCCATGGACTAGTAGAGGGTTCAATAACTCCTAAATCAAGCATTCGATCTACCTCATCAAACATCAGTTTCTCTACGTTAGGGCTCACAGGGTAGTATCTTTGTTTGATCGGCCTGGCATCAGCTATGTCAATGTTGTGCTTGATTAACGACGTGCGTCCTAGACCTTGACTTTCAAAACTCGGAAACATTGTTTTTACAAATTCTAGCTGTTGCTTCTGCCTGTCCGTCAGAGGTACTTTATAACTATCTACTGGATCAGAAATGTGACTGCTATTATCAAGGATGCCTTCACCTCCGGCTGTGGTATTGTCAGCGGAAATCGAAGAAATCAGTCCTGGTGCTAAGTTGAATTCTTTCCAGAAATCAATACCTAATATAACTCGGCTTGCAAGAGTGGGAATAACAACAAATTTTAATATCTTCTTAACGCCTTGATATTCAACATTCACGTTTAAGTAACCGATGACCGAATGTGGTTTGCCGTCTGCGGTTTTAGCGCTGGCTTTAAAAGAATGAAATTGTGGATATTTTGAAAAATCTGTGGTTGCCAAGGTTGATCCTATACAGGAAACGTTGGCTCCGGTATCCAGCAGTCCTACCTCGTCAAAGTCTAAGAATTTAATCTGCGCGTACAATCGATGATCACTTTTGTCTTCGAACACTGCCGAAAGCAAAATTTTCCGTGTCGGTTTAACATGTTTGAAATAATTTCGTATTCTCACAGTATTTCTTTTGGTATTGGCAGTTAAGGGTTCGGTAAATATTCTCTGTCTTACTTGTAAATAATTCTTCAACCGTTCATGGTAAGGCAACAGGTGATGCGGAAAATTGCTACAAATGTCTGAATCGGTTTGTATTGATGGCAATTGAGTAGACTTTGTACAGTTTGTAGGATTTAGTTTGGGTGCGTCCGAGACGGTCGAACCGCACCCCTCTTTAGGTTTTCCGAGCGACGAGATGCACACTTTTGGCATTGCGGCTTATAGGTTTCTGGTTCCCCACAGCCATAGCAAAATATATTGCGTTCTGCCAAGCAATCTTGCCAATTGTGACCCTCTTGAGCACAATTCCAACAGTTCCCTACGCTAGCTTGCTGTACTGCTGCGACTTCCACATCAGATTCTAATGGTTCTGCTCTATCCAGAAGAGGAAGTTCTTCTACACAAGCAATATTTCGCCTACTGTTAATGGTTGGTGATTTCCGGGTTAGCTGACTCTGGCGGTAGGATTCGTCCGATAAAAGATTCTCCCTCATCTGGCAAAGTTTTCTCAAATTCGCAATTGAGCGGATATTAACATACAATAGTTCGTGTCTAATTTCGGGTTTAAGGTTCCGGGTTAATATTTCTATTAACTCTTCCTCGTCCATAGGAACGGAGAGTCGATCGCACATTAACGCGATGTCATCGTAAAACGTCTCAAAGGTCTCACCGGGCTTCTGCTTACGGCTCCTTATCTGTTCCCTAATGTCGAAATTAGATCTATAGTCTTTGTTCAAGTGAGTGACTAGCGCACGCACACCGCATTAACCATTTGTATTTATTGAATTATCTAGACTTGAAATATTTCTACGAATTGTAACTTTGAACTCATAAAAATTAACTCGCACCGTGAAAACCCCCATCAGCCAACCGGGTAGTTGGCAACGCGTGCGCTACTCGCTCACTTGAACTATCACCAGCTGTCAAAACAATATAAATGTACATATATATCTATTTCGTGGACGGATCAGAAAATTTGTTTTTGCTTAAGAATTTTGTAGTTTTCATTGTTCTACTTACCCTCGGCATATTCGGTCCGCCCGCAAATTTGTAGTAGCAAAATTGACTAACGTGAATTAAATACAAAGCTTTTTTAAATCGAAATTAGTTCGGTGTTTTATTTCGTTGAGCCAACCCCAACTTTATACAACTCGCGTTGAAACGGTCGCGCGAGTAATAGTGCCCTATCAGTGCCACCGCGTTCCAGCCGCTGTCGGTTGCGTGTCCCCGTGCTCCATCCATAGCGTCCTTGGTGCAAAACGTCCGCCAGTGCCGTACAGCCGCCAACTACACGCCAACGTCGTTCAGCCATCTCCAGACTGCCTTCAGCGCCGTCCAGGAAAATCAACCCATCGCTCCCGGGTGGTCACACCACCTAGCCAGCAGCCCCCACAGAGTCGCCGTTCCGCCGCCCACAACTAACGCAGGCCCCAGCGCCCTGCGA
>NW_023458555.1:77286557-77293321 GCF_013731165.1 Rhagoletis pomonella | reverse complement strand
CGAACTGGCTGCCGAGATAGGTCGATCTTCCACTCAGCCATCGATATATACACTCCGCTGTTCGCTGTCGTTCCTCTATTGGTAATAGTAAACCTCCGAGTGTATTCTGTCATGAAAACAGCTTCTCATAAAAATACAACTGCCGTTCGGAGTCGGCGTAAAACTGCCCTTCCCCTTTGTGTGACAAAATCAAGGTGCACGCCCCATATGGGAGGAGAAGCTAGACCAAACACTAACATATTGTGCAAGCGCCAATCTGTATATCGTCGTTTAAAGTAAAAAATCGCGTATCGTGGTTCTGCAAAACCTCGTAACTGACATTTGTGCCAAAAAAAGATATTTGCGCACCGGAAGCTCCTACCATCAATCCCTTAATCATTTATACTAAAATTTCGATACTTAGACATAAGAAGAGATAATTAAGTTTAAAAGAGGGAACCGTTTTGAATTATGACAAATTTTAGTTTTAGTATAAAATTAGGCAACCTCACATACAAGGTTTTGCATTTTCTTGATGCGCGGTTTTGTACTTTAAATGACGATATGTAAAAGTATTGCATACATATTTTGGTGCCTTTTCAAGTATAAAATGCATTGAGAAACGAAAGAAAACGGCATCCCTATGATTTCAACTTATGCCAAACGTTTTTAATATGAAAGACAAAAAACGTAAACAAGCAATTTCTGAACAAAAAACTGTTTATCCACAAAGATGTTTGAATGGAAGCATTTGAAAAAATAGCAAACCGCAAGGCTTTATTGGCAGTAGGTTCTTTTTAAAGCACATTAAAAATAAAATAAGCTTCTAGTTTCGAAGTTAGCACAAAATGAAATTTTTTTGTTTGTTGTTTACAAAAAAAATACTTGCCAAGTATATAAGTCAAAAATGTTAAATATATATCGCTTTCATTCATTTCTTTATAGAGTTGGTGCTTCTTTTATAGGACAATTCATACGGCTTATGAACAGATTCATACCACGTAAATGCACCATTAACCATGAACGATCGGTGAACCAATGGGTCGCAACTCCCACAGTGGCACCAATGTCAATTGAAAAAAAGAAAATGGAAAAAACACAACCAAGTGTATTAGTGTATAATAGCTTGAATTTCAAGTGGCTTTATTATCAAATAAATCAGTGGGTGTACAATGTGATTACCTTTTAATATGTATCGCTGGGTGATGGCTGAAGTCGTCCGGTCTCCTTGATAGCTCGAAAGAAGTGAAAAGGTCCCGCTTTGACAAAGTTAAGTTTACCCGCCGGCAGCCAACTGCTCGGAGGGGAAACTTAACGAAAGTATGTTACAACGGGAAATAATACATTTATTGCTAACGAGGTAGCAATAAAGGTAGGCCGTATATATGCCTGAGTATGTTTGTGTGGTCGGCTCAAGTCAATGCACTTTTACATTAGGGTGGTTCGACCTTTAAATCATTTGGTTTTGCATGAAGGCCTAAACAAACCATATTCTCAAATGGAGATTAAGCTCCCCTTTTTATTGAGAAAGCTGTTATTTTCAAATCAATATCAAATCACGTTTAAACGTTTGACATTTGAGAAAGGGCTTTGATTTCAAATCATTCTCAAATCTATATCAAACATAATTGTTTGCTGGGATATGAATTATACGCTTTCGTTTTCAATAAAAATGAGGTTTATATAATCTTCGCAGAAATAAAAAATAAAAATTTGTGACTGGTGGGACATCTCCTTGTGACTACCCTGCAGAAAAAAATTATCAATTGATAAAAAATAACCTACTTGTAGTCAGCTTTTTTGCGGGATTTCTATAAAATATATAACTTGTGGTTAGCTACAAAAAGCTAACTTGAAACAAGTGGACAAGTAATGCAGGAGTAAAGCTCGAGATTGTTTTCTTTAAACGCGTTTAAATTTAAATATCCTGCACTTCGCAAATACTATTTCGAATTGAGTACAAATAAAAGGGAGATCGAAATTTCATATTATCATTTTGAAGTTACATATGTCTGACGTAGTTCTAATATGGGATCACCTACAGCAGAATATAGAAACAAATGTGAAATGTTATAAAATAAATAAAAGAAAAATAAATAAAAAAATAAATAACAAAATATTTAGTTTTTTATATTGATATTTTACGTCCAAAAGAAGTTAGTTACAAGTTAGTTGCATCAAATGCAGAGGTAACCACCCTTGACTACATCTAATGCAGAGGTAACCACCCTTGACTATTTCGAGGCCATCGCCATAGAAATATAGTTAGCTTTCGTCAAAGAAAATATACAGATAATAAGCGACTTTCAGCTCCTTCCTAATCAACATAAAGTTAGCTTATAGTTAGACACATTTCCTGCAGGGTAGTGTAAACTAATTATGCATGAAATAAAAGTTTCCATAGGCAAAAATTACAACTTCTTTTGATTTTTTGTTTACACTTTCCCGCAGGCTAATGAAATGCAGTCATTTAAAAAGAGGTTACTACTGAAATAGAGATAATTAGGGTCGTTTTCCTCTTTTCAATGGAATGACCCTGGTGCTAAAATTCGGATAAAATCGAATTTTTCTAGAAAAATATCGAATTTTGTCTTAATTTGCAAAAAAACAACTCTGTAACTTTTTTCCTTCTGACTAAATTTGGCATCACTGTGTGTGGTACCATATTTGCCTTAGGCCGGGGCCACGCAATGAGCGGCATTTCTGAGCGGCTGAGCGGCATTTTTGTATGGCGCCGCTCAGCCGCTCGCCGCTTTGCTGCTCATTGCGTGGCGACCACCTTAGGGAGGCTAGTCAACAAAATACATCGACGGTTTTTCGATCTGATGCAATGAAATTTTGCATCGACGTATCGTATATAAAAATCGATATTTTCCATGCAGCGAATGAATTAAAAATATACAAGAAAATTGAACAATCGCAACTTCAATATATGTGGTGACGTGAAATAATGTCAATGGAATTAATGTCAAAGACATTAACACATAGGCCAAAAGTGAAATAATGTTAATGAAAATAATATACAGGCCAAAATTGAAATAATGCCAATTGACATTAAGTCACTTTGGAATTGATTCATCTCTAAAAGTGAAATATGTAATGTTATAAACAGGGAACGGATTTTATGGAAATTGCCTTTTTTCTGCTAAAGAGATAAAGTATATTCGATAAAGAATGTCTTCAATTTAGCTTTCCCTGATTTCATATACATTTGACTTTTTTGACTTTTTAAGATATTTGCCTTTTTTACCTTTATTTTACTCTATATTAAGGGCACGGAAAAGCCCTTATAAAATAAATATTGTAATTTTTGGAAGGCAATCTGGCAAGGCTTGAAACAAGAGGGTAGAATGAGAAAAAACAATTAATGACAATATTTATAATAAATCAATATTATGTAATAGATAATGTAAAATGTTAAAAACTTCAAATCTCATAATAGGTTTGTTTCACGAGCTACTCGAAGAAAAACTCGGCTAAGCTCAAACTGCGAGCGTAAAACAAAGAAACCGTCAAATGACGCTTCTTACACAAAAAAATTGAGAAACATTTTTATGTACACTTTAACAAACACGCGAAAATTTTGCCGACTTTGCCTACATCACGCTTTCGATTAGCTAAATTTTGCCAATCGGTATTAGTCACTAGCAACATATAATCTAAAATGCACAAGGCTGCAATATTACGATAACACTGGTTTACAGCAAAAATGTTCAATGGATGCCACTATTCAATGTCCCTGTAGAATTGCTCGGTGATTCCGAAAATCGAGTTTCTTTTTTTTCCATGGATACGTTTTCGAGATATTTGCCATTTACCGTTATTCAGCTTAAAACAAAAAGTGGTTCCACTTAATCACGTATATCTTACGAACCAATTTAACAATTTTAAAATGAGATACGTCAAATCTAAGCTAATAAATTTCTCCATAAACCATATATACATCACTTTCCGATAGGACTGATAGTTTCTGACAAATTAATTAATCAGAAGAAAAACTTGGTACAGAACCTGTTATTTTTTTTTCTGTTAATTTGATTTTTTTTTTTATTCCCTGCAGTGAAAAATTATCAATTGTTAAAACTAACCAACTTATAGTTAGCTTTTTGGCGAGATTTCGATTAATACCTCACTTTTCATTAGCTATGACAAAACCAACTTAAAGTGAATTGTAAAGTCGTGCAGGAGTCATGCAGACGCAATCGGGAGTTGGTTTTCTTTACAAGTTTCTATTAAATATCCTCATACAAAAATTACTTTCAATTAGGGCTGCCAGATATCTCTGATGCCAAACCGGGGCACTTAAGGAGGGGAGAGGCCGCTCGCTCCTTTCCATTTCGTTTCGACAAAAATTACGTACGAAAAGATGTAGTAAAATTTTGTTTTGACAAACAAAAAAAAAACATAAAAACATGAGATCATGAGATCATTACAACGTACACCAGCAAAACAGAACAATTTATCACAACTAAAGTACAGAGGATTTTCCACAATACATGTACCTTTTTTGTTCCTTATAGAAATATAGTTTATACTAAATACATCAGAAAACATAAAAATAAAATTTCTACACTTTCTGCAAAACTCGGGAAAATGCAATAATTTTGCATACAAATTCGCAACTTTCTATTCAGACTTTTTTATAAAAATTTTGAAAATGAAGTATTGCAGCCTATAAAAAATTAGTTGATTTTTGGTATTGTTTTTACTGAGAGTTTCTTCCATACAAACTATGTTCGACATTTGTTTGTATGTGGAAGACACTGGCAGCAAAAAATAAATAATTGCAAAAAATCAACGAAATTTTCTGGTAACTTCAGACTTACACTTTACTAATTGGCTCAAAAGCTACTTTTTCAAAATTTTTCTAAAAGATCTGATTAGAAATTGTGATCAGATAAAAGAGTCTCCGAGCCAATAATTTTGTACGGCACGGTACTTATAAGTAATCTAGGTTTCACGAAAGAAAAAAAATTAAATACAAGGTAACATTAAAATTTCAGTCATTTGTTTCGTTGCTGTGAGCTTGTTTCAAAACTTCTGGCTTTTGCTTAATATAATTGTAAAACTATGTGCATGTAATTTTAACGTATTTAGGTACATACTTACATATATTAATCATAAACTATTGCTTGTGCAAAATGTGCTAAATTTAAAAAAAAAAAAATCGGATTGAAAGAGCACCAACCCAACTCGTAATAAATTTAAGTATACAAATTTTAGTATTTAGTGTAGAAATATTCAATTGAAATACGCCAATATTAAAATGAAGCGCTTTGCACTTAACGGATGCTTTTTCATAATTAAGTTAAAAAAATATATATTTAAATTCCATGCTGTCTGTAATGGGATTTGAACCCTGACGCTCTGGAAATTAGCAAATTGTGGCAAACATCGTCGTGCACTCGGCTACAGCCAGACATGTAAATGTGCATTCAAATGTTCAGTTTGATTCAACACCACGTGTGCGTGGTATGAAAGTATTGTTTTTAAGTACGAACATTTCAAAACGATAATCAAATAAAAAATATTCATGTTTACTATGCCTTATTTCCCCCAGTGAATTCATAAAATTTTTCTTAATATTACAACGCGTTATTTCTCTCAGTTTAGTCGTTTTTAAACAAAATTTGTGCAATCAAATCGAAAACCGGGACACTTAAACGAAACCCGGGACATTTTAAGGTTGGACCGGGACACCGGGACAAATAGTCTAAAACCGGGACATGTCCGGGAAAACCGGGACGTCTGGCAGCCCTACTTTCAATACACTTTTTTTCTGAACTTCGCAGATTCTTTTTCATATTCAGGACAAATAAAAGGAAGATCGAAATTTTATACTATCATTTTGAAGTTATGTCTGACGGTGTTCGAATATGGGGCCACCCAGAGCAGAATATGTAAACAAATATGAAATGTAATAAAATAAAGTAAATAAATAAGTAAATAAAAAAGTAAAAAAACAAAAAAATATTTTGTTTTTCTTATTGATATTTTATGTCCAAAAGTAGTTAGTTACAAGTTTGTTGACATGTAATGCAGAGGTATCCAGGTCTGACTTTTTTGCGGCCATCGCCCCACAAAAGTAGTTACCTTTTTTCGAACAAAATACACAGTTAATAGTTAGCACTAGTGTTCGAGTAAACAGACTAAAGTTAGGTATAAGCTAACGTCACTCCCTGCAGGGTCAAATGTAGGAATTTTAAAAATTAAAAACAATAAACAAACAATTTCAAAACAATAAAAAATCATTGTACTAGATCTTTTTCCATAGAAACGATTCACGTATGGTGGACAATGAAAATACAAAGCACTATGATAACAAGACATTACACAACATGATGAGCTTTATATCACATTTAAGTAAAAATAAGCCTATATTTTCCAAGCTTTCAAAGAAATGAAAATGTGTATTTTTTGTTGTTTACAAAAAGACTTGCCAAATATACATATAAGTCAAAATTATAGAAGGTATGTATACTTCTCCCTTTCATTTTTTCATACAGTTGATGCTTCTTTCTGGCTTTTACAAAGAATGGAGTGTCACATCTTAAAAGGTTGGGAGAATTAACGAAACAAACAAACATTTTGTGGTCTTATGTTTCCTTCAAACCGCATTGCTATTTTTTCTAACTCTTACTTTTGTTTAGCGCTGTAACCGCTTAAGTTATATTATTTAATTTATACATGTGAGTTATTTTCAATGAGCATTTTTTCATTTGCTCCTGAATTTTGGGTACATTTTCTTATAGTACCTCTCATTATTTTTTATATTACATATCGAT
>NW_023458555.1:77267376-77286457 GCF_013731165.1 Rhagoletis pomonella | reverse complement strand
ATTTAAAACAAGGAACACAGTGGGAAATATATTGAAAGAGAAAATAAGTGAGGAAGACCCGCTAGATAAACAGAGTGTTTACAAGTTAACCTGCGAGTGCCGACACAGTTATCGAGAACACATAAGGGATTATAATAAGAAAAGGCGTAAACCAGAGGCTGCAATAGAGTCGAACTTCGCGAATCACATGATCAAAAATAAATGCACACCAATGAAGATTGGACAAACAACAGAACTTCTCCGTGTACAACATAAAGGACAAAAATTGAATATATTAGAAAATATGGAAATATATAAACAGAAGACCTTCAAAGGACAAATAATAAATGAGCAAATAAATACTGTATCGGCCGTACTGTTTGAACCTCTAAAACTACTGTACGAGAAGAAAAATGACAACAACAAAATATTAAGGACAGACATGGAAGGGAATACTCCAACTGCAAAAACAAAGAGGGTAAAAATCACGGACTTCTACCTGCCGTCAACTACCTATTGAGCACCGCAAACACTGCAAAACTAAAAAGACGTACCTAACAGAAGAAAGAGGTAGTTAACAAGGAGTATAAATACGAGCAACCAACAAAAATTATGCAGAACGAAAAATGACACTGAAGATGGCATAGCGCCGAAACCGGTTTGTCTCCAAACCAAATTTGACAAGGGATGACGGAAATTCGTTCCAAAATACATCATACACCCACCCTGTCGGAAACAACAACAACCAAAAAGGAAATGAAATATTAAGTTAATTTAGTATATTGTACTAAAATAGTCGTATGCTGTACGAATATAAAAAACATGTTTCTGCGTTTGTACTTTATACAAAAGTATTGTACGAATACAGAATTGTAGATTTCGTAAATTTTAAAACCATACGTAAATATTACGAATGCATTCCTACAATATACAAAATTATTCGTACAGAGATTTGTTCAGTGATTTACAAATGTGTTTCGTAAAATAAACGTAAGATTTCGTAAATAGTACTGCAAAAATGCCTTACGAAAGTCCTTTCGTTATATTTACGTATGATTCATAAAATCTTGTTTCGTTGTGAAAAAAGTGTTCGTATTATGCACGAAAGTCTCGTACATTGTACAAAAACCAATACTACGAAAGTTCTTCGTAGCACTTTTACGAAATTTTATTTTCAGTGTGTAGGCTTAAAGTACCTATATATGATCAACTTGTAGTTGCTCTTACTTAGTCCAGATTTAACGGATTCAGGAATGATGTTCCAAAGTCTTACAGCGTTGATAAAAAAACAACCTCGGAGATGCCAAGTACTTAGTTGTACTTCGGGATTATCAGAGTGCGAATCTTTTTGATTTCGTTGGATTTAGCTTCTCATACATATTTGCAGTAAATGCATGATTTTACTTATTTTGCAAGAATATCTGTTTTTCATATTTATTGCGCATATTTTAGTATATTTTACAATAAATGCAAATGTATTTCGCATATTCTTTCTTTTTTTGATTTACGCCCATTTGAATTTGGTGCGAAATCTTTTGACAAAAAAATTACCTATCTTTGATCAATACAAAATTTATCACTTGAAGGCCAAGCAGAGGCGGAACCGCACAGGACCGTAGTATAGACAAATGTATACATAAATGATCAGAATGAAAAGAGAAATCGTATACGCGGTGAACGTCTGTCCCTCCGTCCGTCCGTCCGCCCGTCTGTCCGTCCCTCCGTCTGTGCACACGATAACTCGAATAAAAATTGAGATATCTTAATGAAACTTAGTATGTTCACTTCTTTCGGGCGTAGGACGGATGGTATTGAAAATGGGCAAATCCGGACAATAACCACGCCTACCTCCCATATTACGGTAATTTTCAGAAATACGAATACTGTGATATTTTAGTAACTGAAGATTATTCTCTCAAAATCGATATTTACAATAATATTTAGACGAAAAATAAGAATATTACAAATTTTTGGAAAACGGGCGTGGCCACGTCCACTTATAGTTACACGTGTATATCTTCGTAGCTGCTGCACCAATTTCTTACAAACTTTCTCACATTTCTTGGCCCGGGTACAACATACCAAATGGCCGAAAATTTTTAAAATCGGACAATAACCACGCCCATATCCCATATAACGGTAATTTAGATAAATACGAAATACTCGATAAATCAGTAAATATTAATTTATTCAAAACTGATGCTTGCAATAATTCTTTACGAAGAAATACATTTATGGTAAGATTTTGGAAAATGGGCTTGGCAGCGCCCACTTATGATCACATATATGTATCTCGGTAACTCTCGTACCAATTTGTACCAAACTCGGTATGGTTATTGTGCTTTCCAAATAAAAGCAAAACGTTGAAAATTATTGACATCGGACCAAAATTACGGCCGCTGTTCATATAACGGTAAATTTCAGAAATGCTTGAAACTTCAGTATTTCGAAGTTTAAGGACGCTAATTTACTCAAAATTGATACTAAAAACAATCCCTTGAAAAGAAGTAACATTGTTTGGAATTTTGGAAAATGGGCGTGATATCGCCCACATATGACTACAAAAGTTTATCTCATTATGTCTAACTGAACGTTCTATCGAAGATGTTTAAAATAGGGGTAAAAGCACCCCGACTTCCAATGTAGTGGTAGTTTTCGGAAAGGTGGAGAACATATATTTAATACTTGCGCCGGGTATTTAATGTTCGGCTCCGCCCGAACTTAGACTTTCTTACTTGTTTTCTGATATTTTTTTGAGATATTTATTTGAAAAAAAAAAAAAAAAAATCATAAGTTTTTGTATTTGTAATTCCTTATGGTGATTTCGTTTCTAACAAAAAATGTCGCCTTTTGATTGCCACTTTCACTGAAGATGGCACAATGCCGAAACCGGTTTGTCTGCAAACCAAACTTGACAAGGGATGACGGAAATTCGTTCCAAAATAAATCATATATTTAATACTTGCGCCGGGTATTTAATGTTCGGCTCCGCCCGAACTTAAGCTGAGATCCCACGATTGCCGCAAATGCACCAATCTGGAACAATTTTTCCTGTGCTGTATTGGAGCACAATAAAAAAATTGTCACAATGAAATTCTGTACAGTCACACGGTTGCCTCTTTTTATACAACTCTGATTGCCGCAAGTTGGCGAAAAGCAATATAGTGATAATAATTGCCCCAAACTTATCACACGATTTTTCGAGCATGCGGCAATTGTGACCATAAGGTGTTGCGCTGACTTCTAAATTCTGTTTTTTTCTCTGTTGTGTAAAAATGGCGTATTCTTAATAAAAACAAGTAATTTTTAGCAAAAAAAAAACCGACTTCAACTCTCATATCAAAAAATATATATGTATATATATCATGATCTTAACCACCTCTGAGACACTACCTTTCAGATGCAAAATGAATTATCGAAATCGGTTGACGTGGTCCAAAGTTATGCGGTAACATACATAAAAAATAATTAATATTAAACAAAAAAGAAAGTAAAAAAAATAAAAGAAAATAATATTCCGACGAACTGATAGCCTCCTCCTTTTCGGAAGTCGGTTAAAAAAATAAAACAATTGCCTCTGCTTTGTATATTGCGGGCTCATTATGTGCAAATTTGTTGTTGTTTGAAAGCAAAGAAGCAAAAATTTGTGTTCAGTGAAAACTCACGCATTTATTTAGAAGTTTGAGTGTATAGTTTTTTTTTATTTTTCGACGATAACTGCAACGTGCTATGTGGAGTTCAAGTTGCAACAGTTTTCTTTTTAATTTTGTTACGTAGAGGTTTTTTTTGTTCATTATAAGTAAAATTGGTGCAAAATAGTTATGTTTGTTTAAATTAAAGCTGCGAATTTACGTAATTTATGTTTGGAATGAAATTTTATAATTATATGTACAGCCCGCAACAAAAGATAGCACCTTAACATTTTGATCAGTCTTGACTTTTTTCTTCTGTTTGTTTAATGTTAATTTTTTCCTATAAAACCATAGCTCACTGCCTAGTAAAAACCACATAAGTCCAAATTTCAAACTTTATAAAAAGATTATAAACATTTCTTAAACTTTTGATCAAAATTCAATGGTTTTCAATTTGGATTTCTAGAAAAAAATTTGTTATGCAGTTTACAAAGTAATTTACAGAGAATAAAGTGCATAATACCGTCAGCTAAAAAAAATATAAGAAATCAATAGGATTTTTTAGCAACTTCAAACTTCCACCTTATTGCACTAAATTTGAATGAGCTATAAATCTAAATAACAATTTTTTTTCTAGAAATCCAAGTTAAAACCGTGGGATTGTGTTCAAAAGTTTAAGAAATGTTTATAATTTGTGTATAAAGCTTGCGGTCTGGATTTATGTAGTTTTTGTTAGACAATGAGCTATACTTTTATACAAAAATAATGAAGATTAAATAAGTAGAAGAAAAATAGTCAAGACTGATCAAAAAGTTTTTTTAAATAAATTTATACTGCCATGGCAGTTCGCCAATTGATGACATAAAATATCTTTCGTATTCTTCTCGGATGAGTTTTGCTTGTGGTGGTTTATACGGTGTTGGCATTTCTTCAGTTCCTGGCTCGATCTGCAGTAAAGGAGCACGACTGCACTCTCCCGAAACGAGGTTACCTTGGATATCATAACGATCAACATGTACATTGGCCCATTTCCCTTTGCAGTCTTCCACTGTATGTGCGGGATTTTTTTTTTTTTAATTTCGCGCCACGCTTGGTCTCTTTTGGACCGATCTTTGTAGTCTACAGCTACTATCATCTCATTAATGGCACTATAACCCCACAATGAAGTAACACTCGGCTTCTTCCTTTTTTTTGATATAGGTGTGATACTGGTTTATCAGAGACGCAGGATGCACTTGCAAATTCGGAGCTCACTGCATTTCGCATCGCAGCCAAGATTTCGTCGTCGGACTCCATGTTAAAGCTTAAAAAATAATTATGATTAGAATATACCTTAAATTAAAAGGTATGTTACTTACGAAAGCAAGGATGTAGTTTTTGGACACACAATGAGGAAAATATATACATTAGTTAAAAAAGCTTAAATGGTGTTGTGTATTGTTCAATTCAATTGCCGCACAAGAACACAATAAAAATTGCCGCATTTTTGAAATTTTTATTGACACATCATTGTCAATCGACCTATCACACGATTGTCGCACACGGGCCTAATTTGATTGGGCACAGTAAGCACAATATCGGCCTCTATTTCCGCATGAGTCAATTTATTGTGAAATCACACGATTGGGGCATTCGTAAGATCCCAGCTTTAGACTTTCTTGTTTTCTGATATTTTTTTGAGATATTTATTTAAAAAAAAAAAAATCATAAGTTTTTGTATTTGTAATCCCTAATGGTTATTTCATTTCTTCCAAAAAATATTGCCCTTCCCCGGTGCAAAAGGTGTTTTATGGTTATGGCTCGGAATCTCATGCAAATACATTTTTTTTATTGGGCATCTTCACATGGAAATAGTTATGTTATCTTTACGAAAATTTCCTTTAAAATGGCGCAAAATTTCCTTTAAAATGGCATTCAATCGTTAGTAGTTATGTAAGTGAATCTCTACATAATTCTAGTATAAGGGATGTTGCCGCAGGCGTGCCCCAAGGTTCTTTACTGGGACCGATATTGTACAACATATTTCTAGCGGATTTCCCTGACCCGCCAGTGGGTACTATAATCTGTAACTCTGATATAAAAGTTATTATATACGCGGACGATATCCTTATATTGGGATCTCACCCACGCATAGCTAAAGCTAACGAAGCCATCAACCTATACGTGTATGAACTTAATAGACACTTTCAAAAATGGAAATTAAAAGTAAATCTCGATAAAAGCGAAACCGCCATTATCAAGGGAGTTAAAAAAAATTTGCTTCCAAACGCTCGAAAGTATGAGCCCCTAATTAAAATTAATGGTATAAAAATAAGCAGCAAAGAACAAATAAAATATTTAGGCATAATATTGGACACTAAATTTACCTTTGTGAGACACATAGATTTTATTTTGGGAAAAGCAAAAAAAATGTTTTTCTGTTATTCTAACTTAATTAAAAGACAGAGTGGTCTCTCAAACTGCATTAAATTGAATATATATAAACAAATAATTAGGCCAATAATTTCTTATGGTCATCCTATATGGTTCAACATTTCCTCAAGCCAAATGGAACGACTCAGAAGATTTGAGCGATATATCTTACGACTTTGTAGCGGACTCAACCGCCAACCCTACAGAACAGGTACTTTTCGGAAGAGAGTATCCAATAAAGTTCTTTACAAAAAATGCGGAATATCACGAATAGATTCCTTCCTAATCAAATCTTCATATCGATTTGTTGAAAGAATGGCATACATGCAAAATGAATTGATTAATAAATACCTCTCAAAACAAACAGAAATATCTTTACCTATAACAGAAAGATACTTATCTCCAATATATTTAAAAATATTAAAAAATAATTTAATGCTTCATAAAAATAATAAAACAATATACTATCATAGGCGATACAAATCTTACAATTTCAATGATGATAATCTAGTTTATAATACCGACCAATTTATAGTAGAGTAGCTTGTAGTTGCTTAACATAGGTTTCTTAAACATGTATGTATCAGTATATCTCCTTTTTAGCCCTTTTTGGGAGAATATTAATAAGTTTTAAAATAGATCTTGCAAAACGCAAATGTAAAAAAATAATATTAACTGACTTTTCATATGTATATACGAAATATTAAAATAAATTTTAAACTCCTAGATAAATACAAAAGTATGTTAGGATAACACTAAATAATACAATTATTTAACATAAGTACATATGTAAACTTGTATATCTAATGTGATTTTGGGCAATAAATGAAATGAAATGAAATTTATTCGGATATCTTCTCGGATAGCCAAACGAACATTAAGGCACTGTCTTGTGCCTCTGTTCGATCTCAACTAGTGGAGCTGAGCTGGTCTATATCTCTGATCAATGCGAAATTTATCACTTGAAGGCCAAGCAAAGGCGGAACCGCACAGGATCGTAGAGAATTTGCCGGCAGTTATGGACGTTCTACGACCCACTTAAAATCAAACCTACCCTAGGAGGGAGCAAAGAGGATACCTACAAACTTATTGCAGTGTGCACAGGGTACCGGCGCGTTGGGGTACATGCCGAAAGGATTGGATTGCCCTGCAACAGAGACAGTCGAACATTTCCTGTGCGAGTGTCCAGCCCTCGCAAGGATGACTCTTAAGACACTCGGCGAACCTTTACTGCAGAATGTTTAGAGCTTCTCTCTGTATGACGTACTGAAATTCATTAAAGCCGCCAAATGGCTATAGGTTGTACGAGTTTTGGAACCAAAATGGCGAACTTGCTGACTGTTTGTCACCAGTGTGACAATCCACCAATCATTCATTTGAACCACCATTAAGCTGCGAATGTTTCTATTTACAGCAGACAGTCTGCTTGATTATAAACTAATTTTATACATAAATATGTATCGTGTTTTGAAGTGAATTGTTTTCGTTAGTTTCTTGCTAAAATACACGTGTTGTTTATTTTTCTACAAGCAATAAAATATTTTTGAGATTCCGAGCCCTATCTCAACCCTGTATTTTACTTGTTTATAGGGCATATTTTTGAATTTTGAACGCATATTATATTCGCATATTTTAGATTTTGTATTGCATTGGATTCCGAGCCCTATTGATGTTGTACCCAACCCTGTAAAAGGGCATGTTTTTGCCTTCATGTCCTTGTTTAGCTCACGCATTTCATAATATTGTAATTTTAAACAACCATCTGATTTGCAGGGCAAACATCTCCCCTGACAAAGCTTCACAGGGCAGAGAATGTGCCTTTTTTGCCCTACAATAGTGTGACATTTTAAGAAACGAACAGAAAATGTTTCCACCCTTTGCCTTAAATTTAGAATCGAACCCGAAAAGAGAAAGTGGCAATCAAAAGGCGACATTTTTTGTTAGAAACGAAATCACCATTAGGAATTACAAATACAAAAACTTATGATTTTTTTTTCAAATAAATATCTCAAAAAAATATCAGAAAACAAGTAAGAAAGTCTAGGTTCAGGCGGAGCCGAACATTAAATACCCGGCTCAAGTATTAAATATATGTTCTCCACCTTTCCGAAAACTACCACTACATTGTAAGCCGGGGTGCTTTTATCCCTATTTTAAACATCTTCGATAGAACGTTCAGTTAGACATAATGAGATAAACTTATATAGTCATATGTGGTCGATATCCCGCCCATTTTCCAAAATTCCAAACAATGTTACTTCTTTTCAAGGGATTGTTTTTAGTATCAATTTTTAGTAAATTAGCGTCCTTAAATTTCCAAATATTGAAGTTTCAAGCATGTCAATAATTTTCTACGTTTTGCTTTTATGTGGAAATCACAATAACCATACCGAGTTTGGTACAAATTGGTGCGACAGTTACCGAGATACATATATCTGATCATAAGTGGGCGGTGCCACGCCCATTTTCCAAAATTTTACCATAAATGTATTTCTTGGTAAAGAATTGTTGCAAGCATAAATTTTGAATAAATTATTTTTAATATTTACTGATTTATCGAATATTTCGTATTTCTCTAAATTACCGTTATATGGGATATGGGCGTGGTTATTGTCCGATTTTAAACATTTTTGCCATTTAGTATGCTGTACCCGGGCCAAGAAATGTGGCAAGTTTGGAAGAAATTGGTGCAGCGGCTACCAAGATATCGAGCCCTAACCGCGAAAAAAACGTAACCACCAAAAATCAAGTTTTACAGGAGAGACGTTTTTTTGTTTTTTTTTTCTTAATCCGTTTAGAAAATATCTGAAATTCTAAATATAGTCTAAGCCAGGTTCAATACAAGTCATAGACTAATTTTTATCTTCATTTCACATAATTTGTAGGCGAAATTAGTGAATTTTGCGCTTAAGTTAATTTCGCTGTCACCATGGCAGGCTACTAGGCAAAAATTTGGCGCTTACGTTAATTGAATTTCCTCAAAAAACTTTGAAAAAAACTTAATTTATTTTCTTTGTTGTACACATTGACATATATAAAAACATAAATAAATGTATAAAAATATACATTTACAGTCAGTATTTACAGGTCACTACTGACTTCCATGTCGCTTAAGTTATTTTTACGGTAACTCAAAACAGCAGATGTCGCTTACGATAAAATTGAAAGTCGTGTATCTCTGTGACTATGACGATTGACGATACAATTTTTTAACAGTTGACTTGTTATGGGTTTAAGAACAATTCTACATCAAAAAACTAATTTCGAAAAATATGTCGCTTGCGTTAATTTCGCGTTTAGGGCTCGATATAATCATGTATTGTTCGTCTAAAAATTATTGTAAATACCAATTTTGAGTGAATAATCTTCAGTAGTTACTAAACTATCAGTTTTCGTATATCTGAAAATTACCGTTATATGGGAGGTAGGCGTGGTTATTGTCCGATTTTGCCCATTTTCAATACCATCCGTCCTACGCCCGAAAGAAGTGAACATACTAAGTTTCGTTAAGACATCTCAATTTTTATTCGAGTTATCGTGTGCACAGACGGACGGACGGACGGAGGGGCAGACAGTCACCGCTTATTCGATTTCTCTTTTCATTCTGATCAGTTATGTATACATTTGTCTATATCTATCTCGATTCGTTTTGCCTGTTACAAACAACCGTTATGTGAACAAAGTTATAATGCCCTTGTGCACAAGTGCGCTCGGGTATAAAAATCCTAAAATTTAGCAAATGTAGCATATTGAAACGTATAACGTGATTTTATTTTTAATATTTTTATTGAGCTTTGTACCACGATTGTTTATTAGGAAAAATTGAAAAAGCAACAAAGTCTAAGCGGTAGAAGTTATAGCAGCTATTTCGGAGATCACCACATCTCTTCATCAGACTTCTTTTTTCTAGACTTCAGCAAGGATCGAACCTGCGAATTCGATGTTCAAAGTCAGAAACGTTAACCACTGATATTTATTTTTCTTGCTTTACAAAAACAAAGGAAATTTGTACATACTTCACGTTACATACTTATGCAACCATACGTAACAACGAATAGAAAAGTCTTACATTTAACGGCATCGGGTTCCTTAAGTAAACAAGAAACAAACAAAAATAACACTGTAGGTAAATTTTAAACTTTTGAAATATCACAGCTCAGCGACCAAACACGTAAACTTAATTTTGGCCTCTTGATTATGATGCCGTTTTTAGAAAATCCGTACCACGTCAAAATTTTGCAATATTTAGGAGGGAAGTTTTAAAGCTGTGACGGTGAAATTTTCGTCGCTTATAACACTGAGCTCAGGTTTTAAACTGAACAAAGGTTTTGATAGCTGATCTTATTTAAATGGGACCTTCTTAGTTCAATTTCGTCCCCCGTTTTGCCAGATTATGTCAAGTTTTTGCGATAACGGTACTTGAAAATTTGTTTAAATTTAAACTTTTTTGGTAATAATTCCTTGAGTTTTAAAGTTATTTTACCAAAATTTTGCAGGTGACTGGTTTTTGATTTTACTTTAACTATTTCTGAAAATCCTCGAAATCGATTCACTATAGCATATAGCTCCCATACAACTGATTGTTCAGATATGTGGTTTTGCGTTATAACTCATATTTTATTTCGTAATATTTCTTACTTTTATTAGGCTGTACACTATTTGGTCCTGAATTTGGGTTCTTTTCAATCCCATTCTGATATATTTTTAAGCGACTTCAAAAAAAAGAAGTTAATCAATTCGTCGGAATAGTATTTTTTTTATATATATCTTACCGCATAACCTTGGACCACGTTAAACGTTTTCTATAATTCTTTTTTAGGTGGTACTGCAGAGGTAGTCCCATACTAATTTGATTTAGGTCCGATCATTGGATCATGAAGAAATGGACGGTACTCTTCATTTTTTGTATGAGAATTGAAGTCAGTTTTTTTTTTTGCTTAAATATTACTCGTAGCAGTTTCTGTTGCAAGAATGGTTTTTTAATACCCTTAGCCTGCTGCGATCGACCAGCAAAAGTCCGCCAACAGTCAATTCAATCTTTTTTCAGCGAATCGAACCTCATAATGGATTGGTGAAATCTTGCTCCTACCTCGTGGGTTTCTGTTGAAAGCTGTTGTTCGTAAAGGTCAAAGTGACTGTGTAGCATGGAATTAGCACAAACGAAACATATGTTATTTAATCTATTGCAAAGCTTCTTAATTTTTTATCTTTGTGAGTTTCCGAAGACAATGATATAGTGAAAAAAAGTTTTCGCAAATTTTTCGATGTTTTTTTTTATCAATTAATACGACAGCACTGCGCGCGCAGGGTTTTGGTTTGTGTTGTTTGCCTTGCCAACTTATGTCAAATATGACGCGGTATGGACCGCCACCTATTGGAAAGCATTACCCACCCACTTTGACTTTAACGAACAACAGCTTTCACAGCACAAAAAAGGTATTAAAAACCCTTTCGTACAATAGAAACTGTCAAAATATGCAAACATGTGCCAGAATGCAATGGAAAAAAACCCAAGTTCAGGTCCACATAGTGTTCAACCCAATAAAATTTGAAAATGTTACGAAATAAAATATTAGTTATAATGCAAAACCACATTTCTGAAGAATCAGTTGTATGGGAGCTATATGTTATAGTGAACCGATTTCGATGATTTTCAGAAATAGTTAAGGTAATATCGAAAAACGGTCACCTGCAAAAGTTTAGTAAAATAACTTTAAAACTGAGGAAATTATTAACAAAAAAGTTGAAAATTAAACAAATACTCAAGTACCGTCAATAACTGGAGCTAGTCTGGCAAAAATAGGGACGCCATTGAATAAAGAAGATCCCAATTAAGTAAGATCAGCTATCAAAACCTTTGCTCAGAAAATAGTTCAAAACCTGAGCACAGAGTTATAAGCGACGTAAATTTCACCGTCAGAGCTTTAAAACTTCCCTCCTGAATATCTCAAAATTTTGATGTGGCACGGATTTTCTGAAAACGGCATCGTAATCTATAGGCCAAAATTTTGTTTATGTATTTGGTCGTTTAGCTTGTGATATTTTTGCATCCCTACTGTGTAATAGGGCATGAAGAGTTCTATCGAGCCACATGTTTGGTTAGCCCATAGCTAAACGGCTGGTATTTTTGACTTACATATGTCAAAAATTTAACTTTACATTTGACATCAATGAAAAGCGGAAAATCAATCACCTGACACCAAAATTTGACGACAGTCTTTGCCATGTACTGCGATATCTACATTTCGTCAATTTTTATGATGTATTTGACACCAAGTGAACAGCTGTTGGTTACTTTTGACATAATTAAAACCTAGCATTAGATAAAGTTTTAAGGTCATAAAGCATCTTAAATGTTATTTATTTTTTGTGGATATGTTTGTATAGCTGGGTTGTGTAACTATTTAAATCAATAAATACATTTCACTGTGAGTTAATGCTTAAACATTTATGGTGACGTACAATAATGTCAATGGAATTAATGTCACTGACATTAATACACAATTTAAAAGTGAATTAATGTCCATGGCATTAATACACAGGCCATATTTTCGATGACATAAACCCACTTTCATTTTGTGAATTTAATAGACCAATTCTGTATCGGTGACAAAAATTTTTTTACTGACAAATTTAAACTTTTTCATATATTTTTCCGTAATAAAAGCTGTGATAAGAATTTGTCAGTGATAGAGAATAGAACCGTAAGACCAAATAAGAAAATTTATTTTTATAACCATTTTTATGACCTAAAATCCTATAAATAAGGCAAAAGAAAATAACGAAATAAGCTAGAAAATAAAATAGCGAAATAGGCAGGAAAAGGCACTAGAAATCGCAAAAAAGGCAGAAGAAGACACTAAAAAAAGACGAAACCCGAGAAATAATCAAAAAATATATTTGTTTTAGAAATGCTTATTTTACAAGTAAAAAGATAAAAACTATGAACTAGTACATTTGTACTTCGAATCTCTGACTACTTTCTTATTTCGAGTTTTTATCTCACATAACTTTAATCTCTATAATTGTAGTAACATTGAACCACAAGATGCATTTTGAAGTTTTCATTCAAGTATGAAGTATTTTCATTCGATTTTCGCGAAGAAAAGCCTTGAATGTACTAAACGTGCGCTCGACATCAATTGATTCATGTGGCGCCCAATTTAGATATGGCACGTTTAAAACTTTCATAATATTAGAAATAAGGTCTTTTCCGTGCCCTTTACAATAAAGGTAGAAAAGGCAAAAAAAGGCAAATATCTTAGAAAAGCAAAAAAGTCAAATGTATTTGAAATCAGGGAAAGCTAAATTGAAGGCATTCTTTATCGAATATACTTTATCTCTT
This sequence comes from Rhagoletis pomonella, assembly GCF_013731165.1. NCBI lineage: Eukaryota > Metazoa > Arthropoda > Insecta > Diptera > Tephritidae > Rhagoletis > Rhagoletis pomonella. The sequence goes on along the minus strand of NW_023458555.1, from coordinate 77,273,089 downwards.
TAGCAGAAAAAAGGCAAATGTCAATTGGCATTATTTCACTTTTGGCCTGTATATTATTGTCATTAACATTATTTCACTTTTGGCCTATGTGTTAATGTCTTTGACGTTAATTCCATTGACATTATTGCACGTCACCACACCTATGGAAGTTCCGATTGTTCCATTTTCTTGTATATTTTTAATTCATTCGCTGCATCGAAAATATCGATTTTTATATATGATACATCGATGCAAAATTTCATTGCATCAGATCGAAAGACCGACGTTCATGCAGGTCAGGTGAACGTAAGTTCCGCAGGGTTGTCACCGCTGCTGCAGCTCGCTTCATCCCAGCAGGATGTATTAAGGATCCACGTCCGAATTTTCCTGCCGAAGCGGCTGTTCTAGCTGATGAGCGCGACAACCTTCGTCAGGCCGATCCCGAAAATCCCCGTATTAGGGATCTCAATTCGGAGATTCGGCAACTTGTGAACGTACATAAGCGGAAGAAATGGGAAGAGCATCTGAAGACCTGCAACTTCGCCTCTGGTGTGAGCAAGCTTTGGTCAACCGTGAGGTCGCTGTCCAACCCGACGAAGCGCGACGACAGAGTCGAGATAGACTTTGGTGACCTCGCTTCGTCGGACCCGGAGAGATGCGCGAGCTATTTTAGCCGGCAGTTCATTCTGCATCCTCCGGTGGATAAAGCCAAACGTCGAGTGACCAGAAGGCTGCACAAAATGCCAAAACCTAGTGCGCATCTTGTTTTCACCAGCGGTAAGGTAAGGGTAGCCATCGGGAAGGCGAAAGCCTTCAAAGCCATTGGACCCGACGGAATATGCATGTTGATGCTGAAAAATTTGGGTCCTGCGGGAGTAGCGTACCTAACGGAGGTCCTCAACCTGTCTATAGCCACTCTCGTCATTCCAGACATCTGGAAAATGGGGAGAGTGGTCCCACTGCTCAAAGCAGGGAAACCAGCCAACAAAGGAGAGTCTTATCGGCCGATAACTCTCCTTTCCCCGGTAGCGAAGACACTCGAGGCCCTGCTGCTCCCGTACTTTACGAACCACCTGACCCCAGCGAAGCATCAACATGGGTTCCGTAAAGTGCATAGCATAAAAACAGCAACGCCATAAACACTCAGATAACTCGTGGCCTAAACCGAAACCGTCCCTGTGAGAGAACTATTCTAGTAGCGTTGGACCTGTCCAAGGCGTTCGACACTGTCAGTCATTCAACGCTACTAGAAGACATAGAGGCCTCCTCACTCCCACAGGGACTCAAACGGTGGTCGGCGAATTACCTGAGTGGTCGACACTCGGCAGTAATCTTCAGAGACAAAACTAGAAAGCCACATAAAATTAAACAGTGTGTACCACAGGGTGGTATCCTGTCCCCGCTGCTGTTTAGTTATTACATATCAAAGCTTCCTCAGCCACCAGAGGATGTTAATATAGCCTCGTATGCTGACGATGCTGGGAATGGAATTGATGACTTGTGCTCAAAAGTAAACGGTTACCTCTCCGAACTTTTTCGCTTCTTCACTGCAAGGAGCCTTGCCCTATCCCCTGCGAAATCATCGGCAACCCTTTTCACCACCTGGACGAAGGAGGCCAGACTGCCACTGGTTATTCACGTCGATGGCGTAACAATACCGACGGTGAATAACCCGAAAATCCTCGGAGTTACCTTCGTCAGTCTGCTCTCCTTCTCGGTGCAATCAACCGCAATTGTCAACAAAGTACAGAGCCGCAACAATGTCCTCAAGTCGCTGGCCGGCAGCACTTGGGGCAAAGATAAAGAAACGTTGTTGGCAACATACAAGGCAATTGGCCGGTCGGTTCTAAACTACGCAGCGCCCGTATGGTCGCCGGGGACTAGCAGGACGCAGTGGATGAAGGTACAGACCTGCCAAAACACGGCATTACGAACTGCTAAAGGATGCCTCTTGATGACGCCTCAACACCACCTTCATGACGAGGCCCAGATGCTCCCAGTAAAGGAGCATAACACAATGCTCTGAAAGCAGTTTCTTGCTGGGAGCCACAGACGTGGCCATCCCAGCGGACAACTGCTTGCGGAAGAGCCCTCGCCACGGCACGTCAGGAGGCATCTTTACGAACTGACGGACGAAGTCCAGAGGTATATCAAACAACCTCTGGACCCGTCAACCTACCGACAGGCCCTGAACGGCATTCACAGGGAATCAGTCTCAAGTTATGTAAACTCCCGCCCTGTGAATGCCGTTCTAGGCACACAACCACCGGACGTGGACGGGACATAACTTTGTCTGCCTCGGGAGACCCGCACTACAATAGCCCAACTTCGCTCTGGCTATTGCAGCAGGCTCAACAGCTACCTGAGCAGAATCAAGGAGGATGTGCCCAACCAATGCCCGGCATGTGGAGAGTCGCCACATGACTCCCGGCACCTCTTCACATGCCCTGAGAACCCCACTCAGCTAACGCCCCTGTCCCTATGGACAGCCCCTGTGGAAGTAGCACACTTCCTGGGCCTCCCCCTAGCTGAAATTGACGACAACGTTGACGGATGAACCGCCCCGAACGGGGCTTAGTAGCCGCTACAACAACAACCGTCGATGTATTTTATTGACTTGCCTCCCTAAGGTCGAGGGTCGTTTTCCTCCTTTCAATGGTATGACCCTGGTGCTAAAATTCGGATAAAATCGAATTTTGTCTTAATTTGCAAAAAAGCAACTCTGCAACTTTTTTCCTGCTGACTAAATTTGGCATCACTGTGTGTGGCACCATATTTGCCTTAGGCCGAGGCCACGCAATGAGCGGCAAAGCGGCGAGCGGCTGAGCGGCATTTTTGTATACGATTATATTACATAAAACTAAGAAATCGTTTGGTATTTTGGTTAAAACATTTTTATACACTAGTTATCGTTCTCTGTTAAAAAAATATATTTCGCTGTTGTATAAGTTCCGACGACATAGTTAAAATTCACAATTGATCACATTCTGGAGTAAAATGTCCCACTAGTCACGATGGAATGGCCCACCACAAAGCTCGATTTAAAAAACTCGCCATTTTGGACTCAACTTCGATTAAAATTCGAATTTCCAAGCTTCGAATATCAGATTTACCCATCCCTAGTTCGAACTGCACCGCACCGATTTTTGGAGTGGTTTGCAGCCCTGAGTCTTGATGAAAAGTAATTATTCACAGGTAACTTTAAATCGGTTTGAAGCCAACGATGTGAATAAAGTTCAAATCGAAAAATACTCTCCCTTTATTAACCGACTTCCAAAAACGGAGGAGGTTATCAGTTCGTCGGATTTTTTTTTTTTTTTTTATGTATGTTACCGCATAACACTTTGGACTACGTCAACCGATTTCGATAATTCTTTTTTAATCTATTAACTATTATTCCCTTATATATAAATGCGACCAGTGCAATGCTAAATTAAATCGCTGCTGTTTATCTTATATAGTTTTGTATCAATGACTGATCAATTCATACTACTTCTGTGTATTAAAAAATGTAAGTAGCAATAAATGCATTTTTTTGGAAAAAACCAGTGTCTATTTTTGGAATCCAAAAAAAAAGAATTATACTAGAGCGTTATGTAAGTTCGATAATATTTTTTATATGGAGAAAATGAGTTACACCTTAAAAAAAGAAAAGGGTGCTAGCTACGTCAAACTTCCACTTTGTTGTACTAAAATTGAATGGACAAAAAAACTGCATACTCAATTTTTTCTAAAGAGTGTAACTAAAAAGTGCAATATTTTAAATTGAAATTTGCAGAATTTTCTTTAACTTTACACAAGGTTTGGAACTCGGATTTTTCGATATTTTTATAAAAAGTTAGCGTAAAATAGAATATTTGTTTTTGTTATTTATGGCCTTATAACAATTATATTCAACAATTTTTATTGAGCTTCAGGCCGTTTTTAATGAAAAACTATTGTGGCTTAACTGGTAGATCTCGGCGTGTTAAAGTCGGTGAAAATATCTCAAGACTTGAGACGATTTCCTCAGGTGTTCCACAAGGTTCAGTCTTTGGACCTCTTTTATTCAGTTTGTTCGTAAACGATATTTTCCTCACATGCCAATTTGTAAGCGTTCATGCCTATGCGGATGATATACAGTTATATTTCTTTCGAGTAACTTCGAAAATGTAGGCATGTTAGTTCAAAAGTATAATCGTGACTTGTCTTCTATTGAGCGGTGGTCGAAGAACAATGGTCTTCTCCTGAACTCTAAAAAATCGTTTGTATTACCAATCGCAAAGCGGAAAGTTAGTGACACTACTATACCCCATTTAGTTGTCGGTAATAAACTACTGCAATTTGTAAGCAAAATTACTAATTTGGGCTTTGTCATTAACTCAAGTTTGACCTGCACGGATCATGTAAACTCGGTAGTTGGTAAAAAGTTTATGGGATACTTCGAAATCTGCACCAGAGTGCGGTTTTTACACCTATGCAGTTGATAGTACCCATAATGACATATTCTGAGCTGGTCTATAATAAACTAGACTCTCTTTCGGCTCATAAGTTCGATGTACTATTCAATAATGTCACACGATACGTCTACGGCTTGAAGAAATCTGATCACATATCGGAGTGGAAAACAAGTTTGTTAGGGCGTGAAATTCACGATTTCCAAATAGCTAGGAGCTGCATTTTTCTGTACCGGCTAATGAACGCCAAGACGCCTTCTTATCTTTACGACAAACTGATATTTCCACAGTCCGGGCGCACAAGAGACCTCATTGTACCTACTTTTAACTTTGCAACATCGACTAGACTGTTTTTCATCAACACGATTAGAAGTTGGAACTCCATTCCAACTTCAGTAAGAGGAAAATTAAATAAATGCAACTACAAAGGTATCTTATACTCTCATTTTTCTAGAGATTTAAACAGGCCATCAAAATTAGACTAATTTAGTTTAATTTAATTTAATTTAGCTTTAATTTAGTTTAAGATTAAAATTAAGTTCAATTGTAATTAAATTTCGTTTTAATTTTTAACATTTGATTGTTGGTATTGCTCTGTTGTCGCATATTCAGTGTAAGTTCTATCTATTGTCTCATATTCAGCTTTAGTTCTATCTGGCGTCTCATACTCAATGTAAGCTTTATTGTATTTTGTACCTTGTTGTACTAAAAAAGAAGGCAATTCTTACTGTACTAATATCACCATTTTGATAATAAATGAAAATGAAATGAAAAAAATGAAAAAAGGCAACAACAATTTGAAAAAATGGTAGAAGTGATAGCTATTCCGGAAATCGCCACATTTCCTCATCAGACTTCTTCAGCGGGATTCGAACCGACGACCCCAGCTGACTCAGCCAGTTGCCTACGCAGAGTGCTAAGTTCGCCTCATAAACTGTTGTTGCATTTTCCACTTTTTTCATGTAAGCCCACTACAATCAAGCGCAGCTATTCCAGTGCTATTAAAACTTGATCATGTAGTAGTTGGTTTTTGTTAATAATTCTATTTTTAGAATGTTGAACTTTTAGGTGTGCTCGTCCTTAAGTTATTTCTTTTTGTTGTTTTTAATGGAAAAGTATTGTGGAAAAGCAACAACAATTTGAAAAGGCTGGTTCGAATCCCACTGAAGAAGTCTGATGAGGAAATGTGGTGATTTTTGAAATAGCTATTACTTCAACCATTAATTAAACGTTCCAGTGTTTTTTTTTTTTACCCTGCAGGGAGTGACGTTAGCTTATACCTAACTTTAGTCTGTTTA
>NW_023458555.1:77225620-77252376 GCF_013731165.1 Rhagoletis pomonella | reverse complement strand
ATATACGTGATTAAGTGGAACCACTTTTTGTTTTAAGCTGAATAACGATAAATGGCAAATATCTCGAAAACGTATCCATAGAAAAAAAAAGAAACTCGATTTTCGGAATCACCGACCAATTCTACAGAGACATTGAATAGTGGCATCCATTGAACATTTTTTGCTGTAAACCAGTGTTATCGTAATATTGAAGCCTTGTTGCATTTTAGATTATATGTTGCTAGTGACTAATACCGATTGGCAAAATTTAGCTAATCGAAAGCGTGATATAGGTAAAGTCGCCAAAACTTTTGCGTGTTTGTTGAAGTGTACATAAAAATGTTTCTAAATTTTTTTGTGTAAGAAGCGTCATTTGACGGTTTCTTTGTTTTACGCTCGCAGTTTGAGCTTAGCCGAGTTTTTCTTCGAGTAGCTCTTGAAACAAACCTATTATGAGATTTGAAGTTTTTAACATTTTACATTATCTATTACATAATATTGATTTATTATAAATATTGTCATTAATTGGTTTTTCTCATTCTACCCTCTTGTTTCAGGCCTTGCCAGATTGCCTTCCAAAAATTACAATATTTATTTTATAAAATATCTTCCAAGTCCTTAGTATTTTAAATACAACGGACATTCGTGATTTTAATAGAGCATAAATGCACATTTAATTTGCATAGTAATAATTGGATCGAGGAGCAATTAATGTAGAATAAGATGCAATCAAAAATATGCTGTTAACGCTTTAAGAAAAGACGCATTATTTTATATAAATATTAGGAACAAATTCAATTTGTTTGCCAGTCAAACTTACAGATTGCTAAAAGGGGAAAACAAAAAGTGGCATGAGCCATTCATCAGGATACCGGAAATATGATGATAATGAGTGTAGTGGGCCTAGACCACCTGTACCCGGAGAAGAAAGTCGAGCTAAAAAGGTAAATAATTTAACAAAGATTAACGACCTACATGCATAATTCTTATTTTTACCCACTGATTTCTAAACAAGTACGTGTGTTTGATTAATTTTTGAATTCCAGATGACCGAAGGGGTGGCTGACAATTCCCGAAACTCACCACCGTCATATTTGAATTGGGCCCGAACACTTCATCATCTTCTGGAAGATCGTGATGGTGTAGAACTATTTAAAAAATATGTTGAAGAAGAAGCACCTGGGTATAATGATCATTTAAATTTTTATTTCGCCTGTGAAGGTTTAAAACAACAAACTGATCCAGAAAAAATCAAACAGATAATAGGAGCGATATATCGGTAATAAAATGCTATTTATGATTTGTGAAAATTGTATGCAATATTTTCATATTTAAAGGTTCCTACGAAAAAGTCAGCTGTCAATACCTGAAGACTTGCGTCGAACAATAAAAGCAGGTCTTAAAAATGAAGTCCCGCTCACTCCGGACGTATACGATTCAATGCAGCAACATGTGGAGGCCACCATACGTGACAACATTTATCCTAGCTTCCTGTGTTCAGAAATGTATATTTTGTATATTCAACAAATGTCCGTTTCACATGAGCGTTTTGGGAGCGGTATGGCTGGTTCCGGCAGTGGAAGCAGTAGCGGTGCTAGTTGTGGAAGTAGTGGGGTAGGAATTGCATCGACCAGTGGAGCTTGTGCGCTACTCTTGAGTTCTGGGAAAACAGCTTCGTCGGTAGCGCCTCTAATTAATTTGCCAATTAACGCTTCTGGAACTAATGCACTTCTTGGAGGTACTTGTAGTGCAAGTGGAAGCGTCTATGGTCCTTCAACTTCAGCCAGCTCAAGTGGTTCTGTTAGCGCAACAGATACGCTTCCGCGCAGCTCCACATTGCCAACCCTTCATGAAGATTCGGAGTTGTCGCTTTGTGATGATCTGGAGAGATTACGTGTGGAATGCGGTCGAATACCAGGAGATATGCCGATACGTCTTACCCACGATCTACTTTTAGCAACTCAAAAGAGAAGACTGGAAATACGACCCCCTGGGTAATTTTCTAATTGCTTATACTGATTAAATATTTGATTCTGGTTAGCAACTTTATCTTTTAAAAATATATACATGTTTTTTGCTTTAAGCTGCTTAATCTCCGGCGAATAACATTATACATAATACAAATTTTCTAAACGAGACTATACTCATTATTTAAAGAAACAAATTATTCAGCAGCAGAGTTAGAACTACTGAAAAGGCTCAGTTAGTCTAGACTTAATTTTCGCAACTTAACTTAATATTTTTGCCAACTTGTTATATGAGAAACTGTGTTGGCGGTTTGCTAAAACTTAACTTACCGTAAGAAACTCTAGATTTCTTAATTGATGGCCTAACGTAAATTGATAGCAGTGAGAGAATCAGGCTTGCCAGATTTTCATTTTTGTATTTCTTAAAAGTAAACAATTTTTTTGGATACATTTTTTATATGTGGCATTATGGGCGGTAAACTATGAAACTTTTCGCTTCTAGCTGATGTTGACGTGTTGAGTAATCATTGACGATTTCTTACGATGAGTTAAATTTAGTTTACTTTAGATTAACTGAGCGAGAACGAGAAAAATTTTGTACATTCGATATACATATAGATGTGTATATATATATAGATGTGGATTATATAACTAATAGCGTTTTCTTTTCTCGAAATATTGTTGCATTTATTCGGCCCTTAGTCAGGACTGCCAAGTTTTCGTATTCTTTTCTCAGCATCTTCACATGCATATTGCGTGCTCTTTCCTTAAAGTGTTGCACTCTGATAATGTTGCCATATAAGGTGAGATTTTTTTCGAGAAAAGAAAGCGCCATAATACAGAACAGAATTGACTTACTTACGAATATACATACATATGTATGTACATTAGGGTGGTCAAAAAAAAAAATAAAGTCGGAGTTTTAACGTCGGCACACCCTAAGATTGAACTATATCGAAAAAAATATACTCCAATTTTTTTATTTTGAAATCAAAAAATATTTAGGGAGTGCTCAAAGCGCTCAAAGTTTTCCATGTATTTTATATAGAGAAAAAACAACTTTTCGTTGAAATAGTGTAGAATTCTTGAAAGTCAATATTTTTCGATCGGAAAAACTTTACTTATCTTCAGAGGACTCCCAGTAATAATACCCAATTGTTTTTTTTAACAACTTTTTCATGGTAACTATATTTTATAGGTCCTCCAAAGCCCTTAGAAAATGCAATGGGGGGGACCAATAAAAAATCTTTTATCATAAAAAATGGTTAAATAAACAATTGGATATTAATACTGGAAGTCTCCTGAAGAGAACCACAGTTTTCCGGTCGAAAAATATTGATTTTCAAGAGTTTTATACCGTTTCTACGAAAAATTGTTTTTTCCAAGGAATGAAACCGAAACCCAAACCGAAACCGTAACCGTTTAAAACTGTTTCGTTTTTCAAAACCGAAACCGAAACCGTAACCGTTATCTTGACCTGAAAAGGAACGATACCGAAACCATTTCAATCACAGGTTTCAATCGGTTTCCAGAAATTTACAAAAATAATAAATACAAATTTCTTTGAAATAAATGATTTATTTAACCAAAATCGGCAAGATTTTGCTAAAATTCTTGTTAAGTAGTAAATAAGTATGGAAAGGTAACTTTTCGCAAAAATCTGCTGATGACTTTGTTGTTGTGAATCGATAATCGATTAATTATATTTAAGTAGTTTCTTTCCCGTACGCAATGCGAGATCCCGCGTGTGCCCAAAATAGCCCAGAAATCATGCCTGTACTCAACAAAATGGGTAATAGAGAGCGAAAATTCGAGCGTATTCGATCGTAAAGGCACTGGCCCAATGCAGGCTTGCTTTGCTTGCTTCGCTCCGAGAAGTGTCAAAAATTATTTGGAATATACTAAAATGTATAAAGGCTGGCCAAATGGGAGCTTTTCTTCACTTGCTTTAAGTGCATCAAAGTTTTAAATAGACAAATGTTTTATTTGAAAGCGTTTTGTAGGCTTTTGACAAAGAGGCATGTTCCTGTTCAAAATACATAAATTCAAACAAAAATTGGCTTACTTAATTTAAAAAAAGTAATTCGAAATGAAATTTAACATATCGTTATATTATAGTAAAAAATTGCAAAGCTCACTTTTACAAATTTTACACGGGAAGAAAAACTTCTTATAGCTCTTTTCTTTAAGTAAATCGCTTTTCTAAGTTATAGTTTTTTTAGTAAATGTAGATATACATATGTATGTATCATTATTACCATTTCTTTTAAATACAAACATTATTTCGCAGGGAACAGACATTGACTTTTCCACCACACAGCTGATTACTTTGACAGCGTTTCAAGCCGCCATTCGACCAAACAAGTTTTCAAACTAAATCAAAGCAAACTAAAGTCAGCAAGGCACGCAAAGCAAGCCTGCATTGGGCCAGCGCCTTAAGTGTATTCTTCTTCCTGCCCGAAATAGCCCGAAATTTTCTCCGAGTAAAAATGGATAAAGTGTCAAAGTGCATATCAGCTGTATTGTGTTTACATGTTGCCTGCATTTACTTGGTGCTTTTAAGGAAAAGTGAATGGCCTGTTGATGTATTTTCAATCTATGTACTTAAAATCAAATTTGTGAAACCAAAATTCAATTTCCAAGTGTTTGCATTTAATACCATGTTCTGACCGACAACCAAAACATTTTTCCTTCATTTTCTTTTCATTTACAACCTTTAACTTTCATTCTTATTTTGCTTTGGCCAGGCAATTAACAATAAATCCGAAATGGCGTATTAAAGATGATAAAATATGACTTCCACTTCGATAAATAATCGAAAAAAAAAGTTTTAGCAACGAAAACATGTTTCTGATGTCGGTCAGAACATGGTATAAGTGACAAAAACAAGAACAACGTGAATCAGCTGTTTCTCGACTTGTTTTTGAAAGAAAATGTTTCTCTTATTCTCTAATTACCAAATCCGGTCCGGATTGTTAGGGAAAGAACCTAGTGTTGATATTATCAGTGAACTGTAATTTTTGATTTTCTTTCCTCAACGTTTAAGACATTGTGATTTAAATAATATCAACAAAATGTCTGTGAAAACCCGAAACCGGAACGAAACCGAAACCAAAACCGAAATAAATTTTGAAGAACGAAACCAAAACCGAAACCGAAACACTTGGCAAAACCGAAACCCAAACCGGAACGTTATTTTGAATCGGTTTCATTCCTTGGTTTTTTCTCCATATAAAATACATGGAAAACTTTGTGCGCTTTGAGCACTCCCTAAATATTTTTTGATTTCAAAATAAAAAAATATGGGTATATTTTTTTCGGTATATAACAATCCTAGGGGGTGGCGGCATTAAAAATACGACCTTATTTTTTTACATACATTTTTGGACCACTTTAAGTACATACGATCGTGGCAAGGTTCTAAAGGTGAAATTAGTCAAGAACGTAGAACTTATACTTAAACGCTGACTGTATACGCAGAATTTTGTCGATTACTGGAGCCCTCAGTGTTGCTTACTACAGTGTTGTCACTCATCAATTCCTTTTCATAAACTAACCTTTTCAACTAGAATTTTTCGTGCTATAATAGATGCTAGCTAAATATAAACTACATATTTTTCAACAAAAACCTTATTCGATAGTCAATTTCAAATATTTTAAACGTATTTTGAAAACGAACTTATAACTTTTTTACCATCTGCAAAACTGACGAAGTGGCAACCATCTACAGAAGGGAGAAATCAGCTCACACGGAAATATCTAAATCTCGCAGATTTTTGCGCTACGGGCTACAACTACAGAAAAATTCTGCGGTGTTGAGTTTTCATTTACATGGCTCCCTGGGCTCATTCCACGGTGACGGGTGTGACATTTCAACTCACATTTTAAGGCTTAATTCTTAAACTGTAATACAAAATTCTTTAAAACGAGTATTTTGTAATAGGTTTCCGAGATATACACAATGCCTAGAATAAAAATTTCAAAAACAATTTAATCCGAACGAGTTATCTGAATTTTAGCCACTGTGACGGGTGTGACGAGTACTCAAACAAAATTAGCTACTCCTTACTTTCATCAGAGTTTTTCTGCTAATTATGTCTTCTGCTTATGGTTTTAAATAGTTCGTTGTATAGTTAAATAAACATTTTCAACATTTACGCCAAAGTTGCTTACCGCTATTGGAAATTATAGATTATGTGTTCCAAACTTTACTGTGACGGGTGTGACTTGACTTTGTGACGGGTGTGACAAGTTGAGCATGAATACATAAATACACATTATTAGATAACTAAGCTAACTTTATTTCTCAAAAAATCGGATTTTACGAACACATACAAGATTCTGCCACCTAAAGACGCGATAATCCTTGATCGGACTCTTCTTCTCCATGGTATGCCTTAGTAATTGTAAAGTACGTTATTTTTAAATAGTATGAGCCTATTACCTGTCAAACCGCGGCCGTTACCTGTAAAAACCGTTTTAGATACTTTTTTTTGCCCTGACAAGCGAAGTAATGGTTTCTTTTTATCCGTGGCAGCATAGCTTAAGTTTTCCCATCGCTCGAGCAACATATCTTTATGATTAGCTTTATCATCGCTGATCACAAACAGATATATGACACATTTCAGATTAGCAGATAAGTAACGGTAGCAGTCCCTGGCCGAATTTATTGAAGTTTGTCAAACTTTAAATTGTGACGGGTGTGATATGTGACGGGCGTGACCAACATAATCGGTTCTTTTTTCGAAAATAAAAGCATATAAATACTTAAGAGCAGTTCGCACATACTTCCCTGTGTCATGGAGTTACTTTCGTCAGCTTTTTTACACTGTCCAATATGTGTTTTCCTTCAAAAAATAACTATTTTGTGTATTTTGTGACGGGTGTGACATTAAAATATGCTTTGCTTCAATATATAATAAAATATTTAGTACTTGCCCGAAAAATTTGAAAATTACGTTACAATGCTAACGAATTTTTCTCTCCACTGACGGCTTAAACAATGCAAAAAAGATAATAGACTACGAAAATCAGTCTTGTAAATTTTTAAAAAAATTAACCTCATGGGTTTGCAAATGGTACAATATAAAGTAAAAAAATATCTGATTTTGAGATAAATTTCAGAATTTTGGCTTTCAGTCTTGAAAGTTAGATATAGTTACTCTTACTTACTAGAAATAATACAGTCACATTCTTTAGTTTATTTTCGTTTCATTCGGATCGATTACCGTGGAATGAGCCAGGGGTAAAACAGATCGTGTCAGTTATCTCGAGTTTACGTACCGGTAGATTTACGTTCTTGACTAATTTCGCCTTAAAACTGACGGGAAGAGAACTGAGAATATGTCGGTTTGATTCGGTGGCAAGTTTCGGCTAGCTTATTTCAGCATACCAGGAAGCAATAAGATCTAAGTTCCGATCTATTCTAGTATGGATTTTGTGCGGTGAAATAATCTACCCACATACAACTAGTCTGTTGAAGGCCCTTTTAGTGTTTCTAAAAAATATCCAAATAGATTCATTTTTCTAGGGATAGACAGAACTGGTCGGTTCTTTGGTATTATATCGGGAAACTAGCTCACCACGAAGAAATCGCAGGACTTTTTTTATTTAGTTAAGAGCCTCATTCAGTTGCAACCCAGTGTCAAAAGAACATTCAACACGGTTAAAATTTCCTATTAGCTAATATGCACAAACATTATATAAAATTATTAGTTATACAGAATATTTGCGTAATATACAGATGCGTGCAACTAATTAGCAACGAAATTCAAAACGATATTGCTTGCAAATTACACCCCTCCACAAAAAAAAATTCTAAAAAATCAACGGTAATGTTCAGCGACTTGAAACTTGCACCTTATTATACTAAAATTGAATGGGCTACAAAACTGCATACCCGAAAATTTTCTAAATAGTCTAATTAAAAATGTTGAAATTTTGATGACAATTTTTTGAAGTTTGATTAATTTTTTTTGCAATTTGTGCAAGCTCTGCAACTTTTGTTATTGTGGTTTCTGATATAGATTGAATTGTATTTTAAATGAAAATTTTTAAAAATAAATAAATAAACATAATTTGCAAGCAATATCGTTTTGAATTTCGTTGCTAATTAGTTGCACGCATCTGTATATTTGTTTCAAAGTATCAGAACTAATTCACAACAGTGTAGTTTTTTCCTTTTCAGTGTAATGCATCAGGTTGCTTATTTCTTAAGCGACCTTAACTCGGATAAAAAATCGATTTTATTTTTCGTGTATTTCTTATAATCATCTAGAAAGAAGATCTTAGAAAAAGAGCAAAATATCGAGCCCTAACCGCCAAAACAACGTAAGCGACATTTTTTTCAAAATTTTCATTTTGATGCAGAAATGCATGTAGATGCTCTAGGAATATTTCTGCATCAAAAAGAAAATTTTGAAAAAAATTTACGTTATTTTGGCGGTTAGGGTTCGATATTATGTAAGTAAATCGCTTCAATGCACAGTGTGGCGACTAGGAGAAGGTAGGTGGACAAAAGTCAATGCTAAATTTCAATATAATATCGGTGCCTTTGCACGAGCAATACTCCAAAAGTATCATCAATGCAATTTTATTATTTTTGTAAAATATCAGTAAATAAGCAGTAGTTAGCCGTTAAAGCTGGTTTATCAGCTGAAGTTGCTTATTTACGGAAACTGATCCAAATAGAACATCATTTGAAATGAAGTTTTTTATTGGCTTGAAATGGTATTTTGCCAGTTTTTTTGAATGAAGGTGAAAATTTAAGGGTTTTACTGATATCTTATTTTCAATTTGTGACATTGAACTAGAATTCGTATGGAGAATTTATAGACAGTAGTTGATTCGTAAAAATATTTATCTTTTTTTATTTTTTCACCTTTGATAGAGTTGAAAACATTTTATTTGACAACGTATGGCACAAATCGGAGTTTAATATATATGGATAATTTCTAGTTTGATATTTTATAAAAAATATATGTATTGATGCTATTTTCATGCCTTTTAATGAATCCTATTATAAGCCCATGTAACGCTTACAACTATTAAAAATATATATATTACCAAAAGGCGTGTTTGCTATCAGTAAGTGGGAACTAAACAAAGAGTGCTTCAAAGTGAACAGAGAAACTTGTTAGTAATAACGGTACATTTGAGAGAGCAATACTCCCACAGTGTCATAAATGCAAATTGTTTTCCTAGAATATCAGTAAACAAACAGTTGTTAGCCTTGAAAGCTGCAGCTGTGTATTTACTAAAACCGATTGAAGTAGAACATCTTGCGAAAGGAAGTCCAGCCCTATCTTCGGCCTATGAAGGGTTGCAAGAAATTATTAATAAAATAAAAGATGTTTATTTGGAAATTTCTTTCCTAGCCATGAGGTAGTAGAAAACGTGATTTTGCCACAGTCAGAAGAGGCTTAATAACCTAGAAGTAAGAATTGCAGAAGGTATCGGCTACAGAATGCTAGAAAGTGTTCGCCTGTAGCTACTAACGAAGATCTGTTATGAATGATTTTGATTGCGTCAGATTCTCTCATAAATAATTTGGGAAATGTATCAAAAATAACTTCTCAATATTTCCTGAGGAAGCACTCAAATTACCTATAGCACCACGAATTATAAATAGCATACAATTTAAAAATGAACAATACGAAGAAGGTTATGAAGATTCAGAAAGTGAGCAAGATGGTGGGTACCTGCTACTATTTCCGAATTCTGAGAATGAACCTTTCAATTGCGGTTACATTTTTATGTTTTAATGAGTTCTCCATATAATTTTTATTTTAAGTTTAAAGCATGTACAGTTTTCTAAATTTTTCGAAATTTGTATATGTATACATACATATTATGAATTAAAATCGCTACTTTTCAAACTAACTTTTGTTTTGGTAATTTTGAGAGAAAGTGTTAATGAAACAAAAAGTTTTGAAAAGTTTTGCTCTTTTTTAATTTGATCCCAGAAAAAATTTGTTTCTTGAAGCCATAAGATATTTTAAAATATGTATATAAAAAAATATCGTTTAAATTCTCTTTCTCAAAAATATTTATTTGGCCTTGTAGCTGTAGTATTTTAAAACGTATACCACAAATCATAAAATACTCTTTTTAAACATAATTTAACACTTTCTGGGTCAACAGTATATTACCGACCCCGGTCCTAGACATTTTTTTTTAGTTTCGACCTTATCTATCTAAAACACTAATAAAATAATTTTACCCAGCTAGCTTCTTCTAGTCGCCACACTGTGCAATGGTTGGCTTTAATATGACTGGTTGCTGCTAATGAAATGTTGCGAAATTCGCATGTTTTATTCGGTACCCTAGAAATTTAAAAGAGCATGATACTTAACCGTGGTAATCAAGTATATTTTGTTTCTATTTATTTTTTTTTTGCTATTGCTATTTGGAACATATATACATAAATAAGAAATAAAGCCTATTTTAACATACTCTAGTATGTATATTTTTTTTCAGTACATACAACTGTTTTTTTCTAATGTATAATTTTTATGTTTATTTTCATTTATGTTCATCATGAATTGTAATCCACAAATATGCTTCATCACAACAACCAACCAATGATCCATCTGGCATGATTCCTTTCGCTACACGTCGAACACATGATGCTGTTCCTGTATTATATTTACACTCTGGTCCCTACACATTATATTAATTTTTATTTTTTCATTTATATTATATATGTTTTGTACACGATGTAAATGCAAATATTGCATGGATATGATATTGATCTTTATACCAACTCATCCTGCATGCGAATAGTGCTCATGGGTATGTATACCGTGCGAGTGCAAATACTTCTTACGTTCCGAATTCTCGTGTTGATTCGGAAAGGGCGAGCGTAAGTTCCGGTGGCCGAACTGATTCTGATACGATGTCCCTTTCTAGTTGTTCTATGTAAGTATATATATAGTTCCATAAATAATGTAGTTACGATCGGTAGGTCTGGTTGAGTAACTCACGAAACTGTATTTAATTTTTTTACTTATTTTTATATAAAAACCATTATCGTAACACTCTTACTAAACAATTATAGCTCAGCTAATAAAAAAAATGCAGTGTGGCTTTAGAAAGAAAAATGTTTTCTTTTAAAGAAATAACAATTTGTGCAAATACACCCTTTACTTGTGGAATTTTACGAAATAAGTTTTAAATATTTTAATTTCGACTTATTTTATCATTTTATTTTATCTTTATGGAAGGTTATAACTAGGGCTCGGAATCCCATACAAATGCATGCTTTTATTGGGCATATTCAAATGGAAAAGGTTAAGTTATCTTTCCGAATCGTGAAATTTCCTTTAAAATGGCATTCAATCGTTAGTGCATATTTCGCAGAAATTGCATGGCTTTGTATATTTCTTAAAAAATACTGTTTTTGCATATTTATTGCGCATATTTTAGTATATTTTACAATAAATGCCTTTGGTTTTTGCATATTTTTGCCGTTTTTGATTTAAAACCATATAAAATTAGTGCGACATCTCTTGACAAAAAAACAATTACCTCGAGACATTTACGGAAACGAGGCAGCGGACGAACTAGCAAGACGTGTCCCACGCGGTTGGCAAGGGCGCCTCGCTCAGGCAGATAAAAGAAAAAATTACCGAAATTTATCACACGAAGGCCAAGCAGAGGTGGAACCGTGTGCTATGACTACGGTGACCATTCGTACCGTTTTTGGCGGGACAGTACCGATTTTGTGAAAATTGTCCCGCGGAATATTTTTTAAAAGTCGGGACGTATAAGAGTCCCGATTTTTTATATTCATACCGTTAAATCCCTATTTTCAGTGTTTTCTTGCTCTAACAAAAACAGAGAATCTGTGAGCTTATTTGCATAACGAAAAACAAGCTTATAATGCTCCTAAACCGCACAAAATCATTGCGCAACCCGAGACTTGTACATGCCAATATTGTGGAAATTACTACACAATAATATTGCGCAAACATTATTTTGGAGAAACGTTGCTCAAGTAAATATGTTCAAGAAATGTAAATGTGTGTTGTATATTTTGATAGCTTCAGCTTGAAAACGCAAAAAAAAGATTAAAAAGTTTTGTATTTTATTCTACGCTCTTGTCCATATTTTACAATACGATCTGGACACCAAAATGTCACAACTAGACACAGTTGTCGCCACACGCAACACAAATTATTGTACAATAACACAAGCATGAGCAAAATATCAAAATGATTTTGATTTTAGCGCAATAACTGTGCAATTTAGTACAAACAACCCCGCACACGAAACAAACGACCGACGCAAGCTTGATATTGCGCAATGTTTTTTTTTTTTTTTGTGGTTTAAGGATCCTGGAATAGCGGCGCATGCAAAGAAATTCCGGAAACTAGTACATAATATTTATTATTTATAGTTTTCAAAACCTCCCATCTGCCAGCCATGGTATCAAAATGGGGCATTTGTGAACAAAAAAGTATCAAAGTATCAAATCAAAAAATTTAGAAGAAAAGTATTAAAAATTATGCAATTGTATCAAAACGGCAACTTTGGTGGTGTTACTAGAATTCGCCGCGGTCCTTCTGAATGACGAAATGATGTGTTTATCGTATTTTAGGGTACTTCTTGCCGTCATTGTGCGTATAATTTGTTGTTCTTATTCTTGATTTTGCTCAACCGGTACCACCTTGTATAAATTCGCCATATTCATTACTTTGGTAAACACGTCAAACAAGAAGCAATTCCAGATTTTTTGCTGGAAAACTACATACACATACATAAGTATACATATGGAAATGTATTTATTTAATATTTGTTTAAAAGAAAAAATGCCAGTTATAAAAACTTTTTATGCAGTGGCAAGTTTTGAGAAACTTTGCCAAATTACATTAATTTCACTTTTTGCAATGTTTTTAGAGTTTTGTACCACGGTTTGTTTGTTAGGAAAAATATTTTGGTCCAATATTTTCACAAAACAATTCACGTTCACGATTTATTTGCTAATATTACGGTTTGTTCGTCATCGGAAAGCATACTTCCAAGATCGTCTTAAATAACCTAACGAAAATGTTATGTCCGGGAACAAGTTCTTGGACTTTTCCTTTGCACTCCCTGGCGGCAACAATGATCCGCTTCGATGGTGATTCTGTCCTTTAAACTGCATAGTGTAGCTGGTGGCACTTTCAAAATGGGGGAGGAGTATCGTTGGTCCACAGAAATCCAATATACATACACTTATTTCCTACGAAATAAAAAAGGGGGGCGGAAGGATTTTTGCGCAGAACTTCTTACTAAGTAGAATTCTCATTTCTGTGTTGCGAGAAAATTAGGGCGGAAGTATTTTTGAATTGAATCACGTGTGACGATAATTGTCTTACGATATCCTGTTGGCGATTGTCTTGCTTCATGGAAACCAAATTTTTTTTGATCTTTTGTGCGATATCGTAAACTCGATTCCAATTTTACTTCACGTAACGGTTTGAAATACCACGTAGTATTAAATAAACGTGCGTTCTTTTTAATATTTTTGTTAAGGCAGGAATTGAAAATAATGCTTTAATCGTTTATCTTTCCAAGAAAAAATATCTGCAAATACATTTTTTTTATATTGTTCCTGACAGTCATTTCAGCCAACTTGTTCAATCAATTTGTTTGCCTCAACTTAAATTCCGGCATTATTAATATACATACATATATCCTCCTTGGATTCCTTAACGAAAGTGGCTATTAAAAGTTGACTGAAAATTGCATTACCGAAAGGAACTAATTATTCATAATTTTAATGTTTCAATTAACCACCGACATAAAATCAGAGATTTGGTCACTGAAACGACCTATGTTATGGGATTTTTTGTTAACTAAAACTCACCACTGCAGGACCGTGATGTTGTCCTTACCCGTAGAGAGGTTTCTCTCTCTCTCTATCAGCAATTTGATATGTTGATATTTACAGAAGGGCGTTCCGGTGGGTAGCTGAACCAAAAGAATAATTTGAACTAGAGTGCCAGTTACTGTCGAAATTCGACAGTTTTTCTAGTTTTAGAAGGCTTGGAGAGGTTTTCTAACTTAACACGTAGCGATACTTATACGGTACAAATTAACTAAGCGGAAAATCTTCTGCTAACACGTAACAAATTTTCTTTTTTATCTGAGAAGGTCATTGGAGGACTTCGGCAGGACTTGGAATTGACCCGATACATTCAAGTTTATCGATAAATTTCAATGATTTGATACATATCGATAGTTCGATGAATTTCAAGAACAATAAAAATTCGATAACTCAACAAAATTCGTTAACTCGACCAATTTCGATAACTGTGAAATTCGATGGCTCGATAAATTTCGATAACTCAAAAATGTAAAAACTTTGGATACCTTTATAAATTTTTACTTTTGACATCTCCACATTTCTCGAAAACTATCTAAACATTTTGATAACTCGTTACACTCTGTTAAGACGAATAAATTCGATAAGCAGTGATAAATCGATAAGCTTATATAACGTTGAAATTTCGATAAATCGATATATTTTGAAAATTCCATAAACTTTGCTTTGTTGAACCAACCAATTTCAGTAGATCAATAATTATAATTATGCATTACGACACCTCGATATATTTCGTTAAGTCTATAAATAATGATAATTCAATAAATATCGATAACTTGATACATTTCTTTAACTTGACAAATTTCGTTAATCCCACACGTTTTTATAGCTCGATAACTATCCGTAAATATGGACAACTAAGTTTCTGTGTGTATCAATTTCGACAACTCAGTAACCATTGATCAGTTTGAATAGTTCGATACGTTGCGATAACTTAATAAGCATGGATAAATTTCGATAACTATAAACTTCGATGATTCGATAAATTTCAGTAACCTTTATGGCTGATTTTATTTCGATTCCTATCTTTTAACCTAATTCTTATGTATTTCTCATTGTCTCCATTTTCGCCTTTATCTCAATTTTCGTCTTTATCTTCACTTTTGCCTTTTTTTGTCTTCATCGTTATCACTTGTTTCTTCATCTTCACATTTGTATTTATTTCAAAGTTTAATTTCAAATACGAAGTAAAACAAAATGCGAAACGCTTGAATTGAACAGGTTGCAAAAACAATCGTTAACAAATATGGAAATTTTTAAACGACGATTTTCAACCAATTTCGAAACTATAAAAACTCTCCTCATCTACAGAAAATTACTTTCCAACGGTGTTTCTGGTTTTGAAATCGGTAACTTTACCTTGGTCTTCATCTTTGTCTTTATCTTTCACATCTTTGCTTATATCCTTTTCTTTTTCTATTCACGTAGATGAGATGAGGTGCGATGACGTGATAAGATGTGACGTGATTTTATGTGATGTGATAGGATATCATGTCATGTGTTGTCATATCCTCTGATGTCATGTCATATGATGTCATACCATATGATGTCATATCATGTGATGCCACGTCATGTAATGCCATGTCATGTCATACGATGTCATATCATGTGATGTCGTCATGTGATGTCATGCCATATAATGTGACATTATATGATATGTCATGTCACATGATATCGTGTGATGTGATATCATATTATGTGATGCAAAATCATGTGATGTCTCTTCCTATCATGTGATAAAATGTGATGTGATGTCATGTAATGTGATCACATTCCATGTTCCGATTAGTGTATCGATAACGCTGTTGATAACTGTGTTGATAAAAATACCGATAACAATATCCATACACATATAGAAAAATACAACGATTGTAAAATCGATTAATTCAGTGATAAATATAACAATCATCAGTATCAGTATCATAACAATATATCGTTGGCTTAGTTCGCAAACGTGCTAAGTCCACTTTTTATGTAAATTGAGATTTTGATGCAGTAAGATAGCATAACTGAAAATACATCATTACCAAAAAAGAAAATTACCGTAATGTCGTTTTTACTTGTTGGTATGCATTGGTACGCAAATGTGCTAAGTCCAAAAAAATCAAAAAAATATATATACACGTCTGTCCGTGTACACGATAACTCGAGATATCTCAACGAAATTTGGTATGTAGGTTGCCCTTTATCCAAGGTAAGTTGGTATTAAAAATGGGCGAATCTGAATGTAACCACGCCCATTTCCGATATAAAGGTATTTTCTAACGATGCAAAAACTACGATATTTCAGTAAATATTGGATGCAAATTGTTCAAAATTAGTATGTGAAGTAGATTTTTTGTAAAAAATATTATTGTGCAATTTTTGGAAAATGGGCGTGACCCCGCCCACCTATTATGAAATGCTGCATCTCAGTAGCCCATTCACCAATCTCGGTACGAGCCTTATTTAGGGTCTAGCTAAGAAATCTGTTGAAAACCTAATTCACTTAAAATCGATGATCGCGATAACCACTCAGCAGAAAATTAGATTATGATACATTTTTGGATAATGGGCATGGCGCCGCCCACTTATGGCCACAAATTTGTAACTCGGTAACCAATTTATCAATTTCTACCAAACTCTGTGCACTTAATAAATCTGGTACGGAAAAGCAATTCGTTGAAAATTATTCAAATCGGACCAAAATTACATTCGCTTCCCGTATATCTAACGATAAATTTCAGATCTCTTAATCTCTTAACAATAAATAAGACTGCGTGACACCGCCCAATTTATGACTACAAGGTGTATTTCGGTAGCCACTTTAGCGATTTCTACTAAACGTGGTTCAATTATTTCATTGAGTTTAACTCAGGATATTATCGAAAACGTTTAAAATCGGGAAAAAGACCCTGCTTACGACAGTATTTGATACCTGCGCCGGGTTTCGCCCAAACTTTACCTCTTTACTTGCTTTTATTTATTTTCTTTTATAAATGGTACATAAATTTACGACTTAAAATAGTTATTTTTGTTAATAGCAATGAAATAAAACTGTATTACGTTATAATTCATTTTAAAACAATAAAATATATTTAAAGTAAACAATTAAATCTTTTAACAATAAAAAATAATGGAAAAAAGGTTGATAGAAAATGTGCTAAGTCCACATTAAAAGAATAAAATCTTAAAGAGAAAATGTAGTAAGTCCTAAAAGGGCCTATAAGTCTGCAACAGCTTTATTTTGAAATTGGCCGATTATTGGTACTAAAACAAGACGAACTAAGGAATAAAACTGCATTTACAGATTAGAAAAATATTGACAACAAAAAAAGTTAGACGGTTTTTTGTCCCTCCTGAAAAATAAAAAAAAATGGACTTAGCACGTTTGCGAACTAAGCCAACGATATGTAAATGACTAAATCGATAACAAAATCAATTATTTAATCGATTATTATACCGATAACAATATCCATTATTGTATCGATAACAATATCGATTATTATATCGATTACAATAGCGGTTATTTAATCAATAACAGTTTCGATAACAATATCGGTTATTTTATCGATAGCAATATCGATTATTATATCGAGTTTTATATCGATAACAATATCGATCTTCATCCTCATCCTTTTCTTCATATTTATCTTTATTTCTGCATATTCCTCTTCACCTTTACCTTAAAGTGTTTAAATTTACTTTGATCTTCGTTTTTTGCCTGTATCTCTAGGCATCTTTGTTTTTGTTTTTATTCTCAAACCGCTAAACCACTGAGAAGCATTTCCATGTGCATTATTCCCCTAGAATTTGACAATTTACTCCCAACCAACCAACTGCCTAAAGAAGTTTCACTTCATAAATTCAAGAAATGTTCTTACCCGTTCAGTTACCCTAATTCTTATTTATCCGTCAATGTCTCCATTTTCGTCTTTATCTTCACTTTTTTCTTCTTTTTTTTGACTTCATCGTTATCATTTATTTCTTCATCTTCATATTTATCTTTATTTCAAAGCTTAATTTCAAATGCGAAGTGAAACAACATGCGAAACATCTCAAATTGAACATGTTGCAGCAACATTTATACACAAATCGGAAATGTTTAAGCGACGGTTTAGGCCGTAATTTTCAACCAATTTTGAAACCATAAAAAAAAGCCTTTCCAATGGTGTTTTTGGTTTTGAAATCGGTTCGGTAGAATCGCCAAACGAACGGAGACAAAATTTATGTTAGCGTATTAATATATAGATATGAACATAAATGGTCTGTAGGCAAAAAATAAAAAAATTATAGTTTAAAAAACTAAAGCCTCCCTATTATAATTCCCATTCGTACTGTCATCAGGTATGTAACTTGATAGTAGAAATCGCTGCATCTTTTAGGCGCATCAATATTACATAGTTACATCCCGAGCTAATAAAATGAAGGTAATAATCTCTTTTCAAAGTACTGCATCGTCCTTTTAGAAGATGCCTTGAAAGACGCATGCATTTTTTTTAACAAAAATGTTGTTCGAAAGTATCGCAAACGTTCAAGTATGCTTTAAACTTCGCTAATAAATTAAACGAGTGTTATTTTATCCCAACATTTCTCGCTACATCCTATAACTAAGTGCCCGTTATTGTAAAGAAAATATCCATTATGTTTTCTTCACATTTCTAAGCTTCCACATCTTCCAGATGAAGCACTACCTATGGAAATTTAAAAAAATTTATTCATAAATATTTTGGAGACCACTAGACTCACCTTTGCTTAGCTACCTTATTGCAATATAGTATAAGAATCAAGATAAAAATGTGCTATAAATAAAAAAAATAAAAATAAAAAAAATACTTGTCACATTGAACCCGAGACCAACAAAGTGGTATTCGAAAATGCATTCATTCAGCCACAGTAGCTATTGACACAGCAGTGTAAAAATACATTCTTGAATTTATTTTCAAAACTTTTATTTTATTAGAATTTCAAATATCGAAGGTTCACAAAAAAATATAGTGATTTTCAAACTGTTGACGACACTACGATAGTCGACACCATGATACAAAAAAGAAGGTAGTTTCATTACTACTATTTTTTGATTATAAAGCAGATTTTTGACATTTGTCCAGATGTAAACATTAAGCATAGCTTTGCCACATTGAATTTTTTTGAGAGGGGAGATTTTCTTTTAAATATTTGGAATTTAATGAAAGAGTAAAATTTGCATAAAAAAATAGCAAGCTGATTTGTTCGATAACCAAATTTGAACGTTTTTCTCAAGCATTTAAAATATCCTTTGAATAATATCGATGTGCAGAGATGAAGAAACAAAATAAAATCCAGTTTTGAAACATTTATAATAACTAATTTTATTAAAAAGCTTTTTTTTTATTTTACGCAAACAAAATAAATGTATTTACATAACAAAACTGTTAGATATTTCGTCATTAAAGCATGGTCCGAAATCAGGCTTCGGAGAAGGGTGAATGGTCTCATTTCCCTTACAATTAAAGGAGCCAAAATTCAGAATTCTCCTGAAGTGAAATATCTAGAAGTAATTCTGTATACAAAACTATCGTAGAAATATATTGTGGAACACAAAACTTCTAAAGAATTGGCAGCATTTTGGCAATGTAAACAGGTCTTTGGCAAAACGTGGGGTGTGTCACCATAGGTAATCCTCTGGATTTATACCTCAGACCCATAATTATCTATGCGTCAGTGGTGGATCAGGTTCTTAATCAAGAGCGTGGGAAGTATGCTTGCAAAACTTCAAAGAACTACTGCCGTGTGGCGCTGCTCTGGATGCACTGCTGCACTTACCTTCACTCATAAGCAGGGAAGCCTTGAAGGCCACTTGCAGACTAAAAAGAAACGGGTGCCGCTATAACACTAAGTGCGGCGAGGCGGAAATTTCTAGCGACAGTGATCTGAGCACTTGTGTCTTTTCAATACCACAGTACGCCCCACACAATAGTACGCCACTACCTTTGTTTTAGAGATTATATAATGTTGAGTTCCCTGGTTTAATACCAGCACTGAGTCCGGACTCACACATAATCGAATCTTCACTGATGGCTCCAAAACTGATTCTGTGTCAGGATAAGATTAACTTCTCTCTTGGGAAGAATGCTTCGGCCTTCCAGGTTGAGGTATTTGCAATCCTCAAGGCCATGGACTACGTGGTGCAAAATAGGTGGAGGGGAATGAGTTTACATGTCTTCGGGTGACAGATAAGCTGCACTTAAGACATTGGGCTACCCTCTAACTACTTACCTCCAAACTCTGGGTGCCAGTTCAATCCGGAGTACCTCCTGTAGCCCATAACTATATTATCTTTCATATCATGAAGCACCGAAATTAAAGCCTTACTGGGGCTAACGTTTGTAAAGCACATCAAATCCTTTTCGGTGATTGGCTTTAGAATAAATGAATTTAATAATAACTAATTTTTGCGGTGGACAACATATTTAGCGGTCTTTTGTTTTAAAGAAAAAGTTTCTGATGCATTTGCAGTTATAGCAGCGGAGGAAGAGCGCGCTATGGCAATGGACTCACAAAGGTATGTGGAGCTGCCGGGCATAGTAACCATGGGGGCATCTATGTTAGCTTCTGGTTGAATTGGTGAACCACAAGCCAGAACTACTCCTATGCGTGAAAAACTGATTCTCAGCCCAGTTAATGCAATAACAGCTTCTTCCAAGCCATTGAAAACATGCACTTTGTTAGGTCCACCACCTGTTGCATTTGGTTCTGCCTTCGGCCGCGCTTAGGGATTATAACCCTTACTAAGTAGAATCCTCCTTTCTGTGTTGCCGGAGAAGACGGGCTTCCGCATGTCAAAGGTATACAACATTTCTTGTGTATATCACTCCGGCTGCGCCGTACACAGTATTTTTGCGCAGAACCCACGTCGAAATTTGCAAAAAAAAGTGCATAGTGCAAACCGAGTTTATTAATAAGCTAGTGGTAGGAAATTTGAAACATTTATCTTAAATAAAATGTGAATCCTTTTTTGCACGTGTATGTTAAAGTTTTTGGATTCGGGTTATGCGTTTGGACACAACAACCGAAAATCGTTGTACATTAACTAAACCGTACACAAGTTTCTCGATAAGGGGCAACTAATATTCTTTTTTGCTCGTTTATATAAAGCAGTGGATAAAAATATACGTATATGCGAAAGGTAAATTTATCTGTTTAAATGAACACCACCAATATTTCTTGCAAACACACATTGATTTACATCTTGTATTTCGCCTCCGACACAGAATTGTTTTCGAACAAAATTACGCAGAAACGCTTACTCGTTCGTTTTTAGGCATGCCATTGTTACGAATTTCGAAAGTTCGAAAATACGATTCGGATTGCAGCATACTATTTCTACGATTCGTAGCAAAATTCGAATACGAAAGAGTTGCAGAATAGGGGTAATAGAGAGAATAAAGATATGTCTGTATGTATTTTTTTTTTTTTGGTTTTTACCGACGATGAAGACATTTTTCTAAAATTTCCTCTGCAGAGAATAGCGAAGAACATAGAAATCATCAAACATTTTAATTTTAGAATTAAATGGCATAAGGTGATTTATTTAATATTGATTAGTTTTTAGATAGGCGACAACACTGTCTCAAAATATGGTATACAGCTATCTCATACACTTTTCATTTTATATACGGTTATATTGTATTAGTAAATATTTTATTTAAATACCCTTTTCGTAGTTTTTTTCGAAAGGTGGTAACCCTATTCAACATTTTTTTCTATATTAATATGGTTTATGCATTCTCAGCAACATGCGCTTCATTTATATTTATTTTTTTCTGATGTTTCAGATATGGCAACACCATTTTTCTAATTTCTTACAAACCTTCTACAGACAGAAAGAAACAAAATGAAATAAAAACGAAGCAAATCCGTTGAGCCGTTCTTGAGTTATACGAAAACACACGAACAGCAATTTATTTTTATATATAAAGATGTGAAAGAGTGTCGCAGTTAAATCGCGAAATTAAAGAATAAAAAATGTGTAACCATCGGAAGGTCTACCGCGACAAAAAATTAAAAGTCATATATCTCGCGTATTTATGGACCAATTTGTCTGCTTTTTACAACGCTTTTATTAACTGCAATGTTGTATGCCCAGACCACCATACTATAAATATAGCAAAGGTATTTATGGCAAACCTAGTCTAGATATCAACCTCGTCGTAGGTATCACATCAAAGACATACAATTAGAAAAACTCTAGAGATAGATGTCGCCTCGCCAGAAGAAGTTAAAAATATGCACTATATACGCTACAGCGTAAATGGACGATACGCCATTTCTTTAAATGAAATTAATTGCTGCTATATGTATGTATGTATGTACATATGTAAGCATATACTAAATGTGAGCAAACAACTTTTTGCTTGCATAGTCTTCTGTTCTCTTACACTGCAAGTTGAATTATTTTAATATCTATTGCAAAATTTTGTACATACAAGACTAAAAAGTAGAAAATAAATAAAATAAAATAAAACTTTTTAATATACAACGCTTTTATAAATGGACTAAAAAGTAGAAAATAATATTTCTCAGTCCCACAGAATTTGTTTTGTTTACTTTTGATTTTGAAATTTTAGTAAACGCAATTTTAACATGCTTTGGTAAAAACAACCATCTGCATAGCAATGCCCTAACTGAGTAGTTGGCGAAAACAGCATTTACAAATTTCGGGTTGTGTAGATCAAACTCCGTTAAGGGGAGGATCAAACTTGTTGGGGATGGTATGAGTATGATGAGCGCGTCATATTCATATCTATGGCAAGTTACAGCCAGTTTCACCAGATTCATTTAAGTGAAAATTACTTTGATTTTCGAATTTTTGGTTTCACCAATCCAGTGTAATTTGTTTTTAATTTCGATTTAAGTGACATATGCTCTTCACTTAAATAAAAATTAAATCAGAATAACCACACTCAGAGGTGTTACACCTTTCATCACCTGATCATTGTGTATCTGCTGCTTACTTGTATACCAGCCCTGCCAAAGCTTTCAAAAGTTCTCAGTACAAATGGAAGCTTTCGCTGGCCTGGTCTGTTTTACAACCACTTTTTACTCACTAAAATAAATAGCTTATTGAAACTGAAAATAATTTAAATGAGAATTAAATAAAAACTTTAATTAAAGTTAATTTTCGAGTTTATGGTTTCACCAAATTTGTTTCTAATTTTTATTTAAGTGACCTTTGCTCTTCACTTAAATACAAATTAAATCAGAATAGCCACACTCGAGAGATGTTACACGTTTAATCAGCTGATCAATATACACACACCACAATTTTGTGTATATGCTGCTTACTTGTATACCAGCCCTGCTTTTACCACACAGCGCGTAAAAGCTTTCAAAAGCTCTCAGTACAAATGAAAGCTTTCGCTGGCCAAGTCTGTTTTACAACCACTTTTTACTCACTTAAATAAAGCGCTTATCGAAACTGAAAATAATTTAAATGAGATTAAATAAAAAATTAAATTAAAGTGAATTTCCACTTAAATGAGATTGGAGAAACGCAGCCTTATACACATACATCAATGTCGTTGTGCATATGCGTACATCAGAGTGGTGGCGTTTCCCTGATATAGACGTACTTATATCCAAAATATGCTGAGTGGCGGGGAATATCAAAATAGGCACTCTTTGCTTACCACTGACTGCCAATATAGAAGTATTCCATATGTATATGGGTATTTCCTTGCGTCACATACGTGACAGAGTACGTTTCAATGAGATACAAACAAAGAAAAACATTTGTTTTCTTTTACTTTTTTTAGACCCTTGTAGAGCACATAATTGGCCTTTATATTTAGCCGAAAAACTAAAACAATCGAACCGCATGATCCTTAAATATAAGCAATGAGAGAGAGTAAAATAAAATAAAACTTTTTAATATACAACGCTGATGAAAGGTGTAACACCTCTGAGTGTGGTTATTCTGATTTAATTTTTATTTAAGTGAAGAGCATATGTCACTTAAATCGAAATTAAAAACAAATTACACTGGATTGGTGAAACCAAAAATTCGAAAATCAAAGTAATTTTCACTTAAATGAATCTGGTGAAACTGGCTGTAACTTGCCATAGATATGAATACGACGCGCTCATCATACTCATACCATCCCCAACAAGTTTGATCCTCCCCTTAACGGAGTTTGATCTACACAACCCGAAATTTGTAAATGCTGTTTTCGCCAACTACTCAGTTAGGGCATTGCTATGCAGATGGTTGTTTTTACCAAAGCATGTTAAAATTGCGTTTGCTTAAACATCCATATGTATGTATGTATGTATGTATGTGCTTTGGTGTGTTTATTCATACATACCCTGCAGAAAATCTGACTAGCCTAGAACTAGCGTAGAACTAGACCTTTTGCCGACAGTACCAGTTCTAGCTCAATACCCAAACAATGCTTTCAACTGTCCAGTTTTACACGGCGATGTCATTGGCGGTGGCAATTGTCGCCCAGTGCATTACTTTGCAACCAGTTTTTAACCGGTTCCATTTCGGACAGTTTTTTTTATAAGAAAACATTTTTGCGATTCGATTTTTGTTTTCGTTTTTTCTTTTCTTTTGCAGATTCCGTTTTTGTTACATATTTTATTTAATAAAAAAAATTGTAAGCGGCATGCAACAATTTAAGTTCATTAATTTTGAAAACTCACAACTGCCTCCACCGCGATTTGAACTCGCGACCAACGATGGTTGAGTCGGAGGTCCTCTCGCTGAGCTACTTTCGTATTGTAAGAGTAGTGAGCATTTGCACATATACACCGCAAGTTTCAACTGTCCCGTTCTGCATTCCTTTTGCACTAGTTCAGAGATAGTTCTGAGATATGTAGTTCGGAACTAGCGCTTTGTCAGACTGTCTCTAAATTTTACTGCAGGGTATCTACTTATGTATGTATGTATCAGGGCTGTTGCGAATATTCGCATTCGCAACTGCGGAGCTTCCGCAATAATTTTATGCGCATTCGCAATAATCAATGCGGAGCTTTTGCGAATGCGAATGTTGTTTTTGTAAAACGTATATCTGGGAAACAAAATGACAAATTTTAGCCAATATATTTTTGCCCCACATATAAGTATTTCTGTAGCAAAACTGTTTAGAAGTCAGATTTATCAGTTTTGATAAAATAGTCTCTAAACATATTCAGGCCTGTTCTGGTTTTCGATTTCGAGTGAATTTTTCGAATTCGATTTGACTACCTGTTCTGGGCTTCACACTTCGACTTAATTTTTCGATTTCAATTCGATTGCTTTTATGCAACTAATTAAAAATTGAATGTACTTTTTAGCCATACAATGAAATCGAGTTTAAGAAAAAGCTGTTCTGGTTTTCACATTAATACATGATTAAATGGAAATGAAACTAATTTCCAAAGTAAAGGGTTGCTATCTCTGTTAAGAAACAAGTGGAATACCTTGAAACAAATATGGCAAACAAATTAAGTAAGCCAAAGCTATTTTTAAAGCTTTTTGAGTTACATTTTTCGTTTCTAAGTAATTATAAATGATTTTTACAATTATTCAAAACTTTTAGTTGATTTGGTAATGCAAAAATATAAAACCAAACACTACTCTAAGGTTTGAAAAAATTGTTTTGCTTATACAAGGTAACCCTGTCATCTTGTTTACTTTTGTCAATCAGCTGTTAAGCTTAGTATCCAAAGAAGTAAGAAGTAAGAAAAGCAAAAACTCCATATAAAATGACGTACAAGAAATGGCTAAGAAATTTTCTTGAGTCAAATTTCCTTAAGGCAGTACGCAGTTCTTCAGAAATTTAGTACGCTTTCTACTACGGTTTTCTAAAGTTTTTTGTGAAAAAAGAGCACAAGGCAACCCAGGTTTGCAACAGAAATATATGCCCGTTCCATTATTTCTTGAGGAAAGAGTGAGGCAACAGGCTGTGAGGTATAAAAAATGTCAAAATTCCTTGGACACACACGCGAAATAATGGCAATTTTTTCTTGACCGTTTTCTTGAGAGCTGGATACTAAGCTTTAGCAGGAATACAAAAATTATGGCCGGCAAAATGTAAGTACAAGCTTTTGTTGAATTTATTGCAAATTTGTTTAATTTTAATGCATCTAAACGTTTTTATTTCAGGGGTAAACATAAGAACAGCCAACAAGAACAGATTTTTATTAATTGTATGCGTGAAAATGTAGATTTGGCAAAAGGTCACATAAAAGGTGACAAAGTCGCTGCGGACGCAAAATGGGCGAATGTTGTCTCCTCTCTCAATAGTGCTGGCCCGCCAATTAAAGATGTAGCTGGATGGAAAAAAGTAGTGTATATTGCTTGCATTATTGTATTTGTTTACTAAGTTTCCTTTTGTATAGGTATGGATTGATTGGAAAAGTACAATTCGCAAAAAGCTTGCACATAACAAAAAGGAAACAACTGCAACAGGTGGTGGTCCCTTTGCGCAGCTGCCATTAACTGCAGTGGAAGAAGAAATTGCTTCGTTTTGTGGTCTGTATTCGATGGCAGAGGGAATGAAAGGTAGCAAGACCTTTGGTTCTGTCAATGCAGCAATGGAAAGCAGCCAAAATGAAGAAAATTGTAGCGTACCAGACGCAGAAGAAGGTGAATCTCCTCCGAAGCCAAAACGAAGGCGACGTACGATGCCGGATGATTTAGAAGGCCTATGCAGTACCCAAAATGAGGTCTTGGAGCGTTTGGCTGAGAACTTGAAGCAGCTCAGTAGGAATATTGAAAGGCAAAATGGAATTCAAGAGGAAGTTCTTCAAATACTAAAAAATAAATTTCAATAGTTTTTTATGTGTATTTAACATATGTGAGCAATATCAAATGATCCCTTATACAAATAAATGAAATTCAAGAGCGACTATATATATATATATATATACATATATATAAATATATTCATATATAAATATGTGCCCAGTGTGTGTGTGAAAGTGGTTAAAGTAAC
>NW_023458555.1:77222205-77225520 GCF_013731165.1 Rhagoletis pomonella | reverse complement strand
CAGTTTTGCATCACTGTGCGTTGTGGTCTTGAACGTACATTAAACGATTAGCTGTCTGTAATTATATTCAGTTAACTATAAAGTTGTACTATGTAACTGTAGTAAAAAAACATACATATTTTTTTTACTCACTTTTTTTGTTTGATTTCGTTCTACTCTTATTTTGACATTTATCAAGCGAAAATCTGCACTCGACCATATTTATGTATGTACATACATATATATACCTAGATTTTGTGTAGTGATTTTATTTAAATAGCTTTCTTTCAAGTTCAAATATTAGCAGTTTGTTTTTGTTTTTTACAATTGTTTTCAACTGCTTTGTTAACCTTCGACATTTATTAGCTTGTCGTCATTTTCCTAGCAAATAGTTTGTTGAGTACTTTCTTGAAGAAATCGAATGTATGTACATTAGGGTGGTCCAAAAACAGTAAAGTCGGAATTGTAACGCTCTCACCCCCTAGGATTTTTCTATATCGAAATAAAGTATACCACTATTTTTTTATTTTGAAATCAAAAAATATTTAGAGGTCGCTGAAAGCGCTCAAAGTTTTCCATGGATTTTTATATGGCGAAAATACATTTTTTCGTAGAAATGGTATAGAATTCTTCAATATTTTTCGATCGGAAAACTCTGGTTCTCTTGAGGAGACTTTCAATAATAATACCCAATTGTTTATTTAATCATTTTTTAATACTAACGATTTTTTATTGGTCGCCCCATTGCATTTTTCGGGGTTTTTGGCCGACCTATAAGTTATAGTTGCAATGAAAAAATTGTTAAATAAACAATTGGGTATTATTATTGTGAATCTCCTGCAGATAAACAGAGTTTTCTGGTAGGAAAATATTGATTTTTAACTATTCTATACCATTTCTACGAAAAGTTTTTTCCGTTTATATTTTTGTTATATTTTGCTTAAACCCCTAATTTAAGGGTTGATGGTATCATAATAATTTTTTCCTTATTCTATACTAAATTTACTAAAAGAAAAACTAACGGTAATCGATTTTTGAATATGCCCGACTTCGCTCTTTATTTCAACCCTTACAATAAGGGATGTTGACATTCGTGCTATTTTTTTCCTTTAATCGACATAGCACGAACTTTGGCTGTCTGTATTCCTTATCGTTGCGTTATGTTCGAACATCATAATAAATATGTATCGAGGGCTTATATTCAATACCCTCTATCTGCAAAAACTCAATTTTTCAGGAGAGCAAAAAAACTGTTTTGGCTGCTGTTTTTAAAAGTGTTAATAATTTTAAGTACACACGCATGTCTTACAGGCTAACCTAATATTCGCGGCTTGCGTTTTGGTACGCACGCCGTAGAATTTTTTGTTTTGCGTCACCCGAAAATGGCTTGCGTGCGTTTGCATTTGATTTCATTGAGCGAAATGTCAAATCAAAATGTCACGCAGAACAAAAATTGGAAATTGAGTTAGCTTCATACGCGCGCCGTTCAATTTCGGTTGGTCTAATACAAGTTGTATGTGCATGAGAAATTTTTGACAGTAAATTGGCGGCGTGCGTGAATATTAGGTTAGCCTGTTAAATATTCACGCAATATACTAAAACTAGTTTTTTACTTTTAATTCATTTAATTTTAGTTTAAAGATCAGATAGAGATCATTGCAATTCGAATTATAACTATTTATATAGAAAAATTTGCTGATAGAGGGTTTTGCAGAATAATGAAAATGTCAGTTCTTTAGACGTAAATACTATGTTAAACCAAGATTTTAATGCAGAAATCATAGGTGTGAAAATTCGTTCCCTTCTATTCCGATGTGCCCAGGTAACCACATAATTTTAAATGTGTTTTTGTGTCAAAAGAGTATTTCACGTGATTTCGAATTTATATGAGAATCATTAGCACTGTTAAAAGAGGCTTCGCTGGCTGGTTTACTGTCCGTTCAGATGAGGAAATTTCCTTCGTTTATAGAGGCGAAACGTACAGCTGATTCGGCTGTAAATGCCGAGCAGTACGGGGGAAAATCACTGAAGACAATTGTAACACCCAGCCCTTTGGTTACCACCATATCTGGAACCGTCTGTGAAAATAAGCTCCCAGGTAATTTATGAGTATCAAACTGGGCAAATGCCCTTGCGGTAGAGTTTTTACTTTAGTAAGCATCGGATGATGTCGAAATCTTTGATGTAGCTTAATATACGAAATAAAGGTGATTGCTTGCTACATCAGTTTTTTTGTTGAAAGCAGGATTCGACGTGAGAGATAGCTTTTATTGGCGAGGTGGGAAATGCACGGATGCTTTTTCTCCTCTGCTACATAGTAAGGTGTTTCTAGCAATTTAAGATGTTTTTTTGCGCAGTGTCCATAAATTACGAGCCCAAAGTCAACTTTTACATAATGACAGTTCTGCTTAAAAGTAGGTTTATTGTAAAAAATCATTCCAAATATTTTCAATGTATCAGTATAGGGGAGGGGTGTTAGACAAGGAGAGGGTTGGATGTATGTATTTATTTGTATTTTCTGCATATGTGAAAAAATTAATTTGTCAGCTTAAATCTGAGCTCCTGAAGATTTGGACCAATTGATTAGATCGTTTAGTGTGTTAGAAAAAATAATTTTTACTTGCGTCAAGTCCTTAGTCTTAGAAAAAATTAAAATATCATTAGCGTATTTAGTTTGGCAATAGGAATAATAATAGCAGTTTCCCACTCTTGATGATATAACCCTTGAAATAAAATGTAGTTATGGAGTTTAATGACTCTATGTTTGATGGGATACGGATGATTTTTTAGAACGGGGTACGGGATTTTGTCTGCACCAGGGCTTTTGCCTGTCATCGAAGAGATGGTTGGTCAAACTCTTAAATAGATATGAGTAAGAGAGAATTGTGGGAATCTTCGGACCAAGTGGAGGCAAATAAACATATACACATCGCTCATTTACTTTAGTAGTGTCATAATCCAAAAAATACAAATCTTGAGTTGAGTATGCAGAAATTATCGCTACGTCTTCTTCTATTTCGTGTAAAAATATCATAGCTGTATCGATTAAGCCCTGTATGCAGCTCTCAAGAAAACGGTCAAGAAAAAATTGCCATTATTTCGCGTGTGTGTCCAAGGAATTTTGACATTTAACATTGATACTTCACAGCCTGTTGCCTCACTCTTTCCTCAAGAAATAATGGAACGGGCATATATTTCTGTTGCAAAACTGGGTTGCCTTATGCTCTTTCTTCACAAAAAACTTTAGAAAACCGTAGTAGAAAGCGTAGTAAATTTCTTAAGAACTGCATACTGCCTTAAGGAAATTTGACTCAAGAAAATTTCTTAGCCATTTCT
>NW_023458555.1:77219641-77222105 GCF_013731165.1 Rhagoletis pomonella | reverse complement strand
AAAAACGACCGACGCAAGCCCGATATTGCGCAATGTTTTTGTGCGGTTTAGGGGCTGTAGAACAGCGGCGTGTGCAAAGAAATTCTGGGTTGCATATCCCTTATAAGAGTTACCCAGTCAAACTTATAAATACATATAAAATTTTAAGACTTTAAATGACAAGAAACAAATGATATGCCTTTAAACTAGTAATATTATTCATAGTTTTCAAAAATTAATCCCTGCCAGCCAAAAGTATCAAAATGGGGCATTTGTGAACAAAACAGTATCGAAAGTATCAAAACACAAAATTTAGTAAAAAAAAGTATCAAAAATTATACAATTTTATCGAAACGGCAACGCTGTCCGTATATGCACCATCATCGTGAATCAATACAACACAACATATTGTGCGGTAACGAACAGAGACTGGCAAACGAAGCTGATTTTGTGACTATAATAGTAGCTACACACGACGAGCATATCCGCGCACATGTTCGCCAACATGCTGGCTGTCGTTTGCTACAAACGGCGAGCGGCTCATAAGTGATTTTGTACTCAAAGCGTAAACATGGAAAGGAAAGACGCGGATGATGCAATTGAAATACTTATGACTTAGGGTTTTTTATGTACATATGTGTTACTTAAATTTATTTATATTTTACTTATATGTATGTACATACATATACATATAGTAATTTAGCCTCATTTATCAAAAATTCAATTAACGCACATGGCTTGGATGCATTTATCCGCGATGTGCACCCTGCAAGCATCAACACAAAATGAGGTTGTCGTTTTTGTTTCCAATGCGATGTTCGCAAACCACGCTACAAACGACGAGCATGCTCGCTGAAAATCAAAATTATTTGATTTTTGGCGAGCATGCTCGCAAACCGCCCTACAAACGACGAACATGACCCGCAAGCCGCGCATGTGCGCGGATATGTTCGTCGTGTGTAGCCACTGTTACAGTCATCATCAGTACATCATCGCATTGGAAACAAAAACAACAACATCATTTTGTGTTGATGCTTGAAGTGTGCACATCGGCGGATAAATGCATCCAAGCCATGTTATTTCATTGAATTTTTGATAAATGAGGCTAAATTACTATAAGTACATGTATGTACGTACATACAAGTAAAGTATAAATAAATTTAAGTAACACATACATACAAAAGTTAAGTTAAAAGCATTGCAATTGCATCATCCGCGTCTTTCCTTTCCATGTTTACGCTTTGAGTACAAAATCACTTATGAGCCGCTCGCCGTCTGTAGTAAACGACAGCGAGCATGTTGGCGCATATGTGCGCGCAGATGTTCGTCGTGTGTAGCCAGTTTAAGCCTGCTCACATTAAAAACGGGGGATGAACGAACACCAGCGCATAGCGTACAGTGCTTGGAAATACAGCCACCACAAGTGAACGATACTGATCATGGTTGCCACTCGCAAACATTTTTTTCTACCAAAATCACTTAAGAAAAGTTACCAAAAGTTACCAAATCTTCGCTACCAAAATCTTCACTTCTTCACTGAGAAAAAACCATACTGAATAAAACTGCTATGTTTCATAACAAATGTGTATATACTTACAGCCCATTTCCGTGACTTAATAAATTCAATATTTTTATCATTTGTCAATTTTTGATTATTTATCAAGAACTCCCAGTTCTAGCACAGAAGTTTAAATCTATTTTCTTGATAAATTATCAAGATTGAAAATGCTATTGACAATTATAATAATTTTTTTTATTAGAAAATATTTTTCTTACAATTAATTGTTGCATGTGCCGTTATTCCATTTTCGTTGTTGGGTTCTCCGACAGGGTAGGTGTATGATCTAATGTGGAACGATTTTCCATCATCCCTTGTCAAATTTGGTTTGGAGACAAACCGGTTTCGACATTGTGCCAATTTCAGTGTAATTTTTCGTTCGGAATGTGACTCACGGAATAATGGCACCGGCACACAAAAAAAAAATTGCATGTGCTTTTAACCGTCCGTTTGACTCGTACGAAATTACGAGCAAATTGCGAAAATTGCAAATTTTTTTGCTATTTTTTTGCTTTTTCATAATTTAGTGTACGTGTCAAACGGACCTCAGATTTGGATTCAGTGGGTCGAAATACATGTCCGTAGGTGGGTCTAGTAAAAAGCACGCGACATTTATTTTTGTACCGGAATAATCAAAACGTTTTATGGACCTTACCGAAAATTGCCAGATGGCCAGTATTAAAATGTGTGATGGTAGAATTCAAAATTTATCGCAAAAATTCGAAAGTTGTTTTAGAAGTGCAGCCCTTGGTGCTGTCACTGTAATTCAAATATTTCCAGTATTCGAATATGAGATAACTTTAATTTTATCGAAGTATTTTGCAGAAGTGACAGTAGTGCTGCCACTG
Source organism: Rhagoletis pomonella (assembly GCF_013731165.1). Classification (NCBI taxonomy): domain Eukaryota; kingdom Metazoa; phylum Arthropoda; class Insecta; order Diptera; family Tephritidae; genus Rhagoletis; species Rhagoletis pomonella. Next base: position 77,219,720 of record NW_023458555.1, on the reverse strand, counting down.
AAACTCGAACGGCTTTTATGATTACTAGTTGCAAATTCTCAAAAATCAACGGAATTTTTTAGCCGCTTGAAACTTGCAC
>NW_023458555.1:77215413-77219541 GCF_013731165.1 Rhagoletis pomonella | reverse complement strand
ATATGGGGCATTTCACCTCAAGTGACCCAACTTTTGAAATCTATGTCTTCCGATCGGGATGAAATTTGCACCAAGGTTAGTCCTAAAAAATAGTAGTTATGACACAATCGGTCAAACACACTCCGAGTTGGAGGGTCTAGAATTTTGACATTTTGGTCAAACGGCCATTTTTTCGGATCCATATAACTAATTACCTATTGTATTTAGAAAATTTTTTCAGGAATGTTTTCGATAGATTTCTCTTCAGTCTTTACAAATTTTATTTTTTTTTTAATTAAAATGATTTTTTTTTTAATTTTTTTTTAAATAAAAAATAATTTTTATGTTTTTTTTCAAAAAGGGGTATTTTTTATTTATATATTTTCTTTAAGAGCTTTGTGGTCGCTTAGTGGGATGCAACTTGTGTATCAATCAAAATTAGCGTTTAGTAACTCGAAACAGCGGTTTTTTTAATTTTTAATATATGACCTATTGTCTTCTTTTTTTCCTATTATTGTGTAAGTGTCTCGGAAACCTGAAAATAAAACTTATATGAGAAGGTATATACAATTACCTTTCCAATGGTATATAACACGCCTAACCAAAGTTTCATACCCTCGATACTGCCATTCCCGTAGTTAAGGATGATTAAGATTTTTCGTAGTCTAACACAGCAGGTACTCGATTTTGTGCATCCAAACTCTTTATTAATAGCTTTGCAGAATTTTAAGTATTAGATTTGCATAGCTTGCAGTTTTAACTAATCCGTCTAAAAATATGTGTTGTTAACAAAAAAGCAATGGAAAAGGAAATAGGTATTAAGCGGAAAACAACGAAAAAAGGAAGTGTCTTTTCGTTGAGTTTTTCCATCCTGTTCATCACAGAATGGTAAGAGAAACTCAAGTGGGTGTTTCATTCAATTCCGTACCAATTCAATGCTTAACGTTATGCTTACTTCATTGTATCAACGATGAAAAACTGAAGCCTTATGTGGAAATTGAGAGCATAATTACGAATTAGATTACGCATACAATTTTGTGTTTTTTATTTATTTTATAGCTGTAGGGGGGCGGCAGCTGCACCCCTGTCCCTACCTGGCTACGCCCTTGGTTGCAACTCAAGTTCCGCCGGTAAAAAATGCATCGTTCTTGCCGTAAATCGTTATATTATCCATTCAATACCATGTATGTACCATCCAGATTGAATTTCTTTCTTTTCGTCTGAAACGATGACCTAAGCCGAACGAAAAATGACACTGAAGATGGCACAACGCCGAAACCGGTTTGTCCCCAAACCAAGTTTAACAAGGGATGACGGAAATTCGTTCCAAAATACATCATACATAATACATCTAAGCCAACTTCTTAATAGTAAATTTTAAGGTAAAATAACCATTTTAACAACTTGTAGAAGTCTGTCAATTGACATGCTTTTGCTAGCGAAATCCTTTCGAGCAGCTTTAGAATGTAGTAAAAGACGCGGAGTCGCGATCATTTCACCGTACTCGAGTAGTAATGTTTTAGGGCCGTGCAAAATGTTTGACGGGATCTGAACATTTTCCTGTTAACTTCTGGCAAATTGTGATGGAAACCAACAATATTCGGACCCTTGTGCTCTCGTGACCTCAATCCAATGGAAAATGTGTGGAGAATACTGGCAAAGAAAGTTTATGCTGATAATCGCCAATTTGAAAACGTTATGTGGCTTAAATTGGCGGTTTTGCAAGAGTGACATCAACTGGATGCCGCTTTACTGAAGGCATTATCAGTCCAATTCTTAATTTTCTCGGGGAGTTTATTCTCCGGGAATTTGTTTCTCCCGAGAAAGAAATCCTCCAATAATTAACTCCCAGGGAGTAGCATTTTCCCCGAAAATTTGGGAGGAGGAAATTGGAGCTTTGAAAAAGCTGTTTAACACTTTTTTGACAGCTCAACTCCGCCATTTAATGTAAAAAATCCTCAGGGAATTTTTGTTCATGATAGGAGGAAAGGGAAAAGAGAAAACTCCCAGGGAGTTTCTGCTCAGAATCGGCCTGTATGTCTAAGTATAAGGAAGACCATTTTTCTGTTAATTAAAGTCAATGGAGCACAAATAGAGAATAAGAAGGACATATTTGCATGTTTTACTCATTTTATTGGGATTTCTTTGTTTGGATTTATAGTTTTGCAACAAGTAATTTTTAGATTTTTGTAATTCTTTTAAATAAGGTTATGATTATAAGAAAATTAACCACTCTATTTTAACCCTAGAATACTAACCTTATTTTTTATTCCTTTAATACTAACGTTCGCCTATGAGGCTACTTACAAATTTTGTCTTTTTAAAACCTTACATTTATTTAAAAAATGCACTTAATCATATTTCATATGTTGCCAAAGTAAAAAAAAATAAAATTACCTAATATTTTTTTAATATTAATAAAAGTAATTCGTATTGAAATTTAACACATATTTTATCATCTTTTTGGGAGGGGTAATTAAAAAAAAAAGTTATTTTAAAACGAACGAACTCAAACATTCCATAAATTATCTCAAAGGTATTCGTATTTACTTTCACACTTAAAAGGAATTCATTGTTTATTTTTTCTATTGTGACTTGTACCTACCAATGAAATCGACTTTTTTGTATCACATTAAGCCTTATGAATAAAAACTAAGCAATTGATTTTTCTTAAAATTTCAGACCTTGAAATCTCAAGAAAAAACAACTGCTTAGTTTTTTTTATTCATAAGGCCCATTCACTGAAATCTTCTTCCAAATTGTCCTCACTATCGCTTCCACTCAACGATATTTCTTCCAACCATTTTAGAATTTGTTCTTCATAGGTACCCTTCTCAAAAAGTAAAAAAAAAATATTAAGTTTAAAACAGCCAACAAACATGTTAAAAACTGAAATGAGTACAGCAAACAAAATTTCCTCCCGCGCTATTAATGAACGAATATACATATCGACACCTGAGTGGAATATCGGCGGCCAGTTCGAAAACGTCCTATCTCAGAAAACTTTTCAGAATTTGGTTCAAGAACGCCCTACCTCAACTGAAAATATATTGAAAATATTTTAGATAGGGCGTTTTTGATCAGAATTCCGAAATAGGGTGTTCTTGAAAAGTTTTCTGAGATAGGGCGTTTTCGAACTGGCTACCGAGATAGGTCGATCTCTCAGGTGTCGCAAAAGGTATGTCACAGATAACGCGTCAAAATTACTTTCGCTTTGTTGCATATAACAGGATGAAAAGTTATCGATATAAGTAGGTATCGATACATTCGGTTTACTCATTTAAGTAGGTATCGATACTTTGAAGGTATCGGAACGTCCCTAGGCATACTACAATTTTTTTTTTGAGTCTCACCTTCGATAACTAATGTGGAATAAATTAGTATTCGATTCCAGAACTAGGCTATTGGCCTACAAAACGGAACCTTCGTTATCGAATGTATTTTTTCCTGCGTTATGAATTCGAAATCCAACCTATTATCCAATTGACATTTTAATGTGGGAGAGTGATTGTCTTATATTTCCCTTCGAAAATAAGGTGGATTTCACTTCCTCTCTTGTTACTATGGTTTTCGGTTTTTTTTTCGAACCTATTTGGAGTGTATTTCCAATATACTATGAACGTTGGAAAACTAAGGTTGGTTATGAGTTCGTTCTGAGTTCGATATGCATATTTACGGTGACCATATTAACCAACGTTAAATAAAGGACATTTTTTTCAAAATGATTTGGGAATACGTACATACAACTTGTATGATAAAAGTACCTTACCCATATCGTAATTTAAATCAAATATTTACCAGCTAATTTTATTATTTAATTGTACAAGTTCCCCTGCTGTAGCGAAAAATTAAGCCAAATCCTTTTCAAGGACTTTACCATCCTTCGCTACCATAATGCGTTTACTATAATTCATACTGCACGACGAAGCCAGCGCATAGTGGTTCAAAATTAGAATTTAATAATCATAATTCACCGGAGCCTTCATTTTTCAACCAATTTTTACTAAAAACTAAAAAAAAATATTTATTTTGGTGAACATTTTTTTATATTTCAATTTTTTTTGTGTAATTTTTTCGTTTTTTAGTTTTTTTGTTATGTAACATATGGGGCATTTCACCTCAAGTGACCCAACTTTTGAAATCTATGTC
>NW_023458555.1:77214178-77215313 GCF_013731165.1 Rhagoletis pomonella | reverse complement strand
CTTTTAATATAAGGCGACATTATTTGTCATGGTAAAAAAGTCAAACTGCCGAACTGTGTAAACCAATTTAAAGTTTTTTGTAATGGGTTTTATGTATATATGTATGTACGATACGGCAATTTAATATATTTAGTATACTTTATTGAATACTGAGTTTTTTACAAAGTTTATAAATTTTAAATTCGTGAATTTTGTTGTTGAATAAACTATCATTTTTTAAAACATTAGTTTAATGAAATTAAATTAAAAAACTTTTCATGCACGTACATATGTACTTATAAAATTTAATTTCATAATTCATTATTTGAAATTATTTCTTCATTATTTTTTTATTATATTTTATTATTTTCGTTTCATATTCATAATACAAATTAAATATAAATTTGTAAGAGCGTTTTCTAACACGCGCAAAAAACGACGCACTTTTGTACAATATAGAAAAGTGGCAACTGTTACTCAGCGCGATTCACGAATACCATGACAAAATGAGACTGTATTGGTGTGCCCATCTATGTTCTAGACCCTCCAACTCGGAGTGTGTTTGACCGATCCCATTGAAATTTTGTGTCATAACTACTATTTTTTAGGACTAACCTTGGTGCAAATTTCATCCCGATCGGAAGACATAGATTTCAAAAGTTGAGTCACTTGAGGTGAAATGCCCCATATACATTAAAAAAATATACGCACGAATTGATAAATTCCTCCTTTTTTGAAGTCGGTCAAAACATGCAAAATGTCGCCAGTGTGTATATATGTACATATGTTAACAGTGCTACAAATTTTGTGATGATACGAGGCAATATTCATTATACCCGAGCGCACTTGTGCACAACTTTGTTCACATAACAATTGTTGTACCAGGCAAAACAAATCGAGATAGATATAGACTAATGTATACATAAATGATTAGAATGAAAAGAGAAATCGAGTAAGCGGTGACTGTCTGTCCGTCCGTCCGTGCACACGATAACTCGAGTAAAAATGTAGATATCTTAACGAAACTTGGTACATGCACTTCTTTTGGGCGTAGGACGGATGGTATTGAAAATGGGCGAAATCGGACAATAACCACGCCTACCTCCCATATAACGGTAATTTTCAGAAATACGAAAACTGCGATATGTTAGTAAAT
>NW_023458555.1:77212526-77214078 GCF_013731165.1 Rhagoletis pomonella | reverse complement strand
TGTAAACCCTAAGTAATGTGCCAGTTTTAAGTGGATAGAAATTACCGTTTATTTGTTAGCATTTTTTTGCTTCCATACATATAACGAATAAACTTCGGCAAAAAAATTTTAAAATATCAATAGTAATATTTAGCCACTTGAAGCTTCCACACTATTACACTAAAATTGAATGGGCTAAAAAACTGTGTACTCACAAAAATTTCAACACCTCCGAGAAAAAAGTTTGGAATTTGGATGAAAATTTAATGAATTTTTTTTCAGTGTTCTGCAATGTTCTAAGCTTGGGTTTATATGGTATTTGTTAGGGAATGAACTGCATTTTAATTGAAACATCTTAAAAATTTATAAATAAATATTAGGGGCGTACAATATCATTTTGAATTTGGCCTAAAATAATATGTCCAACACTGTATATACAAATGTATGTAAAAACATGCAATACACATACCCACACACACATATTGGTTTAGGATGGTGCGAAAAGAGGAGAAAAAACAAATGCTAATAAAAAAAATAAACCATTTACAAAAATAAAGAAATATACTATATAGAAATTACAGTCGATCAGTGTGGGACATAGCGAGCAGCCATAAAAAGCACGAAAATGCGAAACAAAAGCGCACACGAGCGCGTGTTGTCATCGAAGAAAGCAACAAGATTCGAGAGTGAAGTCGATGAGTTGGCGCTGACTGAGAGGCGAACAGGTTTTAGTAGATACATACATATGTATACGAGATGCAATAAAGGCCATTCCGCGCAAATATTGCACATTTCTTATTTGTAGAAAGGGAAATGCAGCGCACATAAATACATACTCGTAAGTACATACATACGTGCATGCATATCTAGCATACCGAACAAAGTCGGAGAGTGGGCTTGAAGATGAGAAAAACGTTGACTACACCGTTGGGAAAAGGTAGAATTGAACCTTGAACAATGGGAGCGCGCGTACACGAAGATTGGTATGGAATGAAATGGAGAAGGAGAATGAGGTATGCGCGCGCAATCTTACGCCAAAGCAGACATAAAATAAAATAATATACAGCAGAAAAGTAAAGGCACAAACAGGGTTGCCACTTTCATAAATTGTTACCAAAATTGGTATAAAAAATTTGAGTTGCTAAAGATGTAAATTTTTTCTCATTTTGGTAGATTTTTGTTGAATTATTTTGTTTGAAAAACAAATAAAACTTTTGTTCCCGTTTTATTTTTCGTAGTTATCTTTTTATTACAAATTTCTTTCCAAAAGTGCAGTCTACTTTATTGCATTAATTCTCGAACGCTTTAATGCACACTTTTTATATACATATGTACGTATAAATCAGAGTTGTGAAAAATGCATTAATGTACAAAATTAATCCATTAACTTTTGAAATTTAATGCAAATGAAAATTTTAATGAATTAATTCTGAAAAATATAATGCCAATGGAAATTATTTTCATTAAATTATCCAAACTAATGCTAATGAAAAAATTTTAATACATTAAAATGTTTAATGATTTTGTGCGTTTGCATTAATAAAAACCATTAAATTTATTTTCTAGTGAAATA
>NW_023458555.1:77201281-77212426 GCF_013731165.1 Rhagoletis pomonella | reverse complement strand
GACATAGATTTCAAAAGTTGGGTCACTTGAGGTGAAATGCCCCATATATTAACTGGAACAACATTTTCTTCAATATTGGTACTTTTCTGTTTTTTGCACTAAAAAATTTAATATAATCAAATAAAAATTCACAAATCAGACTGAACTGGTCTCTTGCAAATATTGTAAGCTTTCATGAAAGAAAAATAAAAATTAATCAAATTAAGTGAAAAATTATGCCTCCAGTGAATTAAGAACACTAAATGCCAGTTTTGAACTCAAACTCAGCGTGCAAGACGATCCTGGGCGCAACTTTGCCTGCGCTTTATAGATTGTACAAAGATTACCGATTAAATAGAAACCCTTTAGTGCGAAACAAACTGGCGAAGGTTTTCATTATATTCTATAAGGGATATTTTTATTTTTCATATTCTGTGTTTAAAAATTTACCTCTGAAAAATTCAGAGCTGGTTTAAAGGACAGTTACAGAAATAAAGGACAAAAGGCGCCCTTTATTTTGAAAAAAATTATATAGGGCAGGGTAACCCCCTGTCCTTTAAAATAAAGGACGGATGGTCACCGTACGCATATAAGATATCAAAGTATTTTCGAACGTTCGCCAAAATGTTTATAGGGAAGCTTTTGTGCCCAACATGAAAATTCATAATCATGAAAGTTAATTTTTTGCCAAGTTTATCGACTCTTTTATATGCAAATTGTATATACATATTTACATGCATGTATTTGCACAAATTTTATTACATTTTAGGGATGGACGGCCTTATATTCAAAGAAGACATAGTTCAAATGAAAGTAAAGCCATACGCCAAAGTGCAATGGCCAACAAAGAAACGAACTCGTTTCAAGTGAGTAAACAACAGGGCTATTCATATAAATGCGTAAACGTACTTAATTTTTTATGGAAACCCGGTTTATTTACGAGGTTTACGCGGTTACGAGGCATTCACGCGTTTAGATGAATACCAATAATGTGGTTAATTTATGTGCATGTGGCATACCTTCATATATATATTTTGATTGTTTAGGTTATACCTCGCACCCAACGTCTCCATTCAAATGAACATCGACCTCTCAAAGAGACTGAGCTGATTGCGTTGCTTATTCCAAAACTAGAAGAAGTCAAACGCAAGCAAGACATAGAGGATAGGGCTCGATTCGACGTAAGTATTAAAAAGAACACGAGGGAAAAAATTCACGTATTTATCTTTTTATACCTACTTAAGCGTTTCACGGATGATTCATTACCGACAAATGAAAGGCTTGCCAGCGATCGTGCGTTTGCAGAAGCGATTCGTGAAAAATTTGCTTTGGAGGAAGACAATGACCAGGACATACTTGATCAGCACGTATCGAGAGTTTGGAAGGATCAAACTCCTCACCGTTCACCTGGCACTGTGTCGCCTTGCCCACCCCTGCCAACTCGGAGACGAACAATAACCCACGATTCTGGAATGCTTAGCGACGGTGCAATGAGCATAGGTGAGTCATGACAACATATGCATGTACATATACTATATATGTATATATATGAATAATATTTTACACAGCGCATAGTGGTTCAAGTAGACCACGAGCTCAGGACCAAAAAAACACTCCTCTCCCCGGTAGCGAAGACACTAGAGGCCTTGTTACTCCCGTATTTTGCGAACCACCTGACCCCAGCGAAGCATCAGCATGGTTCCCGTAAAGTCACTCGTCAGTAATGTTTAGAGAGAAATCAAGCAAACCTCGAAAAATAAAATAGGGGGTTCTACAGGGTGTTGTCCTTTCCCCACTACTGTTTAACTTTTATATTTCCAAGCTCCCTCTACCACCAGAGGGAGTCTCGATTGTCTCTTACACTGACGATTGTTCGATATTGGCGTCTGGGAATGAAATTGATGACATGTGCTCGAAAGTAAACTGGTATCTGTCCGAACTTTCTCGCTTCTTCACTGCTAGGAGTCTAACCCTCTCCCCTACAAAAGCCTCTGCGGCGTTTTTTACCACCTGGACGCAGTAGGTCGGACTAACGCTAGGTATTCACGTCGATGAGACACAAATTCCGACGGTGCATAATCCTAAAATTCTCGTGGTAACATTCGACATTCTGCTCTCCTTCTCTGCGCGCACAACCGCAATTGTCAACAAAGTACAGAGCCGCAACAAGGTCCTCAAGTCGCTAGCCGGCAGTACCTGGGGAAAATACAGAGAAACGTTGCTGGCAACATACAAGGCAATTGGTCGGCCGGTTCTAAATTACGCAGCACCAGTGTGGTCGCCGGAGACCAGTAGGACGCAGCGGATGAAGCTACAGATAGCACAAAACACCGCACTACGGACAGCGACCGGATGCCTTCTGATGTCGCCAGAACACCACCTGCACGACGAGCGAAAATGCTCCTCATAAAGGAGCACAACACATTGCTCTGCAAGCAATTCCTAGTAGGGACCACAGACGTGGACACCCGAAAAGACACCTGCTTGCAGAGGAGCCCTCGCCAAGGCATGTCAGGAGGCATCTATACGAACTGACGGACGAAGTCCAGAGGTTCATAAAGCAACCTCTGGACCCGTCAGCTTATCGATAGGCCTTGAGCGGCATTCACAGGGAGTCAGTCTCAAGTAACGTGGACTCCAGACCTGTGAATGCCGTTCTGGGCACACAACCAGCAGACATAGACGAGACCGAGCTTCGTCTGCCTCGGGAGACACGGTCCACAATAGCCCTGGCTACTGCAGCAGGTTTAACTCATACCTGAGCAGATTAGATTCAGATGTGCCAAACGAATGTCAGGCATGCGGAGAGACACCCCACGACTCAAATCATCTCTTCGTATGCCCGAAAAACCCAACGCAACTAACACCTCTGTCGCTGTGGGCAGACCCTATAGAGGCTGCACGCTTCTTGGGTCTTCCGTTAGTTGAGCTTGACGACAGCGACTGAGATACTAACCGATCTGGGCGGGGCTGTTGTAGCCGCTACAACAACAACAACCAAAAGACTCATACTTCAGATCAATTGAAATTTTATATGAGCTTAGCTTGTTATATATAAATCGAGGTCCAGAGGACTGGCTGATCATGCGTTTTAAGCTATTAAAGATGTCAATAATAACCAAATACTTAAAATACTTCAAATGACTTGAAATTTTGATAGAATTTTATTTACAGCATATAGAAAATTAACTCGAGGGTGCCTGTCAATCAGTATGGTCTTAAAGTACTGCCAGCCCATGTTTAAAGTGCATTGTTGCAAGTACAAGTCAACATAATTCAGATGGGTGACAACGCCTTTTGACAGTACACTAGTAATATTATATGATGAAATATCATATGAAAAATGCCAAAAACGTCTGCCAAAAAAGCATGAATAATAAATAGAATACAATATTGTGCATTCCGGCGGAGATGGCATTTCTCAAGTAAAAGTAAACAAAGCCGAATAGGATGATAAAAGAAACTGTCAAAACAGTAAATTTTCTTAATATTTAATCTTTATATAGGAAACATGGTTTAATTGTGTTAAATTATAAGAATATACGGTTTACGAAAATAAATAACAAAGAAAATGTAAAACGGTGATTTTTGTGAAAGTATTAGTGAATTTCAGTATATTTAAAGTTCCTGAGGCATTCTTTACTTTTACTTGAGAATTTCCAAAACCGGAAAAACCAAAGTAGCTGTGATAGGTAAAGAAGCGATAGGTGCAAATAGTGAATTAATAATTTTAAAACGAAACAATGCGTTGTCGACAAATGGCTCTGCAAACAAAATGTGGAGAAGAAGCTACAGAATTCAGGAAGCAGCAAATTCTTAGAACAGAGAGTAGGGTTGAAACGATATGAGTAAATACAAGTACATACTCGATACTTTTTGATCGATATCAAGTAATGTTGGTATCGATACTTTTGAACCAAGTACTGAGTAGGTATCGCAATAGCACGTATTTATGAGGTGGCACAGAAAAATATTTATTTTTTTCACTGCTTTCCTATTTCACAAATTTATTGGTGCTCATATTTAGTAAGTTCAGTTAGAAAACCATTCAAAAGTTTGGAAGGAAATAAGTTTCTTTCCTCTTTTCTAAAATTTTCGGACTATCTAATACGTGGTGTTGCATTTGGCGGATACGAGATATTCCGCGCCAAGCGGCGATTTGTATATACATTTGCTTCAGGTTATATTTTGTCTTTTTTCTATCTAGATCCCTACCTCGACCCTTTTCGCTCTAATTACATTTATGTTATTCTGCTTTCCTTTATCTTTATACTCTATTGTTCATATAAAAGTAAAGTCTTTAAATTTACCTTGGTCTTCATCTTTGTTTATATCTTTGCTTTTATCATCCTCTTCATCTACATATTTTTCTAGATGATGTGAGGTATGATCAGGGTTCGGATTTGCCTCATTTTAGCCCCTCGCTCGCTCGTTAGTTTGCTCTGAGCTTGCGCAACTCACGAGCAACAGGCGAGGCTGTTTGCAAACGAGCACTCGTTAAGTACGCGCTGAGCAGCCAGCGAGCGAGTAAGCAAACGAGGGCAGCGCAAGAGTAGACCAAAGTAGAGACAAACGAGGACCTCATTAGCTCTGCCCTCGCGAGGGCGTCGTTGCGAGCGAGGCACTCATTTGCAGCAGCAGACGAGCGAGACGAGTAAATAAGCGAGGCAAATGAGGCAAGCAAAGCGATTGTTTGGTCAGAATAAATGTATGGGTAAAAATTGCATCAACTAAAAATTTCGAGTAAAGGATTGTATATACACATGCAGGCATACATACATATATACACATATGTATGTGTTTATTTAATTATGTACATATACATATATTCTCATGCACAGAAAAATAGTTGCGTGCTATTTTGACCAGTTATACCTACTATGTAGGTACATATGTGCATACATATCTAGGTATGTATAATTTTTTAATGCTCAATAATTTCAACTTATTATACATGAAAGAAAGACCATACAAGTCCAAGCAAGTTTCATACTTTATAAAAAAATTTGAAAATTTCAAGTTTTATGAAAATTTTAAACTTTTTAATCAGATTAATAGAGCAATGCTTGGTATTGTTATATCACATTACATTTTAGTATAATTATAATAAAGAAAAAGTATGCCTTCTACAATGAAGCTTGGCAGAGAATGCTTTGGCCACTAAATAAACATATTAATGAGAGATAAATTACTATTTCATATCAATGATTGCATGAAAAATAATATTTCTTGCCCTGATTTGATTACAAGGAAAAAAAAACATTTCACATAATTTTATTTGTTTGCAATAGCTGACTACGACGCACGCGATCTTTCTGTTTTGTGTTGGCCTTAGCGTTGCCAAATTTTGGCATTGAAATTCAACGCCAACGCAACGCCAAAGTTGTATGTGAACCGGGATATATTCTTTGTTTACGCAAATTTTCTCATGTCTACATATACATACATATATATGTCCTTGAACAACAGGCCACAAATAAACTTGTTCACAAAGGATTATGTACATCTATCTATATATATATAATAATAGCCGTTTTCGTTGTTCGGAGATAACTCAAAAACTACTGCATAGATTTCAGTCAAATTTTCAGAAAACTGCCTGGCGCTGGGGTCGAGTTATTTATAAAAGTCGTATTTATGCACCGATTTCGTTCAAATTCAAAACATGTGCTGCCTTCATAATGAAAAATGCGCATGCGGAAAATAGACTCGCCAGGTGGCGCTGGAGTCGAGTTATTTATAAAATGGAAAATACGTTTACCAAACTCAGACTCGCTAGGAGGCGCGGAAGGCGAGTTATTTATAAAAGTTGTATTTATGAACCGATTTCGTAAGCTACCTGCATGATGAAAAAAGCACTTGCGGACCCGCTAGGTGGTGCTGGAGTGGAGTTATTTATAAAGCCGTATTTATGAACCCATTTTGTGAATACAAATTCGAAACGTTTATTACTTTCATGATGATTTTTTTTTCATTCGAAGCATATTACATACATAAAAAGATAGCCATTTCCGTTTTTCGGACTAAACTCGAAAACCAGTCAAATTGTCGGAGGTTATACCTTGCACATATGGTCCTATTATAGGCTACTAGAAAACACGCTGGTGGCGCTGGAGTAGAGTTACTTATAAAAGTCGTATTTATTAACCGATTTCGTTCAAATTCGCAGGGTGACTACCCGTATGATGAAAGATTCCTTTGCTAAACATGGACCCGCTGGAGTTTAGGTATTTAGAAAATCCGTATTTTTTATAAAATCTGATTGGAATTCATAATGTGTATTCATTTCATGACAAGCAAAGGTTTTGCAGAAAAGGGACCCAATAGATGACGCTGCAGCCGAAATATATAGAAACCCCACGGTGTTTGTTCTGCTTTGGCCCTATGTTTATCTAAGACGAATTTACTTTTCAGATGACTAAATCAAGGATGGGTTTAAGTATGCATATAAAGACCATAACACTGTGTAAGCGTGATCTTACATCTACCTCCGATTGAGGAAGTTGCGTGAGGCGGCCGTTATTACAGCAGTAAGGCTCAAAGAAACCAATTCATAATAATTGAGACGAATTGTAAAAGTGGCAAATTGAAAATGAAAGATTCGATCACATCTGTCCAAGACGGAACACGATAGGTATACCAATGGCTTCATTTGAACGATATTGAACGATTGACGATTCTTGGCCCTCCTATAATTGAAAACGCTCATCTGTGCTCTTGAGTTTCCGTATAAGGACTTTTATTGGCTTACATAGCACATCGGACCAATGCTGAAGTTGCAGGTGGAAATAAGACCATCGGTAAAACGCATGACATCGAAAGGGATTAGTATTCCATATGGAATCACAGCGCTACTATTCTTGGCATATGCGTGAGGAGAATTCCGCTTTTTAGTCGTTTCAATTTAAACTAAAAATGTTTACTTTACAGACTGCATTTGCTTTAAAGGCTATTTTTGTATTGGCCAACGCAAAAGATCTTATTAGGCGCCACGAAGCAAGCGGGCATTTGCTAGTATATATATAAAATAATAGCCGTTTTCGTTGTTCGGAGTTAACTCAAAAACTACTGCATAGATTTCAGTCAAATTTTCAGAGGTTATACCTTGCATATATGGTCCTATTATAGGCTACCAGAAAACTCGGTATGTGGCGCTGGGGTCGAGTTATTTATAAAAATCGAATTTATGAACCGACTAGCAAATGCCCGCTTGCTTCGCGGCGCCTAATAAGATCTTTTGCGTTGGCTAATTCAAAAATAGCGTTTAAAAGCAAAAGCAGTCTGTAAAGTAAACATTTTTAGTTTAAATTGAAACGACTAAAAAACGGAATCCTCCTCACGCATATACCAAGAATAGTAGCGCTGTGATTCCATATTGCATACTAATCCCTTTCGATGTAATGCGTTTTACCTATGGTCTTATTTCCACCTATGAGATCTCTGCCAAGCGTGCGTAATATTCTTCTATGATCCTGCAACTTCAGCATTCCAGTCCTTAAACGGAAATTCAAGAGCACAGATGAGCGTTTTCAATTATAGGAGGGCCAAGGATCCTCGCTTCCCCACAGGATGAAAAGTTTTCGCGTACATTGGCTAAATGAGTGGTGTGATCTCATGAATATCGTTCAAATAAAGCCGTTGATATAATTATCGTGTTCCTTCTTGGACAGATGTGGTCGAATCTTTCCTTGTCAATTTGCCACTGTTACAATTTATGTTAATATTTATTAATTGGTTTCTTTAAGTCTTCCTGCTGTAATAACGGCCGCCTCAAGCAACTTCTTCAATCGGAGGTAGATGTAAGATCACGCTTACACAGTCTTACGGTCTTTATATGCATACCTAAACGCATCCCTGATTTAGCCAACTGAAAAGTAAATTCGTCTAAGATAAATATAGGGCCAAAGCAGAACAAGCCCCGCGGGGGTTGCTATATATTTCGGGTGCAGCGTCATCCATTGGGTCCCTTTTCTGCAAAACCTTTGCTTGTCATGAAATGAATACGAATTATGAATTCCAATCAGACTTTATAAAAAATACGGATTTTCTAAATACCTAAACTCCAGCGGTCCATTTTTAGCAAAGGAATTTTTCATTATACAGGTAGTCACGCTGCGAATTTGAACGAAATCTGTTAATAAATACGACTTTTATAAGTAACTCTACTCAAGCGCCACCAGCGTGTTTTCTAGTAGCCTATAATAGGACAATATATGCAAGTTATAACCTCCGACAATTTGACTGGGCTCTATTGAGTGGTTTTTGAGTTTAGTCCGAAAAACAGAAATGGCTATCATTTTATGTATGTAATCTTCCTTATCCTGAGTTTCGCCGGAAAAAAAATTCACGCGAAAATTTTGATTACCCCCATAGTAAGTACATGGAAACCAAAAGCGAAAACTGAACCGGTTCAGGGAAGATGAGACTCATGATAGGGCTGAATATGTTTCGAATTAAAAAAAAATCATCATGAAAGTAATAAACGTGTCGAGTGTGTATTAACAAAATATGTTCATAAATACGGCTTTTATAAATCACTCGACTCCAGCACCACCTAGCGGGTCCGTTTTTCGCAAGTACTTTTTCATCATGCTTACGAAATCGGTTCATAAATACAACTTTTATAAATAACTCGCCTCCCGCGCCACCTATCGTATTTTCCATTATACTGAAACTATACCGTTTGAATTTGAAAGAAATCGGTTCATAAATACGACTTTTATAAATAACTCGACTCCCGCGCCACCTAGCGGGTCTATTTTTGGTTAACGTGTTTGCCATCATGCTGGTAGCTTACATTTTGAATTTAAAATAAATCGGTTCATAAATACGATTTTTATAAATAACTCGACCCCAGCGCCACCTACCGAGTTTTCAGGTAGCCTATAATAGGACCATATATGCAAGGTATAACCTCTGAAAATTTGACTGAAATCTATGCAGTAGTTTTTGAGTTAACTCCGATATATATAGATATTACCCTTCATATCAATTCAGGTCTATTACATGCGCCCCACGCTTTTCATTTTCAATCTCATAAATTGTTTTTAATGACTTTTGCTAAAATTTCAAAATAAAAAGTTATCAAACCAAATTCTATATGACTGAGAAATATTATTTTCTACTTTTTAGTCCATTTATAAAAGCGTTGCATATTAAAATTTTTTTTTATATTATTTATTTTTTTTTATTTTTTTTTCTTTATTTATTTTCTACATTTTAGTCCTGTCTGTATAAAATTTTACAATAGATATTAAAATAATTCAACGATATTAATAGATAGGTGCACACCAGAGTTGTGAAAAATGCATTAATTTTTTAATGCATAGCATTTTAATGTTAATGTAAAAAAATTAATGCATTAATTTTTGAAGTTGAATGTAAATGAAAAAAAAGTATAACAAGCATTAAATACCCATTATCTAATTTTATTTTGAAGTAAAATTCTTTGTTGACGTTGAGGATAGAATTTTGAGGTCAAAAAAGATAGTGGCGGAAGTTAAGGTTGGTTTTCACTATGTCAAATTCAATTTGTAGTCAAATAGCTAAAAACACATTGTCGAATGGAACTAAAAACGGTTTATTGAATGATTTAGATCAGAATAGGTTGTCAGTCGTGAACATGCGCTGCTCAGTCGGCTATCTGTCAGCTTTTGGCCCATAATATAATCGGTATGCACCAGAGATCAGTTGCGGTGTATCGCATTTTCGAATACACCGCAACGACATTTATTTACTGCACCACTCAAACTCAATAATACTTAGTAACGAAATCTACCGCCACCGCAATCACCGCAAGCTCAAATAATGTCGTGTTTGAGTGTTTTGTGCTTGATCAAAGCGTCGTTACTGCATTTTGTGGCGCCGCATTTTCATGTCGGATCCGGCTATGCGGTGGTATGAGCGGTCGTTTAAACAACGCAAACATCGCATTACTTGCGGATATGCTTGTTTGAATGCGGTGCACCGCATTATACGAGTGTAAGTGAAATAAAAATGAATTGAATTAAAATAAAATAAATATTACATATTTTGTGTATTTAAATTTGACTAATTGTTCATATTTATTAATTTGTTTGTAACATACTAACTCTGTAGTCAACTGTAGCCATAAAATGCTCTTATAATGCGGTGCACCGCATTCAGCCAAGCATATCCGGAAATAATGCGATGTTTGCGATGTTTAAACGACCGCTCATACCACCGTATAGCCGAGGTCGACATGAAAATGCGGTGCCACAGTATGCAGTAACGACTCTTTGGTCATACAAGTCATCGCAAACACGAACGCGACAAAAAATGCGATGCACACAAATATCGCATTGCTTGCGGTGGCGGTTATACTTACACCGCATTGTTTGCGAGTATACTTGATGTCTCGAAAAAGGCACCGCATGCTGATCACTGGTATGCACCATAAATCAATATAAAAATCTACAAAAGCACACTGAGTTGCACGCACCTCACTTTTATTTTCTTAAAATATCTAAAAATGTTTACAAGAATTTTTCTTCAAATAAACCTAATAGAATGAAGCTGAAAAAACTATTAGTACCTATTCGAAGTCCTTCCAAAAGAGGTTATTTATATTTCACTAGAAAATAAATTTAATGGTTTTTATTAATGCAAACGAAAAAAATCATTAAACATTTTAATGCATTAAAATTTTGTCATTAGCATTGGTATAGATAATTTAATGAAAATAATTTTCATTAGCATTATATTTTTCAGAATTTAAAGCATAGGTTTTTCATAGTAGTTTTTTCCCTCGAAAAAATCTTTATTTAAAAACTAAAACCTGTGATAAAAATAGAAATATAATGATGTAGAATTAAGGTTTATACCATATTCTGTAAATTGTGCGACAACATAAATATTGTAACGTTTTTTCTACTTAATAAATAAATTATTATTATTATTATTATATTTTTCAGAATTAATGCATTGAAATTTTTATTTGTATTAAATTTTAAAAATTAATGCATTAATTTTTTACATTAACATTAGTGCTTTAAGTACCATTAATGCATTAAAAAAATATGGCATTTTTCACAACTCTGGTGCACACACATACATTTACATATGGGTAAGGCTTCCTCAAGTGGGCACCGAATTTACCAACATTAATATTTTTAAATGATATTCAGACAGCGCCGAGTTTTGTAG
>NW_023458555.1:77198579-77201181 GCF_013731165.1 Rhagoletis pomonella | reverse complement strand
ATATTCTGTAAATTGTGCGATAACATAAATATTGTAACGTTTTTTCTACTTAATAAATAAATTATTATTATTATTATTATATTTTTCAGAATTAATGCATTGAAATTTTTATTTGTATTAAATTTCAAAAATTAATGCATTAATTGTTTACATTAACATTAGTGCTTTAAGTACCATTAATGCATTAAAAAATTAATGAATTTTTCACAACTCTGGTGCACACACATGCATTTACATATGGGTAAGGCTAAGGCTTCCTCAAGTGGGCACCGAATTTACCAACATTAATATTTTTAAATGATATTGAGACAGCGCCGAGTTTTGTAGTCGAACAGTACACTGTGTAAGTTTTGTTGAGTAATTCCAAATAGTTTTTTTTTAATCAACAATTGAATATTTTTGCAGTGTTTTCGAAATTTTCATTTTTCTTTGAAAGTAAGTGCCCGAAAGAAAAAACTTTTTGGGTGCAGATTTAAGGAACATTAAACTATACAATGAAATTATTGGCGTTACAAAAATATTTTTTTTTTAGCTTTTCAATCAATTTTTTATGAAAAATTGAACTTTTCAGCAATTTTTGCGCCTCGTGCACGAAAATTTTTAACAACTACTTGTGTAATACACATTTCCGCATTTATCTATGAAAAAAACCGTGCATTTCGATATATTTTGGTCGGAATGAGTTTTTATTTGCCAGCGTGCGGGCCCGACTCGCGTGGCTTGATCGCGCGCAATCCGTGTTGACTTCTTGCGCAAGAAAGAAATGCACGTTTCAATCGTTCCACTTTTATTTCTCATGCTCGAATTTCGCGTGCCCGCGGGAGTCGGGCGCGCACGCTTGCAAATAAAAGTTCATTCCGACCAAACTATATCGAGATGCACGCATTCTTTTTCATAGATAAATGCAGAAATGTTTATTACATAAGTAGTTGTTAAAAATTTTCGTGCACGAGGTGCAGAAATTGCTTAAAAATTAAATTTTTCATAAAAAATTGATTGAAAAGCAAATAAAAAATATTTTTGTAACGCAAATAATTTCATTGTATAGTTTAATATTCCTTAAATCTGCACCCGAAAAATTTCCAAAACACTGCAAAAATATTCAATTGTTGATTAAAAAAAAAAACTATTTGGAATTTTGCAACAAAAATTACACAGTGTACTGTTCGACTACAAAATTTAGCGCTGCCTGAATATCATTGAAAAAGATTAATGTTGGTAAATTCGGTGCCCACTTGAGCAAGCCTTACCCATATGTATGTACAATGTACATACATACGAGTATCAATTAATTTCATTTAAAGAAATGGCGTGTCGTCCATTTCCGCTGTAGCGTACGTAGTGCATAGGGTGACATCTGTAGTGCTAGGGCGACCCTCGCCTAGACTTTTTTATGAACTTTTAAAGAAGTGGCGTGTCGTCCATTTCCGCTATAGCGTACGTAGTGCATAGGAGACATCTGTAGTGCATCTACCTCGCCCTATGCACTACACTTTTTTTATAGGAACTTTGCAAAGCAAAGGTTTTATGGTGTCGGACACGCAACATTGAAAGTTTCTGGAGCCACAACATTGCAAGTTGATAAAAGCGTTGTAATAATATGAGTATCAATCGAAGGGGGTTTGAAAACTGTTTATTTCTGAACCACATTTAGGGGGTTGCCACATGTTTGAAAAGTCAAATTCTGCTTAATTTGTCAGTTAAATAAAATATGTATTGCAGTGTCCGACGAAGGAGAGTTAACAAGGATTAAGCTTGAAAATACTTGTGAAAAGGGATGCCACCTGTTTGAAAGGTCTAATATTTTTGTAACGCAAATAATTTCATTGTATAGTTTAATATTCCTTAAATCTGCACCCAAAAAATGTCCAAAACACTGCAAAAATATTCAATTGTTGATTAAAAAAAAAAAACTGTTTGGAATTTTGCAACAAAAATTACACCGTGTACTGTTCGACTACAAAATTTAGCACTGCCTGAATATCATTGAAAAAGATTAATGTTGGTAAATTCGGTGCCCACTTGAGCAAGCCTTACCCATATGTACAGTATTGGACATATCTATAGCACCCCCTTTCAAAACGATATTGTTTGCCACTTATGTTTAATTATTTGTTTTTAAGAATTTTCAATTAAAATACAGTTCATTCTCTAACAAAACCCATATAAACCAATGTTTTAAACTCTTTCAAAGGCCGCAAAAAAAGTGCAACAAACTTTCCCTTAAATTTCAAACTTTTTTCTCAGAAGCTCTAGAATTTTTTTGAGTACACAGTTTTATAGCGCATTCAATTTTGTCCAATAATGTGGAAGTTTCAAGACGCTAAAGATTACCGTTGATTTTACAACGCTTTTATCAACTTGCAATGTTGTGTTCCAGAAACTTTCAATGTTGTGTGTCCGACACCATAAAGCTTTGCTTTGAAAAGTTCCTATAAAAAAGCATAGTGCATAGGGCGACATCTGTAGTGAAGTAGTGCATAGGGCGACAGCTGTAGTGAATAGGGCGAGGTAGATGACATCTAGATGTCGCCCTATGTACTACGTTTGCTACAGCGGAAATAGACGACACGTCATTTCTTTAAATAAAATTAATTGGTGC
>NW_023458555.1:77184243-77198479 GCF_013731165.1 Rhagoletis pomonella | reverse complement strand
AAAGACAAATAGCCAAAACTGGTCAAAATATCGCACTCCTATTATTTCGTGGACAACTGTATGTATGTATGTAAGAATGTCTATTAAGTTTAGTAATAGTTATATAACACTGATAAATTCATGCATTTCAACATTTCACTTAATATTACTTCCAAAATTACTTGTACAAGTGCCCAGTAAAAATATTTGTCATCTAGAGGCGAGCGACCGCTCATGGGTGTCATCATAATATTGTTATAACTTTAGAGCTACTCGTTGTCTAAACCTGAAACTTTGCCAAAAATATCTGTATATGTATATTTGTCTTTAATGCTGCATTAAAACAAAACAAAAATTTTAAACTTCATAACACAACTTTTGCATTTGTAAAAATCACCTTCTTAGTTTTTATAAAAATGTTAAAATATCCGCCATTTCGTTTTAAACAAGAGAAGTGCAGTTAGACTCATCTTCTTCAGAATAGAATCTAGTTTATTGTGTACAAATTCCAAATCAATCGATATATAAACGTCTGAGATATAGCGAGTTGAAATGAAAATTTCGCAAAAATTTACCGTAGTGAAAAATCCGATTTTGTGGCTCTTTCGGCATACAGGTATGAGTAAAAATTTAGTTAAAATAAACTGTAAATGTATTTTCGAATAAGCTATCGATTACAATTGGTTTGAAATCGCTTCACTTCATTTCAATTTTATGTTTTTTTTACGCTGCTTGTTGTTTTCGCTGTTGTTGTCGCCCAATTTTGCGAGAAAAGAATAACGGACCTGCGCATTGCGCAACCTCTTATATATAAACCTTGTTGCCAACCATGGTTGCCACTCGCCAACATTTTTTTCTACCAAAATCTCTTAAGAAAAGTTACCAAAAGTTACCAAATCTTCACTACCAAAACTTCACTTCTTCACTGAGAAAAAAATATACTGAATAAAACTGCTATGTTTCATAACAAATGTGTATATACTTACAGCCCGTTTCCGTGACTTAACCCATTTGCGCTCTCTGTACTATATAAACGACACCAATTCAACCCACGTCTAAAAGTTTACTATTATTATTAAAACGAAATTGCTTTAATAAGTTTGCACCTACTGGTATTAATTTCACTTCAGATAGAATAAAAGATAAATAGGTATTACTGGGGATACGAGATTTGGATACTTACAAATCGACTTTTCACATTAGAAGTGGCCTACATTTAAAGCTAAGATTTTTTCTTGAATTATTGCACTTTGCCTTAAAATATCCGCTATTAAAGTGGAAAAAGAGTAAATTAATCAAATTATTAACAGCGAGTATAAGGGTTTGTTATTTGATGGATTTATACAGTTATTTCGTTAGCTGTCGTTTTTTTAGTACAACGGGCACATCTATTAAATTTTTTTGAAAGCCGGTTTTTTTATTCGAAGTTTTGGACACCTATTTCCGACTTCCCAAGCTTGGTTATAGAATAAATATAATACGGGTATGTCATGGGCGCGTGGCACTTCCGATACAAACTGAGTTTTTCATACTGCATATGAAGAGGAGTTTGCAGTAGAATACTAGAACTTGGTATGAAGATAGTATATGAAATCAATCCCACACTAAGTAGAAAAGTGGCAGTTATTGGAAAGTGGGCGTGGTCCTCCTTTATATACTGAAACTTATATAATGCATATTTCTGCAGGGATTTATAGATCATACAAGTGGAACTATCTTACAGAATATCTCTAGAGGTATTTGAGGAAGGACACGGAAATTATTTGTGGAGATTTATAGTAGTAATCAGGGGCGCACACAGGAATATATTTTGGGAGGGGTTTATACTTCTGAAAATTCGCTTCAGATAATAGGCTCTTTAAAATACATTCATGCAAGTTTTATGTACAGTATGTAATAAATAAATAAACCTTTTAAAGTTTCATAAATTGTACTATAGCATTTTCAGTTTAAATGAAACTTTTTTCAAATTAAATGAAACATTTTTCAGGTTAAGCGAAACCTTTTTCAAATTAATTGAAACCTTTTTCAGATGAAGCGAAACCTTTTTCAAATTAAATGAAACCTTTTTCGGATTCAATGAAACTTTATTCAAATTAAAGGAAACTTTTTTCAGATTCAATGAGACTTTATTCAAACCAAATGAAACTTTTTTCAAATTAAATGAAACTTTATTCAAATTTAGTATTAAATATTTTTAAATTAAGGAACAGGAAATCAACTTAACCTATTAAGAGCCGTTTGCACCATGTCTGGCTAACACTAAAGGCTCTGTTATGCATACTTGGCATTGCTTGAGAGTTGTCACATAAGGAATCTGTTAAATGAGCTTCGCGGGTAAGCTGTTACCCAACGCACAGCATTACATACGTAGAAGTCTGTTGGTTTTTGATTTCTACGTAAAAACACGTACGTAACAGAGCCTTAACTCCCAGTTACACATCGTTATCGACGTTATCGACGCCATACTTATATCAGGGAGTCGATAACGTCGATTATGATGTTTAACTGGGAGAATATTTTTACTGTTGCTACACGAATTCAAAGCTGTCAACTATTATTTTCCTAAGGGAGAAGAGGGAAATAAAGTACAAATACTCTCCCTTCTCACTCACTCGCTTAAGCGAAATGTAAAATTTGGCATTTGCATAACAATTGTCTAATTATTTTCTTCTAACTTAAACAAACTCTAGGGATTAGAGCACAGTCTAATCACGGCAACATTCAACTTCGCTTCAAGAACAATTTTGACATGTCCCATTTCTCTTTTCCTTTTCACATCATCCCTTACATGTACTCCCGAAAACAGAGATATTTGAAGTTTTGTAAAATGAATAAATTATATGATTTGCCTAGTTACCAAAACCCCTCGAAAATCACAACAAACCAATCAACCTACCAAAGCCTTATTTTAAGAAATGAAACTACCAATTTTGGTCCAATTTGACCGAAACGGCAACACTGTATTCAACATGCCTTGACCGTAAAACTGGCTGCACACGACGAGCATCTGCGCGCACATATGCGCCAACATGCTCGCTGTCGTTTGCTACAGACGGCGAGCGGCTCATATGTGATTTTGTCGTGGTAGCGTAAAGATGATTAGCAAAGATGCTTTCAACTTAGCTTTTTTATGCATGTGTTACTTAAATTTATTTATATTTTACTTGTATGTATGTACATACATATACTTATAGTAATTTAGCCTCATTTATCAAAAATTCAATTAACCAACATGGCTTGGATGCATTTATCCGCCGATGTGCACACTTCAAGCATCAACACAAAATGAGGTTGTTGTTTTTGTTTCCAATGCGATGCTCGCAAATCACGCTACAAACGACGAGCATGCTCGCTGAAAATCAAAATTTTTTTTATTTTTTGCGAGCATGCTCGTGAACCGCCCTACAAACGACAAACACGCAAGTCAAGCCGCGCATATGCGCGCAGATGTTCGTCGTGTGTAGCCAGTTTAAGGGTGAGCAACACGTAACAGATAATTCAAAGTAATCCAAAAAAGAAGTTTCATTTCATTTGAATAAAGTTTCATTTAATTTGAAAAAAGTTTCATTTAACTTGAATAAAGTTTCATTGAATCTGAAAAAGGTCTCATTTAATTTGAATAAACTTTCAATGAATCTGAAAAAGGTTTCTTTTAATTTGAAAAAGGTTTCGCTTAACATGAAAAAGGTTTCATTTAATTTGAAAATGGTTTCGCTTAATTTGAAAATGGTTTCATTTAAACTGAAAATGCTATATATTTACTTAAAATTAACAAAGAACTCAAACATTTTAAACCGACTTATGTATGCTACCGCGTAACTTTGGACCACGTGAACCGATTTCAATTTCTGTTTTTTTTTTTTATCGGAAAGATGGTACCTCAACGGTCGTCCCGTAATTTCGTTTAGATCTGATCATTGGATAATGAAAAAATTAACGGTATTCCTAAATTTTTTTTGCTTAAAAATTACTTGTTTAATAAAATTTTCTATAAAAATAAGATGCGCTCAACTTTCAAAAGTAATAAAAAAAATTTTTAAAAGAAATTTAATGATCATTTTCCCCGATTTCTGGTCACTACGCTAGATTTTCGTCACCAAAATTCTCTAAATGAAAAGCAGTGGACCTAAAAGTATACTGAATCGAAAAGTAATAACTGTAATGTGTAATCAACAAAATCTGGCAGCATGAGGGGTATGTAACTAAATGTTGCTTTTGGAGATTTTTGGCGATCAACCCACCCCTTGTGTGCGCTTTACTGTAAGAGAAAAAAGTGAGTTAGTGGAAAAGCGAAGCTTTCTCGTAGTTGAAAATAGTCTTACAATTACGTATAACGATAAAATGTTAAAAATCTGGCCTCTGTGTGACACGACGATTCAGAGTTTTTGTCAAAAACGTCAGGAAGTTTCTGAAGTAATTTTCTAGAACTGTATATACGTATTAGGGCGGGTCGAAAATCTAATTTTTCTCAAATCCCTTGGTAATAGTGAAAATATATTGTAGCATGAAGTCAACAACAAGCCTGCAAAATATTAGTATTTTATTTTAATGGTGAGAGCCCGCGCATCGACCGCCAAGAGACCCACAGCACACTAGTCGAACAAGACCAATTCTTGTTAAAAATTCTGGGTTCATTAAAAAGGGTTGGTGCATATTATTAGATAATGAATCCGTTAACGCAAAAGATAAAGTCAAATAGCATTTCTCGCAGCACTTTAGCTTATCGTTAATCTGAAACTTAACTATTTTCAAGGAAATTTTAATTGTTCTCTTGATAATTGCACTCTCCTATAGTCAAAAGATGTGAAGAACAGCATTAATATTGCTGGCGTGCATTTAGATCGCTAGTTCCAAATATTCTAATCTTTTTTTAATATTAGCTATAGTTTGCAAATTTAGGAACAATTTCGGTAGCCCTTATAGGATAGCCATTATTTTCCATCATCGTGGAAAAATTGTGTTTATGCAAATGAGTATGGAAAAACTGAACAGGCACAACTTCTAGAAACACTAATTAGTTTACTTATGTTTATGCATACAATTTAAAAATTGCAAATATAGCCAAATGGCAAAAAAAAATTTGTTTACATTTTTTTATATTAAAAAATGGTTTATAATCTGAACGATTTTCATCATATTATTATCATAAATCAGTAACAGTAAGTCTCGCCTTCAATTTGTTGATTATTACGTACCGATCGAGTAACATTTACTAAAGTTATATCGAAAAACTTAAGTGGCTCTCCAGTTTTTTTCTAAAAAAAATTATCTTCAATTGTATAAATAACCTTTAAATAAAAGAACCGGATTACAGAAAACTGTGCCAGCGGGTGACTTTTTTCGTTCAAGCTGAATGCAAAGCAAAATCGTCCAATTGGAGAGTCCTCAAAAGGATTTCCCAGGACATGTTAAAGAGTATTGCATTTACCTACAGTCACTTTTTCACATAATGGAATTAACTAAAATATTTATGTATATCTAAAAACTTATTCCACTCCCCTACTTTCATATAACGGCAAATTTAGAAACCGCGAAAAATGTGCTTCTTCGGCGACTAATGAAACCATTCCGCACCAGTTTTCAAGACTGCAAAAATGGACTTAAAATGGGCGTTTCTCACCCTAATTGTATTATGCTAATGTATGTTAATTCTTATATGTTTGAAACTACTAATAACTTGTCAAACGATTCCTAATCTTTGACAATACATTCATTCACCACGATCTTGAAAACTGACCAAATCGGCGTGACTAAGTTCATGGTCCCTCTAGTATTACATAAATATCCGAAAACATTAAACCGTTTGAAATAAATCTCGCCTCACTTGTTTGTATTTTTCACTTGGTTGCTGAAGTAATGAAGAATTGAAAATTCATAAGGGAAAATTATAGTTTTTGTAAGTTTTATCTTGATATCTTAAAAACGTGTAGACTTATTGAAAAATGAAAAATGAACGTGAGGTACTAAATTTAATAGCCCTTAATTTGATATATCATCCTTTTTATAACAATAACTCATTCCATAGATATTACAAGCCAAAGTTTCATTTTCGAAATTCATTCACTTTGATTTAATTGCGCGGGCTAAAGATAAGTTTTAAATTAATCTTTCTTGGCCAATAACAGTTAGCTTAGGCCTAAAACATCATAATATTACTATTACAATGCGGTCAAATGACTTTTATTTTCCCCCATACAAAATCGACCCAGCCTAATATGTATATTTATTTCTTAACATTTCGATTATATTTTGCTACTAAAACTGGGTGATAGCAAGTTCTGAATGTTATTACTAAGTCTTTGACGTATATTGTGGAAAAATCATTGGAAGCTCATCATTTTGTCAAATCATTGTTATCAAAAATGTTAGGTGTTTATATTCGTTGCAAGAAATGGATGTGGGTTATGAATCTCCATGTACAAGCTTGATATGAGTATATCTAACCGGTGGAGTCGACATGTTTTGTCGAGCGAAGATTATTTTGGACCAATTAGCTATTAGAAGACACTTTGTTCGAAAAAAAGCCACCCATCCGGTTCTATCGTACCTACGCAGCTAAACTGTGTTTTTTGTCATGAGGTTATAATATGGCAATGTACAGGATACAAAAAAACGGTATGACTTGTCAAGTAATGTTTTAAGAATTAACACGCATAAGTGCCCGCTGTACTAAAAAAAGTACACTCCCAAAAGTTAATTTTTAAGCTTTTTTCTTTAATTTTAGTTCCTAAGTTAGTTTAAAATGGGGTTTATGATCACATAAATAAAATTAGATATAACAAAATTCCAACCGTTTTTGTTTGGGCGTAAATGGGTTAATAAATTCAATATTTTTATAATTTGTCAATTTTTGATTATTTATCAAGAACTCCCAGTTCTAGCACAGAAGTTTAAATCAATTTTCTTGATAAATTATCAAGATTGAAAATGCTATTGACAATTATAATAATTTTTTTATTAGAAAATATTTTTCTTACAATTAATTGTTGCATGTGCCGTTATTCTCATTTTCGTTGTTGGTGTCTCCGACAGGGTAGGAGTATGATCTAATGTGGAACGATTTTCCATCATCCCTTGTCATATTTGGTTTGGAGACAAACCGGTTTCGACATTGTGCCAATTTCAGTGTAATTTTTCGTTCGGAATGTGCCGATATTTGCGACTCATGGAATAATGGCACCGGCACACAAAAAAAAAGTTGCGGGTGCTTTTAACCGTCCGTTTGACTCGTACGAAATTACGAGTAAATTGCAAATTTTTTGCTATTTTTTCGCTTTTTCATAATTTAGTGTACGTGTCAAACGGACCTCAGATTTGGATTCAGTGGGTCGAAATACATGTCCGTAGGGCTAGTAAAAAGCACGCGACATTTTTTTTTTTGTGGCGGAATAATCAAAACGTTTTATGGACCTTACCGAAAATTGCCAGATGGCCATTATTAAAATGTGAGATGGTAGAATTCAAGATTTATCGCAAAAATTCAAAAGTTGTTTTAGAAGTGCAGCCCTTGGTGTTGTCACTGTAATTCAAATATTTCCAGTATTCGAATATGAGATAACTCTAATTTTATCGAAGTATTTTGTAGAAGTGTCAGTAGTGCTACCACTGAAACTCGAAGGGCTTTTATAATTACGCACATACAAAACATAATTCATTTCTTTCTAGTAATGCAAATAGATATATTTAGTTGCAAAAGTTACCAAAATGAAATAAAAGTTACCAAGTTACCAAACCGTTTAAAAGTTACCACTTTTGGTAGAAAGCTACCAATTGTGGTAACCATGATTGTGGCTGCATTTCTTTATTCATACTGAACGTTTGGAATAAATTTTTTTGTTTATTTATTCTTTAGAATCCTGATGATATGTCGATGTACATATATTTCAAACGCATTATCATTTATTCCGGCTGTGAAATGGGATTATTCGGAATGTATAAAGAAACGCAGCCTGTATCAAATTGTTCGAATCGATACAAAAATATGTTGCGTGTATACATATGTATATATGTATGTACATGTTTGCATATGGAAGAACAAACATTTCCTTACGCTGCAAGATTTGCTGCGATGATTCTTGTAGGGTACAAGTGCTTGTATCAAAAGTAACGAGTAAAGTAACGATACGAAAGATACGGGTGTTGATTCGATTAGTAACGAATACATACGGGTATCCGAAATTTCGTTACTTTTACAGCTCTAATATTGACCAAAAATTGGCATCTTTCACACAAATTGTTCTTAATCCAAAAAAGAAACCCCAATAACATGTGCTCCATTGACTTTAATTAACTGAAATATATGCTTCCTCAAATTTAGAAATAATAGGTGTATTCTCCAAATCTTGCAAAGCCATTGCACGTAACACGGATTGCATGGATTGCATAACTTGCAAGCACACACCAACAAAATACATGGGAAATAACATTTCCTATCGCTGCAAAATATGCAACGTCGAAACCCATGTATATATTTTGCAAAATAGCATAGAAAGATAAATGCGACCCTGCGGTAGTTGTTTTGTTGTTGGAATTGCTACATATTTCTCTTAGTCCTCTCATCTCGCTCACTTCATTTTTTTGCTGTCTCTTGTTATTGTATTTGATACATAATTACGCTGCTTGCTACCCATGCATGTTACCATTTTGAAATGGGGTGCTCTCGTACTCTTCGAAATTTGGAATAGTATTTTTGCATTTCGTGCAATCCGTGCATCGTGCAACACTTCGAGAATACCCCTAATGTCTTCGGTAAAGCAGCATCCAGTTTATGTCACTCTTGCAAAATCGACAATGTAAGCTATATAACGTTTGCAAGTTGGCGATTATCAGCATAAACTTTCTTTGCCAGTATTCTCCACACATTTTCCATTGGATTGAGGTCACGAGAGCTCAAGGGTTCGAATATTGCTGGTTTCCAAGTAGCATTTTGCCTCCCTGCTTCTATGAATTGCAGCATTGTCGTGTTGAAAAATGCAATGGTCCGTAGTTATAGACAAGTTAGAGGCAGGTTTTAACATTTAAAACTGTATATTAAGATAAACACTCTTTTAACACTGTCATAGTCAGTCAACTTGAAAGACCTTTTAACTTTAAAACGGCGTTTTAAATTTAAAATGAGGTTGACAAGGTTTTAAAATCTTAAAAGCGTACTCTAAGTAGACGTTTTGCTGTCAAAATTTGCGGAGAAAATACAAAATTTGAAAAATATGCTTCCCAATCAAAGGATATTTCGAGATTTTGCGATTTTGGATGATACAATCGCAACCAGAAATAGGAAAACATACAAGGACCGCAAGCAGGTATTTTCAGCAGCAGTCCAATTAACTTCACGAATTCTTTTCACTTCCTATAAAAATTAAATTATTTACGTTAATAGATTATATTTTACAAAAATTTGTTATTTGCTTACAGTTTGCTGCGCCATATTCAAAATTATTTATAAGTCAGTTGACACAGCGTCGTCTCAGAAAACGGATGTCGAATGTTACAAAACACGGTTTTGAGAAAATTGACTTTGAAGTTTAAGGTCGAATTAATCCGGAACTGTACGGTAGATTTTTGTAACTTTTGAAGGAGACGTAGTTGGTGTTATTAGTTTTGATTTTCCATATTTTTACATTTAATATCTCTTAACGTTAATGAGAAAATTTACTTTTCATTCCGTATACATTTGTCGTAAGTAGCGTTTACTCACCACTTTGTTTTGTCCACAGAACATACGACAATAGTAAAGTATCTATTTCAACGACGATGGTATAATTTGATGAAAAAACCAGACATATTTATTAAATAATGATTACTTATTAGAAAAAACATAACAAAAACATAATCATGTATTTAATAAAAAAAATCTGTACATCTCTTATGCTGTAAATATGTTACGAACATACGTTTTCTTTATATAAAAACAAAAAACAATACTTAAATTCAGTCTTTTGTACATTTTTATTTCTTTCATTTCATTGGAGACTCAGTGCAAGCTAAAATTTAAAAATTTAAAATTTTAAAATTAGTTACTTAGTTTAATTTTCAATTTTAATTGTATCGTTATAGTAGAGGACCATCGAATTGTCGTAAGTTCAAAGTTTTGCGATACATACGACAAATGTTTTATGATTAAAAAAAGATTACATTTGTATGGGAATTTGTCGTATGTGCCACATACGACAAATGTTTTATGATTAAAAAAAAGGTACGTTTGTATGGGAATTTGTCGTATGTGACGCATTTTCAGCACATACAATAAAAGGCATACCCAATCATTAATATTATGTAACATACGACAAAATGCGCACGAAATATCTCAAAAACTAATGGAGATATAAAAAAATGGATTGCAGAAATCGAAAGAGCATGTCCAACTTAGTAAATCTGCATCAAAATCCCAAAATCGTCATTTTGCACATTCGTCATCCGTTTTCTGAGGCGACGACAGGGTGAACTTGCTAAAATAACAAAGTTTTCCTAATGCCGATTGGTTACTTTTTTCATTTTATATTAATGGCCCTGCTTTGTGTCAATCTAGCAAAAACCTGCCTCTAACATGTCTATAACTGACTAAAACATAAAGCCTGCTCTAAACTTAAAGATTAATTTTAACTAGAAGAGGTTTTAACTTTCGACTATAACTACGGGCCAATGTCTTTAATTGCACTCAATAACTGCTTTGAGACTCTCAACAGAATGGGAATATAGTCTAAGGCCCCTATTATGAGTTGCATTCGATTTTCGACTGTGGTCGAAAGTGCTGAGCGAACGAATTTGCATTTGGTATTATGGCACTCATTCGATGAAGAATAGCGCTATTGTGAATTTCGCTCGTTTAGGTTGTTCACAATAGTATATTTTTCACCGCTGAGAAGCTTTGTTTACAAATCGAGCAAACTAAATATTGTGCTTATACATATTTATGTAAAATTGTTCTAATTAAAATGAAGTAAAAAAGAAAGCAAGTTTATAAAAACGTGGTAAAATGAGTACAACGAGTTCTGGTTCAACGATTCGTCAGAGGATGAGAGCTTAGTAAACTGGCCAGGAGTAGCAAATGTTTAAGAGAGTTTAAGTTTATTAGTCTTTCGAATATATTTTGATATAAAATATATTTAAGAAATTTGTCTACAGATTCATTAAAAAAGTTCCGACCATCTAAAGAGGCGTTTGTGAGCCAAATCTATTTAAAATATTTTAAAACTATCAACAGCGCTACGATTTTGTTCTCAGAGATCGTGCCAACAGAGTATTGGGATTTTCTTTCACAAGTAAAACCAGCCTTTCGAGCTTTTGTTTAGTATTCAAGATGTTAGAACTGCATGAAATTAATAAAAATTGTTTAAAATTAATGTCTAGCCGCCAAAATGTAAGAAAACATATACAAAATCATACATTTTTCACAATTTTCTAACACTTCGCTACACCATCGAAAGCAAAATTCTGTTCGACAGGAAATTCGATACTCAACGAAAATTTCGACACGCTTGCATAGCTCATAATACGAATTTCACTTTCGATCTTCGATAGCCAGCGAAGATTGAAAATCGAATGCAGCTCATAATAAGGGCCTAAAATCTTCATTTTATTTGAGCAGAGTTGCAACCATGGGCGTAGCCAGGATCTGATTTAAGGCGGGGCCAAATTAAATATACTTGTTAATTTTTTGATATATTTTTTATTTAATTATTTTTGCACTAATAACAATCGTCTTGGATTTTCAGCAAACTTTTCGATTATTTTCTCCTGAATCATCTCGCGGTTTTCGGTAACGAGTTTTCTATGGACGCTCATGAGGCATAGTCCAGAAAGCCTTTCTTCTCCTGTTGTGCTTCTGAGCCAGGTTTATACTCTATGAAGTGTACTAAACGATCGCTCCACAGTCGCAGTTGTGCACGGAAAAGCACTCAAAATAGAAATACGCTTATTTATCGCTGGTAGAATTTCATATATTCAAATATTCTTCGGACAAGTTTTTTTTTTCCATAAATAAATTGTACCAAAGAATGAGTTCACTGGCAATATCTATATCACAGAACTGTTGAAAATGCTTCGCGTTCTTTTGTACCTCTTCACTGGAACATTTAATCAAATACAAGGGGTGCAATCGAGACAGCGAGAAAGCTGGATTGTTTGCATTGGAAAAACGTAGTTGTGAAGAGGTCGTTAGTGAATCCAGATACGGTATTATTATAGATCGTCGCCAGTACTCATTTTCATTGGTCGATGGGGGGTTACTTCTGTTTTTTTGTTTACCTGCCAAACGTGGTAGAGAATTTCTACTCCTAGATCGGCTGTAATAATACGAGATTTATTAATCAACTCTCTAGTGACTCCTTCTGCATTCCTGCGATCGTTCTTAACCACCTCCAAAATATTTTCAATATGCTGACCAACGGCACTGAGGCCTATTGTCTTCATTTGCAAAATATTTGCTGTAGGTTCCAGCAACGTTGATTATTTAGCAATTGTCATTAAAGCAATGGTGAATATCGGCCTTGTTATTGCAGCACACAATTGATACGCAGACTTTCTTGTGGAAAAGTTTCCCTCCGTTGACAACTATTCTAAAGCTTCCACAACTTCAGGAAAATTCTCTGAAAATCTCCTGATAGCCTTATATTTTTCCGACCATCTTGTTTCACACAAATGTGATATATTAGGAGCATAATTCTTGCGTGCCGTAGATTCGCGAAAAAAGTTTATCACATCCTTTAGGGTAGAAATAGTATTTCTTATTTCTGGAACCTCGTTTAAGTCATTCACAACAAGATTCAATTTGTGGCTGCAGCAGTGGAAGTATTGTGCACGAGTATATTTCCTTCTTAAAATCGCTTGTACTCCCCCCTCTTTACCAGCCATTGTAGATCAGCCATCGAAGCCAAATCCAACGCAACATTCAGGGGTGAGCTCGTGGCGTATCAAAAAATTGTCTATTTCCGTAGCAATGGTAGAAGCTTCTTGTAATGAAAGCTCTGCAAACCCAACAAATTCTTCTCTTATTTTTCCCATAGCTTTGTCATAAAAGCGTAAGCCAATTGAAAGCTGCTCTTTCCCAGATATATCAGCTGTTTCATCTGCTAATACTGCGTAAGCATCAGCTTTTTTAACGTCCGATATTAACAGAGCTTTAATAACTTCCCCGGATATTTTTATCAATTCATTTTGAATTTGGGGTGAAGTGTAAACTGCGTTTCGGCGGCATTTTTCTAGATGGTTTTTTAATTTAGTGCCGAATCGATTCGCATGTTTATTAGATATATTAAAACGCCCCCATCCCCTTCTTTGCCTCTGAGTGGCATATCGTGTGTACCGCAAAATAATACGCATGAAATAATTGAAGACAAGATATTTCTATTTTCTTCAATAAGTTTCTGGTGACTATTTTGTAATTGCACATCGACAGGCACATCTTCACCAAAAGCCTTTGCTGCAGAAATCGCAGTTAGGTGGTGATTTGTGGCAACATGTTTTTTACAGTCTTCATGAATATTTTTGTATTTTAAAAAAGGCCGAATCTTAAATGATCCTAATACTCCTCGGAAAGTTCCAGGAACAGGTGGAAATAATACGCAGTATTTACAAAGGGCACCTTTTAACAACTTGGAATAAACTAGCCAAGGAGAATATTGCTCTAACCAAGCATATTTGAATTTTCTTAGCAAACTTTGTGCATCAGGGTGAAAATTATACTTAGCTTCCGGGACCCATGGGCGCACCAGAATCTCCCTTTTCTTTTCTGCTGACAGCTGATAAGTTCTTCCAACATAACGTTGTTTATGTGACATTTGTCATTTGAATCAATTTCTATATTAATTGCAGAAGGAGCAGACTGCCGGGGGAAACTAATATCATTGCTTTCATCACTTCCGCTGCTGCTGTCACGACCCTTCTTCCTTTTCATAGATAAGATACCTTCACAACAGAGACAGAAGTATGCACACATTCATAAAACTACTTATTATGCAAACTTCTAGCTACCATTTTCGGGAGCTTACCTTTCTGGAAAAAGTTTCTTATATCCATTATACTTAACTGTTCTCGACTTTATATTTTCTAAGATTTTTTCTTTTTTCTATTATTTATAATATGAAAAAATGCTACCCTGTGATTCTATATTATAGGAAGCGTAACTTCATGCTGTGTGTTCTTAAGAAAACTTAAATAATTCTCACATTGAAGTCATATTACCACCAGATGGCGGTGCTTTCCGAATGACTCAGTTTTAACTAATCCGTCTAAAAATATGTGTTGTTAACAAAAAAGC
>NW_023458555.1:77129624-77159243 GCF_013731165.1 Rhagoletis pomonella | reverse complement strand
TACTTAAAGCACTAATGTTAATGTAAAAAATTAATGCATTAATTTTTGAAATTTAGTACAAATAAAACTTTCAATGCATTAATTCTGAAAAATATAATAATAATAATAATAATTTATTTATTAAGAAGAAAAAACGTTACAATATTTATGTTATCGCACAATTTACAGAATATGGTATAAACCTTAATTCTACATCATTATATTTATATATTTTATCACAGGTTTTAGTTTTTAAAAAAATATTTTTTCGAAGGAAAAAACTACTATGAAAAACCTCCGCTTTAAATTCTGAAAAATATAATGCTAATGAAAATTATTTTCATTAAATTATCCATACCAATGCTAATGACAGAATTTTAATGCATTAAAATGTTTAATGATTTTTTTTCGTGTTTTTACCTATTTGACTACAAATTGAATTTAACATAGTGAAAACCAAACTTAACTTCCGCCACTATCTTTTTTGACCTCAAAATTCTATCCTCAACGTCAACAAAGAATTTTACTTCAAAATAAAATTAGTTAATGGGTATTTAATGCTTGTTGTACTTTTAATGCAATAGCATTAATTCAAAAATTTTAATGTCAATGAAAAAAAAAAATCATTACCATTATTTCTTCGGGCTAGTGCATTTAAATTTTCATTTACATTCAATTTCAAAAATTAATGCCTTAATTTTTCACAACTCTGGTGTGCACCTATCTATTAATATCGTTGAATTATTTTAATATCTGTTGTAAAATTTTATACAGGCAGGACAAAAAGTAGAAAATAATATCTATCGCAAAATTTTATACAGACAAGACTAGAAAGTAGAAAATATTATTTCTCAGTCCCATAGAATTTGGTTTGATAACTTTTTATTTTGAAATTTTAGCAAAAGTCATTATAACAATTTATGAGATTGAAAATGAAAAGCGTGGGGCGCATGTAATAGACCTGAATTGATATGAAGGGTAATATCTATATATATAAAATAATAGTCGTTTTCGTTGTTCGGAGTTAACTCAAAAACTACTGCATAGATTTCAGTCAAATTTTCTGAGGTTATACCTTGCATACATATATGGTCCTATTATAGGCTACCTGAAAACTAGGTAGGTGGTGCTGGGGTCGAGTTATTTATAAAAATCGTATTTATGAACCGATTTCTTTTAAATTCATAATGTAAGCTACCAGTATGATGGCAAACACGTTTGCCAAAAATAGACCCGCTAGGTGGCGCATGAGTCGAGTTATTTATAAAAGTCGTATTTATGAACCGATTTCTTTCAAATTCAAAAGGTATAGTTTCAGTATAATGGAAAATACGCTACACTAGCGAAAAACGGACCCGCTAGGTGGTGCTGGAGTCGAGTTATAAATAACTAATAAGCCGTGTTTATGAACCTATTTTGTTAATACATATTCGAGACGTTTATTACTTTTATGATGATTTTTTTTTTTTCATTCGAAACATATTCAGCTCTATCATGAGTCTCATCTTCCCTGTACCGGTTCAGGTTTCGCTTTTGGTTTCCATGTACTTACTATGGCGGTAATCAAAATTTTCGCGTGAATTTTTTTTTCCGGCGAAACTCAGGATAAGAAAGATTACATACATAAAATGATAGCCATTTCTGTTTTTCGGACTAAACTCAAAAACCACTCAATACAGCCCAGTCAAATTGTCGGAGGTTATACCTTGCATATATTGTCCTATTATAGGCTACTAGAAAACACGCTGGTGGTGCTTGAGTAGAGTTACTTATAAAAGTCGTATTTATTTACAGATTTCGTTCAAATTCGCAGCGTGACTACCTGTTGTAATGGGCTTTCCTGAGTGCTGGGCGTAGCTCTCGGTTGTCCAGGGTCCTGTAAGGAGTAAACACCCTATCTCCTCAAGAAATTAGATCACACTCGCTTCTAGTTTACAGCCTCTTTATTCGCTATACTCTCGCTATATCTACTCTCTAAAGTATAGAACTAGAGTAGGTTTAAACTCTACAGCTAGCACCAGTCTCAGTGGTTAAAGCCCACTTCGAATATACAATAATAGTCTCGGAGGTTGAGGTCTTCCACTACCCGTGTGACCCACGTTGCGACGCGTGCCACGTATGCCTAGCTAATGAACAATGCTTGTTAGCACTGCTCCTTTTATACCATTCTTGTCCATCCGCAGACAGTTATCCTCATTACAATTGTTTGTGCTTTATACATGTTATGTAGGTATTGTACATACAAACTAATAATTCAAAATATGTTAGTGTATACATACACATGTACTAGTATATTTCAAATAGATGCAATTCAATAAGTATACGTACATACATATATCCGAAGGTTTTTTTTTTAATTTCAAATATACAATTCAATGGTACATATCTTTTAATTCAAATTATATATGTATATAAAATAGTTGTTGTGGGGCCCAAGGCCACAGGATCCGGTGTCCTCACACTTCCTCCTTACTCCCGGCAGCAAGACCTACGGTCACTTTGCCAGTCTTGGTAATTCGTACTCTGTACGCCTGGCCGTTTACGATGCGTCTGAATGACTGCCGCTTCTGTTGCTGATTGTTTACGTGCGACTCAATTTCCGCCACCAACTCTTCCGGCAACACACCTACGTCCGGATGGACCTGCCACTCCGATGGCACACTCGGCTCAGCCTCTTCTTGCCAACGCTCTATTTCTGCCATTAAGTCGGCATCTGCTGCCATCCTGAAATCCGCTTTCGCCGACGCCTCCTCCACAAAATCCCTTTGTCCACCGCTCGCCAACGTACACGCCTCGATCGCGTCCTCGCTAAGGCACAGCTGTTGCGGCGGTGGATGTGGCTCTTCCGATGCCATCGGGTCGTATAGCCTGATGCGCATATCGATATGGCACGCATACTCTACGTACCCGTTACCGAGGTGTCTGGCGTCTTGTGTAGCGATGGAGAATTCGCCCTGCCTTTTGACATACTCCTCTTCCTCGTCGGACGAAATTGTTATGGGTGTTGGCGCCCGCTCTACTTCGCCCTCGCACTCACTGTTCGGCTCGCTGTCATCAGATAGTACGCTTAAGTTTGAGGGTTCGTCCTCCATCTCCTCCTCTTCGCTAGTCAAAATTGGCGTATTGCTTGCCAAGTACTCTGCACCCCAATAGGCTGCCATCTCCGCATCTTCACTATTTTGGGGCAGTACGAACGGCTGCGTACTTTCGAGGCTTTCGATGTCCTCGACGCCGACTCTTTGTTGTTGTTGCCTGCCGCTGTTGCTGTCGCCCTCTCTGTAGTCACTTGGCTGGCCAGGGTCGTCGTGCTCGCCTCTGGTGCTGTTTTTGTCGCTCGAATTACTCGACTGGTATCCACCGCTGCTGTCACTTCTACTATAGCACCGAATTTCGTGCTTTGTTAGGCGCTTTATACGTACGCGCAAAACGCCGCCCTCCACTTGTTCGGCTACAAAATTTGGCTGTTGCTGCTGCTGTTGCTCCATCTTTTCGCGGACTTGTGCCTTGGCGCCCGCGGCACATCCTTTTTATTACCGACAGTGGCCATTGCGCGACCAACTGTTATTTTCCTAGTTTTCCGGCACTTTTCCAGCAAAATTTCGGTCATTTTGCTGCCGTTTCACTTTCACATTGCATATTTTGTTTTTATTTGTTTATTTGTCATCCTCGCACAGCTGTAGTTTGGTGTCGGGGTTGCTGACTATCCAAAAGGGAGTTTTGTAGCGTTGATGTGAACTGGAGTAGATTTCGGGTTGCCATTGCGGTATTACTCCTTTTCTTTTTACGATTATTAGAATTAGTATTATTTTGTTGTTATTAATATTTCTAGCAATTATTAATATTTACAACTATAATTATTATTAATATTTATAATTATTATTACTATTGCTGTTGATATCATTAATTTTAATATTATAATGACAATTATTGTTATTTTTTTTACCTTTATAATTTTTCTTTTGTTTCGTGCCATCTTCATCTTGCATTGTTTTCCCTTGGAACCTTTATTTTTTTTCTTCTTCTTCTTCTTCTTCGTATTCTTCTTCTTCTTATTATTATTATTCTTCTTCTTCATCTGATTTAGGATTCTTCGGCTAGCTTCTCATCTTTCAGGGTCTCCCCTGTCATGGCAGTTGCTCCCCTGCTGGCAATTGCCGAGTTCACACACTTCAGTCTCTGCTGAAATTTACCTATTCGCCGCTATGCGCCGAATTAGGCTCAGACGATGCCACGGGAGAATTTTCACCTTTCGCGTTGTTCTCATAAAATGGTTTGAGATCACTCACGTGCGCTGTCCTCCTTTTCCCTTTGTGCACCTTGTCGAGTTCGACGATAACAGGCGAAATAAAATTTAGTACGCGATGTGGTCCGCCGTATTTCGGTGCAAACTTAGCCGCGAAATTGTCCACGGCTTTAGACAAGAAGTGTTTTCTCACCAGAACTCTGTCTCCCACGACCGGTTGCCACGATCTTCTTCGCAGGTTGTAGTGTCTCGCTTGCTCTGTCGTTGCCTTTTGTTGGTTTCGTCGCACTAACTCAAACACCTCTTTCATTCTCGCCGCTTGTACTTGCGGTGTGGTGGTATCTTCGCCGGTTCCTAACGTATTTTCGTCGTACAATGCGTTCGGTAACCTTGGTTCTCGCCCCTGGATGACAAACGCCGGGCTGTAACCCGTTGCCTCGCACACGCTCGTGTTGAGGGCCAAAGTCATTTCTGGCAACAGATCATCCCAGCTCTTCTGGTATTTGCCTACGAACTGCGCCAGTAGTCGCTTGATGTTACGGTTAGCTCTTTCCGTCAGATTTTGCTGCGGTGTGTACGGAGCAGTGAATTGGTGCCTTATTCCCATCTCCTCCAGGAATTTCTTAAATTTCGCGCTGGTAAATTGCGTTCCATTATCCGAGATCAGGATTTTTGGAATGCCGAATTTGCCGATAATCCGCACTCTCACTGCTCGAATTACTCCCTCCGCTGTTGCCTTCCACATTGGTACAAGCTTGGTTTGTAAAGCTGGCACGTTTCACACTGTCGCACGTACTGCCTCACGTCACGGAACATGCCCGGCCAATAGTACCACGCTGTCGCCCGCGCTATCGTTTTTCGGATGCCCATATGGCCTGCACTGGGAACATCGTGAATTTCTCGTAACACCCTCTGTCTTTGCTCTGCCGGCACGCATAGTTTCCATGGCAACAGGTCTTCACCGTCAATTTGTCCTGGTATTCGCCTGTACAGCTCACCATTTTCGATGACAAAGTCAGGAAACTTCTGTGGAGACCTCTCCACCTCCGCCATCTTGTCTTTCAGCCACTTGCACTCTACCGCTACTTCTCCCGCCGTCATCGAACCAAGCAATGTTTCCTGGGGCTGTCTTGACAGCGCGTCTGCTACCACATTCAGCTTACCCTTGCGATACTGCACATCGAAGGAGTACTGCTGCAGTTCCAGCGCCCACCTTGCAATCCGACCGGATGGACTCTCTGTCTTACTCAGCCATTTTAGCGCTAAGTGGTCGGTGATGACGGTAAACGTATAGCCTTCTAGGTAGGGTCTCATTTTTCTGATCGCCCACACTATGGCCAGGCACTCTTTCTCCGTTGGTGAATAATTAAGTTCGGCCTTGTTGAGCCGGCGACTCGCATATGCGATTACGCGTTCTTTTCCTTCAATCTCTTGGGTGAGAACAGCTCCCAGCCCGTAGTCGCTCGCGTCTATTTGCAGAGTGAACTTCTGCGCGGTTAGCGCGTTCTTCAGCGCCTCGAACGCTGTCTGTTGCTCGTCGATCCATTTCCACTTGTGGCCCTTCTTTAGCATGGACGTCAGCGCATGCGCCACTTTGGAAAAGTCGGGGACAAATCTTCGGTACCATGAAGCTATCCCTAGGAACCTGCGTAACTCCCTTATATTTGTCGGTGGTGTCAGCTCTTTGATAGCCGCGACCTTCTCAGGATCGGTGTGAATGCCCTTTTCGCTGACGACGTGACCCAGATACTTCAACTGATTCTTGAAAAACTCGCATTTTTCTGGGTTGATCCTAAGATTCGCCTGCCTAAGCCGTCGGAAGACCTCCGAAAGATGTTGGACGTGCTCTTGCAGGGTTGCGCTGATGACAATAATGTCATCCAGGTAGGCGAACGCATACGGCTCTAGCTCTGGACCGATAACTTGGTCTAACGCACGCTGGAACGTCGCGGGGCGGAGTGGAGCCCAAACGGCATTACTCGCCATTGAAAAAGGCCACGTCCTGGCACTGTAAAAGCAGTGTACTGCTTGCTCTGCTCTTCCATCGGGATTTGCCAGTAACCGTTTTTCAGGTCAAGGCTGCTAATGTAACGTGCGCTTCGTAGTCGGTCAAGGATATGTTGGATCTTCGGTAGGGGGTACGCGTCGGGCACTGAACGCTCGTTCAGCTGTCGGTAGTCGACGCAGAGTCTCCACTTGCCGGTCTTCTTCTTCGCCAACACTATCGGGGCGCTGTGCGGGCTGTGTGAGGGTTCAATACACCCTTTCTCGATAAGGTCGTCGATTTCCGCGTTGATGATTTCCTGCATCTTCGGGTTCTTTGGGCAATACCTCTGCTTGATCGGCCGGTCATCCTTCATG
The DNA here is from genome assembly GCF_013731165.1 of Rhagoletis pomonella. NCBI lineage: Eukaryota > Metazoa > Arthropoda > Insecta > Diptera > Tephritidae > Rhagoletis > Rhagoletis pomonella. The sequence continues at coordinate 77,152,660 of NW_023458555.1, read as the reverse complement.
GCGTTCCGGTGAGTGGCAATATTTGAAACTCCAGACATCTTCTCAAATTTGCGTAACTCTGACTTTAACAACTCTCTCGCTTCGTCGGTTGTCGCGGCTTCTGTAGGCATGGGGTTTGATTTGGGCTCATCGCAGTTACCTGACCTCTCTGCACCTCCCTCGCGTATTGTCGTGAACGTTTCTACTCCTTGTGCGCAGCTCTCTTCTCGGAGTGTCACGTCTAAGTCTCCGCAACGTAATCGGACCCCCGCTTTTGCCAGGTAATCGGTTCCAAGCACCACGTCATCCATCAAACCAGGCAGTACCAAAAGATCGCTTTCATGCACCTGGCTCGCTAACTCCACTCGTGCCGTTATAGCCTTCAGCCCCGTTTTGGATCTCCCATCACCCATTACCACACGCGTGTTCACCTGCCTAGCCTCTCCCACATCCAGTCTCTTAACCATGGCTTCGCTCAAGAAACTTCTTGTTGCGCCTGTATCAACTGCAGCTACTACGTCGACCTCATTTACTCTGATCGCCGCCATAATTCGGCCATCCGACTGCCTTAGTACACTATTTAGTTTGGGCGAGGCTGTTCTACCTGACGCCCCACTCCTCGCCGCAAATGGGACCTCGACCCGTTTCCCGATGCACTACGGCAGCACTCTCGAGTCGGGACATTGCATCGACCACAGGTCCAACAAAACTCTCTCCGTGCAGCTCTACACTCCCTCGCAAAATGGCCATCTCCCCCGCAATGTCTACACGCAGTCCACGGATTAACGTACTCCGACTGTAGTGTTGCTACACCGCTGTGTGGTTCAGGTCGGCGCTGTGTTCTCTCTGCTCTGGCCGTCTCGTCACTCCTAGGCAGCTCGCGCATGTGCTTATATCTCTCCGTAACCCGTGGAGTTGTTCGCGCTGCGGCTCTGTGTTGCTCTCTCACCGGGGGGATTTTTTCCATGTCTTCCGCCAAACTCACTAGCTCTTCTACGGTGGTGAACTTGGATCGTTTGACTTACCATTGGAACTCGCTTCTGGAGTTTCTGTAGATACGCGTCAGCTTCTGCTCTGAGGTGTAGTTCGCGTGTCGCATCAGACTCTGAAGGGCCAACACATAGTCTTTAAACTTCTCATTCTGTTGTTGGACGCGACGACGGATCTCATCGTCTAAGGTTTCGTGGTAGCGAGAGTTTAAGAAGAACCTTAGAAAGTCTCTCTTGAAGTCCTCCCATTGTCGCCAATTCCGGTTATTACTGCGGAACCATGTCAACGCCTTCGCCTTAAGTAGTTCTGGCATCGCTCGCGGTAACAAGTCACGATTCACCTCGTATACTTCCGCCAATTCTTCTACACGTTCGATGAAGCTGAGCGGGTCTCGGCCGCCGTCGTATTTGAAACCCCACTTACGGACTCGGTCCATGATGGTTGCCAGCGATGTTGTAGGATACGTTGCGTATGGCTGTGGTGTCTCAAATGCGTCAACGGGCATTGGTGACTGCATGACACTGGCTCCCTGGCTTCCACTTGGTGTTGCTGCGGTAACATTCAGCGCAGGCTTCGAGTGTTTCGCTTCTAGCTCTTCGAACCACGTTTGGTAGTCTTCGTTGTTACTTTCTTCTTGTATAAATGAAGAGAAACGTCTTCGCAGCTCTTCGACTGTTCCTGTCTGTTCGAGGCCGAACTCTGCCACATAGGTCAGCAGCTCCTCTCGGTTGAGGTAATGCATCCACTTTCTCTTCACCATTGTTTTTTTTCACACTGTTTCTTCACTGGACCGCCTACTAGTAGTTCTTCGGGTGGTCACTGCACTTTGTGTCTCTCTCACTTGTGCCCTTATTGCTTCTTAAATTTGGGTCTTTCGGGTAGTCGCTGAACTCAGTGTCTCTATCACTTGTGTTCTCTCTTATTTTTTTTCACTTCACTTTTTTTTTCACGGCACTCTCCTTTATGTTTCGTTTCCTTTAGAGTCCCTGCTCGGGCGCCATTTGTAACGGACTTTCCTGAGTGCTGGGCGTAGCTCTCGGTTGTCCAGGGTCCTGTAAGGAGTAAACACCCTATCTCCTCAAGAAATTAGAACACACTCACTTCTAGTTTACAGCCTCTTTATTCGCTATACTCTGGCTATATCTACTCTCTAAAGTATAGAACTAGAGTAGGTTTAAACCCTACAGCTAGCACCAGTCTCAGTGGTTAAAGCCCACTTCGAATATACAATAATAGTCTCGGAGGTTGATCCCTCTTTCACTACCCGTGTAACCCACGTTGCGACGCGTGCCACGTATGCCTTGCTAATGAACAATGCTTGTTAGCACTGCTCCTTTTATACCATTTTTGTCCATCCGCAGACAGTTATCCTCATTACAATTGTTGCTTTATACATGTTATGTAGGTATTGTACATACAAACTAATAATTCAAAATATGTTAGTGTATACATACACATGTACTAGTATAATTCAAATAGATGCAATTCAATAAGTATACGTACATACATATATCCGAAGCGTTTTTTTACAATTTCAAATATACAATTCAATGGTACATATCTTTTAATTCAAATTATATATGTATATAAAATCGTTGTTGTGGGGCCCAGGGCCACAGGATCCGGGGTCCTCACACTGTATGATGAAAAATTCCCTTGCTAAAAATGGACCGCTGGAGTTTAAGTATTTAGAAAATCCGTATTTTTTATAAAATCTGATTGGAATTCATAATTCGTATTCATTTCATGACAAGCAAAGGTTTTGCAGAAAAGGGACCCGATGCTGCACCCGAAATATATAGAAATCCCCGCGAGGTTTGTTCTGCTTTGGCCCTATGTTTATCTTAGACGAATTTACTTTTCAGTTGGCTAAATCAAGGATGCGTTTAAGTATGCATATAAAAACCGTAAGACTGTGTAAGCGTGATCTTGCATATAAATCCGATTGACGAAGTTGCTCGAGGCGGCCGTTATTGTAACAGTGGCGAATTGACAAGGAAAGATTCGACCACATCTGTCCAAGAAGGAACACGATAGTTATATCAATGGCTTTATTTGAACAATATTCATGAGATCACTCTACTCGTTTAGCCAATGTACGCGAAAACTTTTCATCCTTTGGGGAAGCGAGGATTTTTGGCCATCCTATAATTGAAAACGCTCATCTGTGCTCTTGAGTTTCCGTATAAGGACTGTACCAATGCTGAAGTTGCAGGATCATAGAAGAATATTACGCACGCTTGGCAGATATCTCATCTTAGATCTCAGATATCATATCTTTAAAAAAAATTTGCATCGATTACTTAAAGTTGTGATACCTAATGGCTAGAGGCGTCGCACTATAGGCAAAACACGAGTTTTTTTTCAAAATCGTAGATCTTCGCTTAGAAAAGAGATAATGGAATGAAAATACTTTTATCGTGAAAATAAATGATCATATAATATAGGAAAACTATAGACAAGTTACAACAACTTAGAAAACTGCTAGAAAACGAGGTAGTTTCGGTGCCTAGTGGAAGAGGTCTCAAAGAAGCAAACCTATCTTCCTAGAGGAGAGAACGCGAAAAGCTAAAAAAAGCTAGCTATGTAAAAGTTACTGTTTCAAAACTTGCAATATTATATTTTTAAATATAAAATTTGTAAATCTACCATACTGCAATTTTATTTTTTAATGGTATTAGGCTCTTTTTTATCCAAATTTTCAGGTAATACAAAAATATACAGTTAGGATGTTACTTGTTGTTGTAGACTTTTTTTTAATTTATGGTTTACTTTTATAAAATCACATAACGCTGTTTGCAAGTGGACTACTCATATATTTATTAAAAGATAATTTGTCATCCGTCTGAAATAAAAAAAATTTTAAATCAGAAGGATAAAATAGTATTGTGTTATTAATTCAAAAGTAAATAATTGTAGTTCAATGACGAAGGGGGGAGGGGATCTAGCCCCCCCCCCCCCCCATATCCCCCCTGGCTACGCCACTGTGTATGTGGATATATGAATAACGACCGCTTAAAATCGATGTCAAATTTGTACTTTCTCTGTAGAAATTTTAGGTCTATGTTATGTAGTTTGACTATTGTCAATTAAGTCTAATGCTTTGTATTACATCTGATTCCCTTAATTCAAGACAAAATTTAGAACAGGTGGCAACCCTCCTACATGTAGTTTAGAAATAAAATATCTTCAAAGCAGTTTCGACTGATATCCATATTTAAGTAATTAATTACATTGAACTTAACTTTGTAAGGAGCTAGCAACTCTCTTTTAAATCTCCACAACCCAGGCGCACTTTCTTTTTTTGTACTTTTCAAAAGTTTTTTTTGCAATATAATGCCCCTTATCGTAATAAAACGTTTAAACGTTTAAATATAGGTGATTTTTCCCATGGTAAACAAGGTCTTAAACAAAAGTTTTAAACATTGCCAACCCTGATTGTGATACACATGTATTTCAATAAACTGATGAACTTATTTGAAGTAAATTGTTCGAACACATGGCAAACCTCCTAAGTAAAGGTTAGAAATAAAGCCTTTTCAAACGCATTTCAATCGATACCCATTTTCAATAATTCATCCAACTTATTGAATATTTTGAATTTAACTTTTTAAACACGTGGCAACCCTCTTCAAATATTCAAAAAGGTCTAACTAAAGATTTCTTAACATTATTTTGCTTGACTATTACTAAGTTTATACGCACAGAATAATCGACTTAATTGAAAGCGCATTGACACCGTACACATTTCGCTCTAGTGTTTATACTTACGGCTTTATATCGGCATCAAAGTAACCGTCTTCAAAAGCAAACAAAATCAGCTGTTTTCATTTGACATTTTATAAGTTAACATAATGGAAAGTGTTAAAAATCTAGTTTTATTCGGCATTATAAAATCGTGGCAAAGGAAAGGAACGATTATTATTAATCAGCTTTTAAATACTGATGCGATTATATGGAATTTGAGCGGAACAGCTGATCTCCAATTCGCTTTGAGTGAGAGCGGTGTTTATACACTCTTTCTAACTGTCTGGAGAAATAAACTACTGGTTTGAAATGGAGTGTGAGCCAACACACTTCGCTCTTTCAAAGCGAATTGAAATTCAGTTTATACATATGTTTTGAATCGCGGCGAAATGAATTAAAGCGACTTATGCATGCGTATAAACGTAGTAAATGGTATTTTTATATTTCATATACTCTTTGTATTAGTTAATTGAATTAGACCTTTCAAACAGGTGGCATCTCTTTTCAAAAGTATTTTCAACCTTAATCCTTGTTAACTCTCCTTCGTCGGACATTGCGATACATATTTTATTCAACTGACAAATTAAGCGGAATTTGACTTTTCAAAAATGTGGCAACCCCCTAAATGTGGTTCATAAATAAACAATTTTCAAACCCCCTTCGATTGATACTCATATTACTTACACTTTTATCAACTTGCAATGATGTGGCTCCTGAAACTTTCAATGTTGGGTGTCCGACACCATAAAAATGTTGTGGATCCAGAAACTTTCGATGTTGTGTGTCCGACACCATAAAAAGTCTAGTGCATAGGGCGACATCTGTAGTGCATAGGGCGAGGTAGATGCACTACAGATGTCGCCCTATGCACTACGTACGCTACAGCGGAAATGGACGACACGCCACTTCTTTAAAAGTTCCTATAAAAAAGTCTAGGCGAGGGTCGCCCTATGCACTACAGATGTCACCCTATGCACTACGTACGCTACAGCGCAAATGGACGACACGCCATTCTTTAAATGAAATTAATTGGTGCTCGTATGTATGTACATTAGACTGCATCACCAAAAAAAGTTGCGGTTTTTCCGCCGGAATTACAAAATGTATTATATTTTAACACGTCCACCAAAATATTTCGGAAAAATATTAAGTTTTAAGCGAGCTGGACCGATTTGAAAATACCTCCAAAAATTAAGTTTTTTATGAATAAAAATAGTTTCTTAAAGAACTTTTTGTAAAAAGTCCACTCAGATGACAAATTAGATTAAGCTTAAAAAATCTGCAAAAAATATTTGAAAATCTTTTCAACGGAATCGTAAGAATGAGATTTTTGATACTGTTGAACGATTGAAACGTGCATTTCTTTCTTGCGCAAGAAGTCAGCACGGATTGCGCGCGATCCAGCCACGCGAGTCGGGCCCGCACGCTGGCAATTAAAAATTCATTCCGACCAAACTATATCGAAATGCACGCATTTTGTTTTTCTAAGATAAATGCGGAAATGTTTATTACACAAGTAGTTGTTAAACATTTTCATGGACGAGGCGCAGAAAATGCTTAGAAGTTCAATTTTTCATAAAAAATTTATTAAAAAGCTAAAAAAAATATTTTTGTAACGCCAGTAATTTCATTGTATAGTTTAATGTTCCTTAAATCTGCACCCAAAAACTTTTTTCATTCAAACACTTGCTTTCAAAGAAAAATAAAAATTTCCAAAACACTGCAAAAATATTCAAAACTGCAAAAATAAAAAAACTATTTGGAATTACGCAAAAAAATTACACAGTGTACTGTGTTAAAAACATTAATGTTGGTAAATTCGGTGCCCACTTGAAAAAGCCTTACCCATATGTAAATGCATGCGTGTGCACCAGACTTGTGAAAAATGCATTATTTTTTAATGCATTAATGGTACTTAAAGCACTAATGTTAATGTAAAAAATTAATGCATTAATTTTTGAAATTTAATACAAATAAAAATTTCAATGCATTAATTCTGAAAAATATAATAATAATAATAATAATAATAATAATTAATTTATTAAGTAGAAAAAACGTTACAATATTTATGTTATCGCACAATTTACAGAATATGGTATAAACCTTAATTCTACATCATTATATTTATATTTTTATCACATATTTTAGTTTTTAAATAAAGATTTTTTCGAAGGAAAAAACTACAATGAAAAACCTCCGCTTTAAATTCTGAAAAATATATTGCTAATGAAAATTATTTTCATTAAATTATCCATACCAATGCTAATGACAAAATTTTAATGCATTAAAATGTTTAATAATTTTTTTCGTTTGCATTAATAAAAACCATTAAATTTATTTTCTAGTGAAATATAAATAATCTCATTTGGAAGGACTTCGAATAGTTACTAATAGTTTTTTCAGCTTCATTTTATTAGGTGTATTTGAAGAAAAATTATTGTAAAAAATTTTACATATTTTATGAAAATAAAAGCAAGGTGCGTGCAACTCAGTGTGCTTTTGTAGATTTTTATGTTGATTTATGGTTGTAGGGTCTGTATTTGTGTTATTACCTTTTATTGTACTGTGTTCATTTCAACTTTGTAATTTTGGAAATTTTAGATTTATGTGATTTTTGTGGTTCGTCAATCAAATAGAAAATTTTATTATTCAAACTTTTCTCAAATTGTGTACAACAGAAAATAAAATAAGTTTTGTTATTTAAAATAAATACCTACATTTGGCGATCCTGCCAGGAGCATCTACATCTACCATAGCAGTGGAAGAAGTAAAAGCAGTAGGAGTAATCCTTACGGATTTACTATATCCGCACTTGCAAGTAACCGGCCATAACTTTCTAGCAACAACAGCACCAGGAGGAATATAAGAAATTACATTAAGCTGATATATTGATTTTGTACACTTGGTTTGTGCTCCGCGGTACTAGTCCACAGATGATGAGATGTTACACCAAAATGTTGAAGTGCAATGCGTCGCAATAGTCAGCAGTGAAAAAGAGTAGCACCATTGCGTGCAGCTGGCATATTCCAACACGCACTACTACCACCACCGTTATCACCACAACTTGAATCACAGCAGCCGCAACATCAGAAAGCAATATCCCCATTGCCTTTTGTTGAAGATCAGCAATCACAATTAGTAGAGCAACAACAGCAACAGCTTCAAATGCACCAATGCGCATTCAACGACACTAGCACAATTGCCGATATCATTGATGCATCTGCATTAGAAGCAGTCACTGGAAAAGCTATTTTAAGTGCTGATATTACATCAACCAGTCAACAACAACCACATAACTAGCAGCAGCAGCGTTCTCAAGATCAAGAACAGCAACCGGAAAGTTTGAGCGGTGCTCAATGCTCCTCTTTGAGCGTAATAGGAGAAGTTCCAGCTGGTAGTAGCGCATTAACAGAACGAAACAAAAACATCTCCAACATCACTGCCATTGCTGCTGCAGGAGGAAGAAGACGAAGAAGCGGACACAGGCAACAACAAAAGCAACAATTCAAAAATTTTAAAAATTGCAAGTAAAATATATTAAATATAAGATATTTATTAAATACATTTTAACATATCTATATATATATACATATATATATATACAAATTTATATTTGACTGTGCTGTTCATTAAGCAGCATATTAACCATTTTAGATGTTTGATAATTATTTTGATTATAATTTAGTACAATTTTAATATATTATTATTAAAGTTTGGTTTGTCAACTAAACTGTGAACACCCCTTTTAGAAATTTTTATAACGTTAAAATTGTGTACACTATGTTTCACTCACCACAACATGGCGCGCACACAACTACACGTACAAATAATTTAAATGACTCGCTTATAGATTTGCAAAACAACTCTTTTCAAGAGGAGTTGGCAAATCCTTATGCTAGTCAAAATAATAATGAGGTGTATGCAACCTCAGTCAAGCTTCCACAATTTTGGACAAGTTGTCCAGAAGCTTGGTTTGTACATACAGAAATGCAATTTAACATGAAAAACATTACACAAGATACTACAAAATATGAACACACAATCACAGCGCTTCCGCAAGAAGTAATAGTTACAATATTAGATTTCATTCAAAATCCTCCGCATAACAACAAGTTTTCAGAATTAAAGAAAGTCTTAATTGAAAGACATTCTTTAAGCGAAAATAAGAAATTAGATAAAATTTTGTCAGATTCAGAGATGGGTGATCGTAAACCCTCTGAATTTTATCGGTCGCTCATGTTGCTTGCAGGTTCCAATTTTAGTCTAGATATTTTAAAGAAACTTTGGCTGAGAAAATTGCCAAAAAATCTTAGTGTGATATTAGCTAGTTCAAGTACCAATGATATAAATGAATTGGTGAAACTAGCTGATAATATTTGGGAAGTGATTAATAAAACCGAAATATCAGCTATGAATAGTTTTCAAAATTCTAAATCACAAGACACAATTATTGAGAATTTAGTTAAATCGACGAATCTTATGTGCGAAAATTTTCAAAAACTTTCCTTTGAATTAAATTCGATTAAGCAACAAATTAGTCAAAATTCTAGATATAGATCATATAATAGGAATTGTTTTAGAAGTCCATATAGAGGTAGATCAAAATCTCGTGATAGTCAAAATTGGTTATGTAGATACCATTACAAATTTGGTGATAAGGCTCAGAAATGTCAACAACCTTGTGTTTTTTTCTAAAAACAAAAATTCGTTAAACTAGAGTCATCCGTTGTTGTGGCGGCAAACAATGGAAATTTAGATATTACCACACGTCGCCTATTTATTTTTGATAAAGCAAACAAACTAAATTTTTTGATTGATAGTGGAGCAGAAATTTCTATACTTCCGGTAAAAAAATTCCCTCATACAAAACGTTCTTCAGATATAATACTTACTGCAGCCAATGGTTCAACGATTTCAACGTATGGTAAAAAGATTTTAAATATAAATTTAGGTTTAAGACGTGAGTTCCCATTTACGTTTCTCATAGCTGATATTGCGAAACCTATTATTGGTGCAGATTTTCTTTGCAAATACGGTCTCTTAATTGACATGAAATGCAAACGTTTAGTTGATCCAGTAACAAGTCTTTCGGTTAACACAGTTTCATGTGTTTGTAATATTTCGCTTCCAAAAATTTTTGTAGTAGAGAACAAGTATACAAGATTGTTGAAGGAGTTTCCTTCTTTGATCGCTGAACCAGATTATTCGAAACCGGTTAAACATTCTACGGTTCACAGACTTTTTACTGAAGGAAATCTGCCATTCTCTAAGCCAAGGCGCTTGGATCCGATTAAATTTAAAGTAGCCAAAACTGAATTCGATTTTTTAGTGAGGACAGGGATTTGTAGACCTTCAAATTCTTGTGTAGCATCTCCACTGCATCTTGTACCTAAAAAAGAACTAAATGACTGGCGTCCTTGTGGTGATTTTCGGAGACTGAATGTTGTGACTGTACCGGACCGTTATCCTTTACCTCATATTCAAGATTTTAACATGAATCTCAGAAATAAGTATATATTTTCGAAATTAGATTTGGTAAGGGCCTACCACCAAATTCCAATGGCAGAAGAGGATATCTATAAAACTGCAATAACGACACCTTTCGGTATGTTTGAATTTATACGAATGCCTTTCGGACTAAGAAATTCAGCGCAAACTTTTCAAAGATTTATTAATGAAGTAGTTAGTGGTTTAGATTTTGTTTTTACATATATTGATGATCTATTGGTTGCAAGTGAAAATGAAGAACAGCATTTTAAAGATCTCCGTATACTTTTCCAACGCCTAACAGAGTACGGGTTAAATATCAAACCAAGTAAATGTACTTTCGGTGTAACAAGTGTTGACTTTTTAGGACATAATATTTCTGGGGCAGGAATTAGACCCTCTGATGAAAAAGTGATAGCAATTCGTAGTTTTGAACGTCCTAAATCTATTAAACAGGCGCAGAAATTTATAGGTATGGTTAATTATTACCATCGATATGTACCAAAATTAGCTGAGTTTACGGCAGTTATCTACGATTTAATCAATCGAACAACTAAGAAACGTGACAAGTCCTTAATTTGGGATGACACAACTAATAAAGCCTTTGAATGTATTAAAGAAAAGTTTGCGTCTACGATATTGTTAAATCATTTTAACAAAGATGCCAAACTCTCTTTAAATGTAGATGCATCTAATACGGCAATTGGTGGTGTCATACATCAAACGTTTGATAACAAATCAGAGCCACTAGCTTTCTTTTCTAAGAAACTTTCTCCATCCGAAAGTACAGTGCATTTGACAGAGAGTTGCTAGCTATTTATTTGAACATTAAACATTTTCGCTATCTTTTAGAAGGACGACAGTTTACAGTTTTTACGGATCACAAGCCTTTGATATATGCTTTGAGTTCAAAAACCGAACGTAGTCCGAGACAAACTAGACATATGGAATTCATTGCACAATTTACTAATGACATACGATATATTAAAGGACAGGAGAACATTATAGCTGACACATTATCTCGAGCTTTCGAAGTTGATGCAATTAAGGGTACAGAACTGAATTTCAAAGTTTTACAAAATGAACAAGAACAGGACGAGGAACTAAACACATTAAAATCTGGAGACACATCACATAACCTTAAATTAATTCAAATTCCACTTTTAAATTTTAATATTTGGTGTGAAATGACAGGTGAGAATCCTAGGCCATTTGTTCCAAATTGTTTACGCATGACAGTGTTTAATATGCTACATGGCATTACACATCCTGGTACAAAAGCTACACGTCGTCTAATTATTAAAAAGTACTATTGGCCAAAAATGCACAAAGAAATTAATATTTGGTCAAAAGAATGTATAAATTGTCAAAAATCGAAGGTTAATCGTCACACTAAATCTCCAGTAAGTAAAATTCCGATTCCCAAAAGTAGATTTGATCATATTCATTTAGATATTGTTGGACCTCTTCCTGTATCGAAAGGACATCGTTACATTTTTACAATAGTTGACAGGTTCACGCGTTGGCCCGAGGCATATGCATTAAAGGACATTTCAGCGGCAGTGGTTGCAAATAAATTTTTTAGAGAATATGTTTCACGTTTTGGGGTACCGTTAAAAATCACTACAGATCAGGGTACTCAGTTTATGTCAAAATTGTTTTCGGAACTAACAAAATTGCTTGGTAGTCATCACGTTACAACTTCTGCATATCATCCTCAAGGGAATGGTATGGTAGAACGGTTTCACAGGCAGTTAAAAGCTACGATAATGGCTAGAAATGGAATCAACAATTGGTATGATGAGCTGCCGATAATACTTCTTGGTTTACGATCGATGTATAAAGAAAGTATTTCAGCCACATCATCTGAGATGGTTTTTGGGCAAAATTTACGCCTACCCGGTGAACTTGTTGTTCCATCTGAAGAAAAATTTTCCCCAATTGAAGTTTTAGGTAATTTACGGGAACATTTTAAAAATGTTAAATCAAATTTAAGGCATAATCAAAATTCTGATACTGGTGTATATATACCAAAGGATTTGGAGACTTGTAAATTTGTTTTTATGCGTGTTATTAATAAAAGATCATTGCAACAACCATACGAAGGACCTTATAAGGTTGTTGGAAAAAACAAAAAATATTTCAAACTTGAAGTAGATAATGAGGTTAAAACAATTCCGATAGACAGACTAAAACCAGCAATAATTGAAACAGAACTAATACCAGAAACAAACACTAATACAATGAATAACACAACATCAAATAAGAAACGAGTTACTTTTAATTTATATAACATTAATTCTCTAGAAGGGGGAGTATTGTAGGGTCTGTATTTGTGTTATTACCTTTTATTGTACTGTGTTCATTTCAACTTTGTAATTTTGGAAATTTTAGATTTATGTGATTTTTGTGGTTCGTCAATCAAATAGAAAATTTTATTATTCAAACTTTTCTCAAATTGTGTACAACAGAAAATAAAATAAGTTTTGTTATTTAAAATAAATACCTACAATGGTGCATACCGATTATATTATGGGCCAAAAGCTGACAGATAGCCGACTGAGCAGCGCATGTCCACGACTGACAACCTATTCTGATCTAAATCATTCAGTAAACCGTTTTTAGTTCCATTTGACAATGTGTTTTTACCTATTTGACTACAAATTGAATTTGACATAGTTAAAACCAACCTTAGCTTCCGCCACTATCTTTTTTGACCTCAAAATTCTATCCTCAACGTCAACCAAGAATTTTACTTCAAAATAAAATTAGTTAATGGGTATTTAATGCTTGTTATACTTTTAATGCAATAGAATTCATTCAAAAATTTTAATTTTAATGGAAAAAAATCATTAGCATTATTTCTTCGGGACTAGTGCATTTAAATTTTCATTTACATTCAATTTCAAAAATTAATGCATTTTTCACAACTCTGGTGTGCACCTATCTATTAATATCGTTGAATTATTTTAATATCTATTGTAAAATTTTATACAGACAGGGCTAAAAAGTAGAAAATAATATCTATCGCAAAATTTTATACAGACAAGACTAGAAAGTAGAAAATAAATAATATAAAAAAAAAACTTTTTAATATTCAACGCTTTTATAAATGGACTAAAAAGTAGAAAATAATATTTCTCAGTCCCATAGAATTTAGTTTGATAACTTTTTATTTTGAAATTTTAGCAAAAGTCATTATATACAATTTATGAGATTGAAAATGAAAAGCGTGGGGCGCATGTAATAGACCTGAATTGATATGAAGGGTAATATCTATATATATAAAATAATAGTCGTTTTCGTTGTTCGGAGTTAACTCAAAAACTACTGCATAGATTTCAGTCAAATTTTCAGAGGTTATACCTTGCATATATGGCACCGATTTCTTTTAAATTCAAAATGTAAGCTACCAGCATGATGGCAAAAACGTTTACCAAAAATAGACCCGGTAGGTGGCGCGGGAGTCGAGTTATTTATAAAAGTCGTATTTATGAACCGATTTCTTTCACATTCAAAAGGTATAGTTTCAGTATAATGGAAAATACGTTTACCAAAAACGGAGCCGCTAGGTGGCGCGGGAGGCGAGTTATTTAAAAAAGTTGTATTTATGAACCGATTTCGTAAGCATGATTAAAAAAGCACTTGCGAAAAACGGACCGCTAGGTGGTGCTGGAGTCGAGTTATTTATAAAAGCCGTATTTATGAACCTATTTTGTTAATACACATTCGAGACGTTTATTACTTTCATGATGATTTTTTTTCATTCGAAACATATTCAGCCCTATCATGAGTCTCATCTTCCCTGAACCGGTTCAGTTCTCGCTTTTGGTTTCCATGTACTTACTATGGGGGTAATCAAAATTTTCGCGTGAATTTTTTTCCGGCGAAACTCAGGATAAGGAAGATTACATACATAAAATGATAGCCATTTCTGTTTTTCGGACTAAACTCAAAAACCACTCAATAGAGCCCAGTCAAATTGTCGGAGGTTATACCTTGCATATATTTTCCTATTATAGGCTACAAGAAAACACGCTGCACAGTGGTCAATAAGTGGGATTTAATGTTCATAATTCACTGGAGCCTTCGTTTCTCAAGTGCAGAAATTGCGCCAATTTTGAAGAAGACCGATTCTAGTTAAAAACAATTGTAGAGTTCTCCTAAAACAAAAAAAAAATAAAAAGTAATAATTTCAAATGTTATAAAAAATTTTTCCAAAAGTATTTTTTTTGTTTTTAGTTGTTATAAAAATTTTGGGTATGCAGTTTTATAGATTACTAAATTTTAGTATAATAAAGTGCATGTTGTAAGTCGCTAAGAGTTCGCGTTGATTTTTAATAACATAACAAACGCTTTTATTTCCCATTTAGCATGCAGATGTGCTCGAAATGTTAGCGAAAAAATTATTAGAAATCAACGCGAACTCTTAGCGACTTGCAACTTGCACTTTATTATACTAAAATTTAGCAATCTATAAAACTGCATACCCAAAATTTTTATAAAAACTAAAAACAAAAAAAAACTTTTGGTAACATTTTTTTTATAACATTTCAAATTATTACTTTTTAATTTTTTTGTTTTAGGAGAACCCTACAATTATTTTTAACTAGTTTTTATTATGAAACTTTTATTAGCTGGAACAGGAGAATCGGTCTTCTTCAAAATTGGCGCAATTTCTGCACTTTGCACTAAAAAATTTAATACAAACAAATAAAAATTCGAAAATTGGGCTCAACTAGTCTCTTGCAAATTTTATTAGCTTACATTTAAAAAAATAATTAATCAAATCGGTTGAGAAATGAAGGCTCCAATGAATGATGAACACTAAATTCCATTTATTGACCACTGTGCGCTGGTGGCAGTGATCGGACTTCTACCACATTGTGGTAGATATGCCACTTTTTTGAGCACCTACCACATCTACCACACAAGGTCTGAAATCTACCACATATTCGTGTTTTTGAGTAGTTTTAGTTTTACTTGTCCAACACTAAACACTAACAACAGGCAGAATGGGAGGATAAAATAAACTGTAAAATAGTAAATTTTTTCAATATTCAATTTTTCGACAGGAAGCGTGGTTTTAATGTTTTAAATTGCAAAATATATGATTTATAAAAAGAATTAATAGCGAAAATGTTAAAAACCCGTGATTTTTGTGAAAGTATTAGTAAATTTCATTGCATATAAAGTTTCTAAAGCGTTGTTTACTTTTACTTGAGAATTATCAAAATCGGCAAATCCCAAGTAGCGGTTTCTGGAACGTGACATATTTGTTCGCTACATCGTGATATGATAACAAGAAAAGCTGGTAGCACTCCGCAAGGTTGCAGAAATCTTTCAAAATATGTTTGAAAAATATTTTGATATGGAAGGAACTGCTTTACAATGTCAAGGAAAAAAAAATTCCAAAACTCAACGCAAGTTGCTAATTCGATTCTGCACTTTATTATACTAAAATTATTATTTTTTAATATTCTAACTAAAATGTTTGCAATTTGAGTGAAACCGTGCAGAATTTTTTAAATTCTTGTACAAAGTTTGATCGAAAATCTGAGATCTACCACATTTTTTTGAAATCTACCACATTTTTTTCCAGATTCTACCACACAAATTTTTTTTGAAGGCCAAACACTGGCTGGTAGCGCTTGAGTAGAGTTACTTATAAAAGCCGTATTTATTAACAGATTTCATTCAAATTCGCAGCGTGACTACCAGTATGATGAAAAATTCCTTTGCTAAAAATGGACCGCTGGAGTTTAAGAATTTAGAAAATCCGTATTTTTTATAAAATCTGATTGGAATTCATAATTCGCATTCATTTCATGACAAGCAAAGGTTTTGCAGAAAAGGGACCCTATGGATGACGCAGCACCCGAAATATATAGAAACCCCCGCGGGGTTTGTGTTGCTTTGGCCCTATGTTTATCTTAGACGAATTTACTTTTCAGTTGGCTAAATCAAGGATGCGTTTAAGTATGCATATAAAGACCGTAAGACTGTGTAAGCGTGATCTTGCATCTAAATCCGATTGACGAAGTTGTTCGAGGCGGCCGTTATTGTAACAGTGGCGAATTGACAAGGAAAGATTCGACCACATCTGTCCAAGAAGGAACACGATAGTTATATCAATGGCTTTATTTGAACGATTTCTTGAGATCACACTACTCATTTAGCCAATGTACGCGAAAACTTTTCATCCTGTGGGGAAGCGAAAATTCTTGGCCCTCCTATAATTGAAAACGCGCATCTGTGCTCTTGAGTTTCCGTATAAGGTGCATCACCAAAAAAAAGTTGCGGTTTTTTCGCCGGGATTACAGAATTTATTATACTTTAAGACGTCCACCTAAATATTTCGTAAAAATATTAAGATTTAAGCGAGCTGGGCTGATTTGAAAATACTACCAAAAATGGAGTTTTTTATGAATAAAAATAGTTTCAATCAACACTTTATATTTAGCTCGTGGCTCGAAGCTGTGTTGCTTTTCCACAATAAGTTTTTCATTAAAACCGGCCTCGAGCTCAATAAAAATTGTTGAATAAAATTGTTATAAGGCCACAAAATAACAAAAAACAAATAAAAATAGTTTCTTAAAGAACTTTTTGAAAATGACGAAACACATACACACTTTGGTATCACAATGGATCCGAAACTTAATTTTAATCTTCACATTAATTTGACAGTCAACAAGAATTTAGTGACCTTTATATCACTAAAACCCCTGTTTACAACTTTAGTTAGACCGATTCTGGAATACAGTTCGGTGGTTTGGAATCCGAGGTATTAAATTTACTCATACAAGATAGAATCAATTCAAAAACAATGCCTACTTTTTGCTTTAAGGAATTTCCGTTGGGATTCTCAATATAACTTATTAATCTTCCTACACTTGTCAGGGAAATGCTTGGTACAATTTGTATGGTTAAATTACTGACAGGCTCAGTTTCAAGTCCGCTTCTTCTGGGTGAAGTTAGCCTTAATATTCCCTCCCGTGTATCAAGACTTTTTTTTATCCCGTATTTTTGAAAACTTGTAAAACTAATTTTGAATTACACGAGCCACTCCTCTGCTTATGCCAGGATTTAACTCTCATTCCAGCGCATTTGATATATCTGTTTCGCTTTTCAGCATTAAGAAAGCGATACTATCCTCTCCCAATAAATGAATCATTAACATAAAGACATAAAATCAGCTGATGAATTTAGTTCCGTAGCTGAACAGTTTTACTTTCGATACTTAACAAACTCCGAGTCACGATAGCTCGGCGCAAAAAATTGAAAATATTGGTTCCGTACATCTTGCGGACTGTGCCCCTCGTGCGGATGGGCGGGAATGGAGGGTAAAACCGTTGGGATTTTTATTATTATTAAACAGTGAGTATTTTACATAGTATGAGTGTAAACCGTTTTTTTGTGTAGTCTAAAATAACGTGACTTTTTGTCAGGAGCATACATGCGTTTAAGCACATGCTGTTCAAATAATTTATGTAACGTAAAATTAAAAAGTGCAACGCTTTGTTCAGTATTTTCTTTATATGCAGGCCACGATAATTTAGACAGTTCTTTGTTAAGCTTTTTAAAGTTGGCTTTCGAAAAATGAAAGCGAATATTTGGTTCGTATGCTTGGGTACCACAATTTTGACTATCTCTTATAATTTCGTCAGATATCTCCATAGCAGGGTGATAGACATCTTCGGGCAAAACTAGTGGATAACACTTATTTACAACGGACTTAGATGCATCATCAACATAAACAAGGTCTAATACTTTACCAAACTTATTGTGAAGTACATTAACCTGAGTTAGGCAGAGTTTAGCCGTCTCCTCTAAAAATTCGCTGTTGCTCGCACTTGACACGAAAGGTACGATATCATTGTCAATGATGTTCCATCATATGCTTGGTAAATTAAAATCACCCAACACAATCATTGAATCAGAGGGTTTAGTCAATAAATTAACTGATTTTAGTAAAGAGATGTGTTGTGAATACACCAATGTGTCAGATCGCGGAGGGATATAGCATAGAGCTAAGTAAATAGACCCTTTTCCAACCTGTACACGAATGCATTTGAATTCTACTGAATTAATGTGGGGAAGACTAACTTCTTCAGATGGTATTGAAGAGCCTACAGGGAAGAGTACGCCAATTCGGCGTTAACGCTAGGCGTCAGAAAACGCTCCCCCAATGCTTTTCTTTAGGTATGCCAGTATGTTTTTCAGGTATCGATACTTTCTTTCGATACTACCTCCAAGTAAAAGTATCGATACCTGCATGATATAATTTCATCCCTAATAGAGAGAGTCCGACTGTGCAATGTCGACCGCTTGCGCCTCAGGCAAATAAATATGACACCCACCAAAATAGAACGTCACAAGGAGAAAAATAGTGTCGCAAATATGACTCCAGCTCAAATATCGTCAAACGAAACGCTATTGCGTCTTATGTCCCCGATATCAACATCGAGGCACATTATTGTTGTGTGCACTTTGTGTATGATCCCACTGGGAAAATAGGTAAGCACCTTACACAGTAAGCCATGTTTTCTTTCAGTTTTTAGAGATCCGGAGATGGTCGGGTTCGAATTCCACTGCAGGCAACATGCAAATAAATTTTTTTTTAGTTTTTGTCTGGATTATTCACTTCACGGATCCTTTTTCAGTACGAACCCTGTCAATTTAATATGCGCGTAATTGAATTGAATATTTACCAATACACAGTACTTTCGTTGACGTTTATAGTAAGATCAATAACGTTTCTAATTGATTTTAATATTTTTTTCCCTCAGTGTAGGAATTTAGAATGTACATTTGGTATCAGACATACCTCTGAGCCGCTTTACAAAGTAAGTTACGCATAATGCAGAGCAGTCGCTCGGAGTAGTTCGGCACTTGGAAATAACTTCGGCTGCACGTTATTTTGCAACTGACAACGTAATGTGTTGTCGGAGGTGTTCATTTTGCGCTTTACTAGTAGATGACATTGGCCATGATGACAATTTTGGTACTAAAAACGGAAAGAAAACATGGCTTACCTCGTAAGGTGCTTACCTATTTTCCCAGTGGAATGTAGAAATTTTCTTTGTATAATGAAATTTTCATAAGGTATTTCAGCTCCAATTTTAATACAAGTGAATATCGTTAGATTTTTCAGAAATTTCAAACCTGCACATTAAGCCGTATCACGACATATTACAGAAAAAAATTAAGCGTGTGGCGGTTTTATTTAAACACTGTGAGGACCTTGGATCCTATGGCCCTGGTCCCCACAACAATATTTTATCTTTTTCTATCTATATCCCTACCTCTACCCTTTTCGTTCTAATTACATTTATGTTATTCTGCTTTCTTTCATCTTTATAGTCTATTGTTCTTGCAAAAGTAAAGTGTTTAAATTTACCTTGGCCTTCATCTTTGTTATTATCCTGTATATCTATATCTTTTATATCTACATATTCACCTAGATGAGGTGAGGTATTATTACGTAATAAGATGCTGTCATGTGATGATGTGACAGGATGTCATGTCATGCCAAATGATGTCATAGCATTTGATGTTCCGCCATATGATTTCACATCATGTGTATCGATAACAAACTCGATAGTAACATTCAAAAAAATATCGATAAAAACCGATAAAAATTTCGATAAAAAATATCAATAACAGTATAGAAAAAAATAGTTTACAGCTTCAGTCTGTGTCTCTATCTTTTCATTGTAATTACCTTTATTTTAATCTTTCTTCCTCTATCTTAATCTTTACTTTTATCGGTATCCTCATCCTCATCTTTTTCTTAATATTTATCTTTGTTTTTACCTTTGTGTTTTTCATTTTCTTCATCTATTTATTCGCCTTCATCTTTGCCCTTATTCATATAATTAAAGTATTTAAATTTGGCTTGATCTTCATTTTTGAATTTATCTTTACGAATCTTTGATTTTAATGCTTTTATTTTTATTTTTACCTTTGCCTTTATCCTTTTCTTTATCTATTTACGTACTAAGCTCTACTTTCATTCTTGTATTGGTCTTTATCTAAGTCTTATTCTTTAACCTTTTTGGCATTTTTGTTAAGTTAATAACATTCGCATACATTTAAAAAGCACTTGATTCCGTCCCAACCATTTCCGTGTGCAATTACCGCTGCACCATTTCCGTGTGCAATTTCCGTTGAATTTGCCAATTTACTCCCAACCAAGCAACTGCCGCTAAACAAGTTTCACTTCAAAAAATAAACAAAGAAGAAAAAGAGTTGATTAAAAATAAATAAATTCTTGGAGAAAACTGAAATATTCCAGATAGTTTAAACGCATCTAGTCTTGAAAAAAGTAGATGTCAAATAGATAAATTATTCTAGTTCGCGTATCTATATACTAGAAAATTTGTCATATTTTAAATGATTTTAAGAATTTCTTTTAGTAAAATTTCATCCGTATCATTTTATTTCTGTACTCTTCACATTGTATCAAGAATTCTACAAGGTGAAGTAATAGAGGGACATTTTTGAAACTTTCGTATTTAAATATTTGGCTCATAATTTTAGTACATAATAGTACATTTCCACAACACTGAAATATTTTGAAAACCTTCTATTCCTGGGAAGTACAACAAAAACAGACTCTCAAAAAAAATGAATGAGGAAATTATTTTCTTGAACGAGATTAACTAAATATCTTGAAATCTTTTCCAATGAATTGACTGTGTTAAATACTTTTCATCAATAAACCTTTATGAAGTTTGGTGTTTAGGATTCCCCGATAATAGTTTACTTATGACATAAAAGCAAAATTTAACTTATGTAGTTCATAAAAGATACCTTCATAGCCAAAAGTATCGATATGAGTAGATATCGATACTTTAGATTCTAACTGCCATACCTAAACAAAAGCGTTAGCGTTGTCTGGCTGTAAAAACATTCTCATGCCCATACAATTTTTATGAAACATACCGAAACAACGCGCCGTCAACTCTGATCGGTTGGAAAATTCCAATTTTCGCAAGGCGTTAGGAAGTGAAATTGGGTGCAGAAAACGGCGAAACTGTCATTTTCGTGTAGCATACAAGCAAACCTATGCTTATTGTTGGTGTTATTTTTGCATTTGACGTAGCGGTAACGCTTTTGTTTAGGTATGGCAATTCGGCGTTAACGCTAGGCATCAGAAAACGCTCCGCCAGCGCGTTTGTTTAGGTATACAAGTATGTTTTTCAGGTATCGATAATTTCTTTCGATACTACTTCCAAGTAAAAGTATCGATACCGGCATGGTATCATCCCGACTGTGCAGACAAAATATTACAGACCTCGAGTTAAATCTCGACCGCTTGCGCCCCAGGCAAGCAAATATGATACCCACCCAAATAGAACGTCACAGGGGGAAAAAAGTATCGCAAATATGACTCCAGCGCAAATATCGTCAGACGAAACGCTACTAGGTCGTATGTTCCCGATATCGACATCGAGGCACATTATTGTTGCGTGCACTTTGTGTGTGATGTTGAAATTTTCTTTGTATAATGAAATTTTCCTAGGGTTATTTCAACTCTAATTTTAATGCAAGCGAATGTCTTCTACATAATTAAAAACTCCTGTTAGATTTTCAAAGAAAAAAGTTAAGCGTGTGGCGGTTTTATTTAAACCCTGTGAGGGCCTCGGATCCTGTTTAAATAGTAAATAATAATAAGAGAAATACCCAGTTTTTAATATTGCCAAATTGTTAAGTTTTAGGCACTTCTGTTAAGAATTACATTATTTGGTTTCCTCACACAGGGAGTTGTGAAATACAGAGACACAATAAAAGCCACGCATATTGTACATACGGGTACATACAATAAAGTAGCATTTACATATCGATGGCTGAGTGGAAGAATCGACCTTTCTCGGCAGCCAGTTCGAAAACGCTCTATCTCAAAAAACTTTTCAAGAACGCCAGCTGCCGATTCAAAAACGCCCTATATCAACATATTTTCAATACATTTTGAAGTGAGATAGGGCGTTTTTGAACCGAATTTTGAGATAGGGTGTTTTTCAATTAAATTCTGAAATAGGGCGTTCTTGAAAAGTTTTTTGAGATAGACCGTTTTTGAACTGGCTGCCGAGATAGGTCGATCTTCCACTCAGCCATCGATATGCAAATGCATATCTTGTAAATGCCTGTTAGTGCTGAAGATATTATCGCACAACACGTCCATTCACTAAAATTTTTGTGCAAGACTGAAAATATTACAAAAATTCTACTATTAGTACAAAGGGATCTACGATCTTTTATAGTAACAGGAAAAGTCAGAAAAATAAAATAAATAAATACTAATTCTTAAGACTAAGATTTGTAATAAACATACACTTAAAAATAATACAATGGCTATCCGTATTGGCTGAAAAATATATATTTAGATAGCGAAACTCATAATTATGCAAAATATATACATATGTATATATTTGTTTTAACGAAAGTACGAATATAGAACGAACTTAAAGTTGCTTTTATTTAGACAATGGACATTGGAATAGAGTTCCATATACGAATAGCATTGACAAAGAATAGCCGGGCGGAGGTTTGATAATTATAACTTGGTACTATCTAGTCATTAATTCGAGCTGACTAAGGGAAAATGAGCTTGTCATATAGATAGCTAGGCTCATTATACATAATAAGCCGACAGAGAAAGATGCAGTTTCTGGCTTTCAGATAGTTAGCAATTTCACAGCCTAGTAAACTCATTCTCCAACCAGAGATATGGTCAAATTTTGCCAACCCGAACACATAGCGTGTAACATGGTTGAATGTAACATCAATTTTATGAGCAGATTTAGAGCTTAGTTTACTGTAGACTAGTT
>NW_023458555.1:77113784-77129524 GCF_013731165.1 Rhagoletis pomonella | reverse complement strand
GCGTTATTTCACTTTTAAATGGGAAATAATACCAAAATCTGAGTTTTTCTTTATTTCCAACAAAGGTTGGAAGTTAATAGGTCTGACCTTTAATAAGATAAGAATTACGTAAGTATCTGAGATTCAAATGGTTTTAAAAAACGGGGTGCTTTTTTAAAAAATAACAGTGTTCTTATCCGATTCCGCTGACAGCCACGACTTTGAAAACAGAATTTTGTTCAAAATTTTCATTCCAGGAAAACAATAATTTATTTTCCATATCCACCTATTTAGCTCGCTATAGGCACGGATTGTTCAAACCAGTCGCAGAAGAAAGTATTAAAAATGAACTACAAAAACTAAAATCGAAAAACGCTGATGAAGGTACAGATTCCCCAAATTCTGAAACAGCCAAAGGAATGACAATGGAGCACTATTTTTAAAAAGCATTAGAAAAACCTGACACATCTGGTTTGGCTTTGTAAGCGCTGTTTAAACAACGATCTCGCCATTATGCTAGATTCTAATTGTTTCTTAAAAATACTTGACATCTGCATCCGCGGTTGTTAGCTTTTAGATAATCGCATACGCATTCGCATCCGCGGATGTCTAAAATTCCACATTCGCAACATTCCTAATTTGTACAATGATTTTGGGTTATCGTGTTCAAACCCGTGATCCGAATCAAAAAATTTTAACATATACGTCTAGCCAAAGGACTAAGCTTCAAGTTAAAACAAAGGTTTCGGTTTAAAATATGCACCTTTTTTTTGTAAATTTGGAGGTAAATTTTGCCCAAATATACTGTGGATAGCGTAACCAGAGTTGGACTGATGAGGTTATTTTCACTAGCGCGGCCGAAGGCTACCAAAATGGAAAAGAGTACCCACTGCTGATGGCCTAACACGAGTTTAATTTTTCTTTGCGAAAATGCTAATTTTACCCCATTTTGAAATGGGCCCCGAGTGTCTGTAGAAGGGGCAGGGAGGCGAAGGGTGAATTATCTTAAAGTTGATACTGTTCTCTTTCTAGTAAGTTTTTGATGACACGCACCTTCCGTTTCCGCTCCCCACCAAAAAATCATTTTACAAATGACCGAACATTTCCAACGCACAACATTAAACCCTCTGATGTATTGTTTCATTGATATCAATGTGGCAAGGTAGCTCATAATTTTGTACAATTTATGAAACTTCAAAAACTTATTTTTTGTCAAAAATTTTGAAATGAAACTACCTTCTTTTTGTATCATGGGCAAATGTTGTTTTTGCTCAAATGCTCTAAACCGGTTTGATATGCCTTGAATTAAACAAAAAATGTGATATGATTCACATGAAGAAAGTAATATTCACAAAATATTTTTACACTTATGAAGAGTCTAACAAAATATAGGAAAAGCAAAGTCTTTAAAAACTGTTCCGCATATTGGACATATCGCTTTTGTATGAATTTTTTCTGCATGCTTTTTAATATATGTTAAAAACATTGCTCGAAAACTTTAAAATGTTTGCATGAAACCATGTCGCAATAAACAGATGAAGTAATAAAACAGCTTTCTCGCTTTATTTTCTGACATTCGGCATTTTATAGGCAAATTTTCAAATAAAGCAGTGGCACCTGGTAAATTCCACTATGGGTGGGATGCAGCATGCAATAACACCATACACAATAATTCCCATTACTTGGACATTAAAAAGCAGTTTCACTAGTGTGCTTTATTACTCAAACTGTTAAGTAACGGGTGATTTTTTTGAGGTTAGGATTTTCATGCATTAGTATTTGACAGATCACGTGGGATTTCAGACATGGTGTCAAAGAGAAAGATGCTCAGTATGCTTTGAAATTTCATCATGAATAGACTTACTAACGAGCAACGCTTGCAAATCATTGAATTTTATTACCAAAATCAGTGTTCGGTTCGAAATGTGTTTCGCGCTTTACGTCCGATTTATGGTCTACATAATCGACCAAGTGAGCAAACAATTAATGCGATTGTGACCAAGTTTCGCACTCAGTTTACTTTATTGGACATTAAACCAACCACACGAATGCGTACAGTGCGTACAGAAGAGAATATTGCGTCTGTTTCTGAGAGTGTTGCTGAAGACCGTGAAATGTCGATTCGTCGCCGTTCGCAGCAATTGGGTTTGTGTTATTCGACCACATGGAAGATTTTACGCAAAGATCTTGGTGTAAAACCGTATAAAATACAGCTCGTGCAAGAACTGAAGCCGAACGATCTGCCACAACGTCGAATTTTCAGTGAATGGGCCCTAGAAAAGTTGGCAGAAAATCCGCTTTTTTATCGACAAATTTTGTTCAGCGATGAGGCTCATTTCTGGTTGAATGGCTTCGTAAATAAGCAAAATTGCCGCATTTGGAGTGAAGAGCAACCAGAAGCCGTTCAAGAACTGCCCATGCATCCCGAAAAATGCACTGTTTGGTGTGGTTTGTACGCTGGTGGAATCATTGGACCGTATTTTTTCAAAGATGCTGTTGGACGCAACGTTACGGTGAATGGCGATCGCTATCGTTCGATGCTAACAAACTTTTTGTTGCCAAAAATGGAAGAACTGAACTTGGTTGACATGTGGTTTCAACAAGATGGCGCTACATGCCACACAGCTCGCGATTCTATGGCCATTTTGAGGGAAAACTTCGGAGAACAATTCATCTCAAGAAATGGACCGGTAAGTTGGCCACCAAGATCATGCGATTTGACGCCTTTAGACTATTTTTTGTGGGGCTACGTCAAGTCTAAAGTCTACAGAAATAAGCCAGCAACTATTCCAGCTTTGGAAGACAACATTTCCGAAGAAATTCGGGCTATTCCGGCCGAAATGCTCGAAAAAGTTGCCCAAAATTGGACTTTCCGAATGGACCACCTAAGACGCAGCCGCGGTCAACATTTAAATGAAATTATCTTCAAAAAGTAAATGTCATGGCCCAATCTAACGTTTCAAATAAAGAACCGATGAGATTTTGCAAATTTTATGCGTTTTTTTTTTAAAAAAAAAGTTATCAAGCTCTTAAAAAATCACCCGTTATAAAAGTTGGTCTTATTGCTCAACGAGAAATGAAATAAAGCAAATTTGTGTTATTTCACATTCAATTGTAGCAAATGATAGGCATTATTAGTTGTATAGCAAGTTTTCTCTGTACATGGACCGGCGTAAAAGTTGCAGACATTCGTAAATTTCTTAAGATATTATACACTCTGCTAACTATCGAGCTCACATGGTCATCACACGTTAAGCTAGTGTTAATGATGAATCCGAGGTTAATCACTTTTGACACGAGCTTACGACACTTATCGGCAGAGGTTAATCACTTTTGACACGAGCTTACGACGCTTATCGGCAATATATAAAGGCGGGATATTTGCGATTCTTATTCGTTTTCTAGATATAGGTAGCACATACGATTTTTCACTGTTTAGACATAGCTCATTTCTCTTCGCCCATGTAAAAATGGATGCTAAGTCATTGTTTAACCTTGTACAGATTTCCCTTGTTTCTCCATGATTTCCAGACAGATATAGCTGAATGTCATCAGCATGCGCATGCATATATACATGCTGGCAAGCAGAAAATATGTCATTTATAAAGAGACTGAATAATAATGGACCCATGATAGATCCTTGGGGTACACCAGCTAGCAGTGGTTTTAGACCAGAAGTTTTCGAGCCAACTTTAACACACTGGGTTCTACCCGCCAAGTAGCTCCGCATGAGACGCGTTGCGGAATCCCCAAAACCAAAATAGTATTTTAACTTCATGCAAAGTAAGTCATGGTTCACAGAGTCAAAAGCTTTAGAGAAGTCAAGTAGGCATAATAAAGTCAATTGGTTTTTGTCAAATGGTACTCTAATGTCATCTAAAATTTTTAAGATAGCCGTGGAGCAGCTATGCTTTGCTCTGAAGCCTGACTGAAACGGAGACAGCAGGCTAAATTTATCAATATGGTCACGAACTTGTTCAGACATCAATATCTCGAAGACTTTGGAGAGTGCGGGTAAAATGCTTATTGGTCGAAAATCACTGGGACTACACGCAGACTTGTTTTTAGCAATTGGTTGCACCGTGGCAACCTTCCATGCATCAGGGAAACATGAAGTTGTGATACTATGATTGATGACATGGGTGAGAGTAAGCAGAATGTACGGTGCAATTATTTTTATAAATTTAATTGGTATGCTGTCCGCCCCAATTGCATTGGACCTTCTTTTATTAATACAAATTGCCTCTTCAACTTCTGATACAGCTTTAAACTCAAAGACTTGACAAGCAGACACAACAGATGAAGGACAGGATGTAAAGCAAGCATTAACACAAGATGGGGTAACACGATTGACAAAAGCATCATTAAGGTCTTCAGGACTAAGGGAACAATCAGGACTGTCACTAACATGTATACGAAGGTTTTTTAGGTTGCGCCACAAAACTACGCATGAATTGTTCACACTAATTCACTTATAAAGCACGCATACTTCATGAATGCATACAACCACAGAATGCTATATGTATTCTTGTATGCAGGTATGCTTTTGGGATCAACTTGTCAAATAACGTTAAACTACAGGCATCTAACCCTAATTTATTTTTCATGCAAATATAGGTTCGAGTATTTTTTATGAAGTGTGAAGTAAAGTGTTTTGTGATATAATATTACTTTTCATTTTGTGAATTTGGTGGAAGGTTTAATAAAACAATTGCATGTACTTAAAAAAAAAAACACACACAAGATGTAAAGTTATACCTTGGGTTTATTAATGCAATATATACATATAAATACTTATTTCTTGCTTACAATGTTGGTAAAATGAAGGATGTAATTAAGTAACTTAACAACTTATTCAGAATTTTTATTGTAATAATAGAAATTGCAAATTCAATTTTGCGCTTTCCTTTTGCGAATCTTTATACGCAGTGTAAAGTGTACGTGTAAAAGTGCTAGACCTATCAGTCTTTCTTCATTCATGGTACTACGCAACCATATTTTTAACCGGCGAAGGGTTGAAAAACTTCTTTCGGAAGTAGCGTTACTAGCTGGAAGTATGACCAGAATGCGGAGAAGTTTGTTAATCAATGGAAAAGTATATTCGTCGCATTTACCAAGAACTTCTGCTGCTGATTTTGGGGATGGCTTTTCGCTTTCCTTATTTATCCTTACTTTATACTCTCCTTCCAAATTGATACCGTCTTTTTCTAAGAAAAGTTCGTATCGTTTTCCAAGCGATTTTACGCGTTCGATAGCGATTTTAGATGGAAGTAATAAGTTCAAATTAAAAATGTTTAATGTCTCTGTCGGCAACCTTTCTTGGAGATCGAGCTAAATATTATCCAATAGCGGTATAAATATAACCTTTCGATAATAATCTTCAGCATTAGACGCACCATAGTTAGCCCGAAATTCCTTAGCGCTATCGGTAACTTTTGAAAACATATCAGACAAATGTGTGTCAGCATTTTCTCTATAATTTCGAAGAATATTCAGAGTGCCATTGACTGCTTCGCTAGCACGATTCAAGTCAAGCGAGGGCGCTTGGAGAAGTAAACTTAATGGTCGCGTTACCGAAAGTACGTCACGCAAACAAATCATTGAAATGACAAACTCTGCATCACACACTGATTTTATTAATGAAACTCCCACGATTTTTGTGATATTGTTTTCGAACTGCATTATTCCGTCATGCTTCTCTGTCCAACGCGTTTCACATAGTCAACTCAAAGATTCATTGGAATACTTTTTGAATGTATCGAATCGTTTAGGTGAAGCATTTATGAAATTTATGATTTTTTTGATCAATGCAATGCAATCTTTCGCTTTGTTGACGTGAGAAGTTTTGGCAAGTGAATTATTGAGTGCGTGGTTGAAACACGGGCAACGCTTAGCGCAAGGACAATATTTTATAATTTCCTGTACGGCTCCTTTGATTTCTGACGCCATATCAGACCAACTATCGGTATTGGCGTAAAATAGTTACTGCTGATTTCTACTAGCTTGGCGTGTCTTTGTTCATCTTTGTAAAATACGCTCTTATAATATAAATTTATAAAAACGGTAATGCACGGCTATGAAAATTTTTTAATTTTTATTATATTTTTCAAGTCAATGGCGCCTATTCTGGTTTTCGTACGAATCGAAACCTTGAAATTTTTGTACAGAAAATGATAGGAAAATTTCAAGATTTTCGATTCGTACGAAATCAAGAAAACGCCCCAATAATATTTTTATGCGCATACAAATGTCTAGTTACACAGTTGAAAGTGAAATTTCCTACATACGTGCACCGCGGAAATAGACAAAAAGTGGTATCAGAAAGTTCGATTTGACATACATACATATGTACATTAATAGCATCTACATACCCACTGTTTTACTTTTTCACGTTGACGAAGAGTTTTACACGATTTCTTATTCTATAAATAATCTTGTGCAAGCCTAAAAAATGGTTACGATTGAAGATTAAAATATTAAAATTTTTCGTTTGAGGTAATATATTTTATCCGAAATTTTGCTTTTTCGAGCTTTTGGGGGTCGGATAGTGATCGCCCCCATCCCCCCCGCACCCTGTTTCTCAAGTTGATAAAATGCTAGTTCTCAACTTGAACTCCAATGTAACTCTCGAATTGGTCGCAAACAAATCATTGAAATACTGAAATTGAAATAGTAAAATATCGTATACCTTCTTGAATGTAGTTAATCAATATCGTATTATAATAATTCACTTCACAGTATACTGTCCGACAGTAATTTTGCCACTTGATTCACTTCGGGTTTTATTTTATTTCAAGATTATTTGAGGATACTTTGAAGATTATTTACTTTTTGTTGGTAATTTTGCTTTTTATATAGCTTTAGCTTCTCACTTGATAATTTAAAATTCGCTTCTCTATCGCTTTTTACGTATCTGCTAGAGGTGAGTTGGAGAATGATGTTGGATATCAACTTGAGTACCATGAATATCTCCAATTTTTTTGGTGTTTATTGGGATTGTACAAATCTGTACAAATTTACAAATCGTGAGATCCCTGCTTAACAGCTTCTTTACAGCGTTGTTGTAGCGGCTACAACAACCCCGCCCAGATCAGCTGTTATCTCAGTCGTTGTCGTCTAGTTCCACTAACGGCAGCCCCAAGAAGCGTGCAGCCTCTATGGGGTCGGTCCACAGGGACGACGCCGTTAGGGTTGTGGGGTTTTCCGGGCATGCGAAGAGAATGTTTCGAGTCGTGAGGGGTCTCTCCGCATGCCGGACATTCGTTCGGCACATCCGCTTTTAGCCTACTCAGGTAGGAATTTAGCCTGCTGCAGTAGCCAGAGCGAAGTTGGGATATTGTTGTTCTGGTCTCCCGAGGCAGATGGAGCTCCGCCGCGTCAATGTCCGGTGTTTGTGTGCCTAGAATGGCATTCACAGGTGTTGAGTCTACATAACTCGAGACTGCGTCCCTGTGAATGCCGTTCAGGGCCTGTCTGTAACCTGACGGATCCAGAGGCTGCTTAATGAACCTCTGGACTTCGTCCGTCAGGTCATATAGATGCCTCCTGACGTGCCTCGGCGAGGGCTCCTCTGCAAGCAGCTGTCTGTTTGGGTGGCCACTACTGTGGCTCCCAACCAGAAACTGCTTGCAGAGCATCGTGTGTTGCTCCCAAATTGGGAGCATTTTCGCCTCACAGAGGCCACAGCGTGTTCACTATTGCTAGTGAAAGCAGAGCGTAATTTGCCGGCGCTACTATGTAGTATAAAGGGTGAACACACCAAAACTGCGACACTTTGGGAAGCTTATAACTTACCCAAAACGAATTCAATATTTTGAAATTCAAATACCATTAGCTGACCATGACCTTAGTTGGACGTAGAAGAAATTTCATTTGAATTTGATTCCTAGTTGAGTTAAAACCGAGTTAGAAACGAGACAAACCATTTTGCACGAGTTTATAAATGATCCGGCCTTAAGTACACGTAAAATTGCTAAAAAATTAAAGATTGCACTCTTCGACAGTTTGCAGGGTTTTAATCGGTACAAATAAGGCCTGGCAGTTACGAGAAAACCAGGGAGCGGGGGTTAGCATGGTCAAAGTGATAGAAACAGTGCTCTGAAGGTCCTCAGTGCGTTTTCGCGAGATCCGAAGATTTTGTCGCGTTATGTTGCAAAATCCGTTCGGAGATCGCAGTTCTTCGTACAAAAGGTAAAGCGGAAAGCTTCATTGAGATGTTCTACAGCTCAAACAGCGCCAGACCGAGGCGCAAAGTAATATGTTACAGCGAAATCCTGCATTCGGAAGTTGTATGAATTCTAAATTAAAAAATACAACTGCATTTTTATGGACTACGAAACCTACTGCTATAAAAATTCAAAATATATCGCAGGTCAAGATTTTTATACTGCTGCAAGTCGTCAAGATGCCCCTGAAGGTTGTAAGCTGAAAATTAAGTCCAAATTTCCAAAAAACCACATGGTTTGGCAAGCTATTTGTTCCTGTGGCCGTAAGAGCAGCCCTTTTTTCCCATCCGGGACAATGAATGATCAAGTTTATCGGGATGAGTGCCTCCAAAGGCGTCTTCTGTCATTTATCAACAGATAAGGAGTAGGCCACCGTTCTAGGCGGACATGGCAACTTGCCACTATGCCAAGGACACATTGCCGTGGTATAATGCATATAACATCAATTTTGTACCTCAAGACTGCAATCCACCGAATAGCCCAGAGCCACGTCCTATTGGGGAATATTGGTCAATTGTCAAAGGAATCTTGAAGAAAACAGGTGAAACAGTGAAAAATATTGAAGAGTGCAAAACAAAGTAGTTGTGCGCATCGCGTGAAGTCGATGATGCAGTCGTGCAGAACATGATGGCGCGTGTGCGATGAAAATACCGATCACTTGCATATGGAGCAAATAATAACTAATATTTTAACATTTTAATAACATCCAAACTTCCAAGTTATATAATACAAAAAAAAATAAAAAATGCAAAGCCTTCTAGTTTGTTTCTGGTAGTAATTTCTAAGTGTCGCAGTTTTGGTGTGTTCACCCTTTAGTATCAGGCACTGGTATGATATATTCTGTTATGAATTCTTTGCTAAGACAAAATACCGGAAATTAGTATGAACTGTTTCTAACATGGCCTAACTCTTAGGTTTCATAAACTTACATGTAGAGATAGAGAATATAGTTTTAGGCGAATCTGTTAAGAATTACATTATTTGGTTGATTGCAGTTGTTATTAAAGCTAAATGTATGTTAAGCAAAATGTATAAAAAATTGGTAAAGGAAATTTTCACAGCCGCAGTAAAAAAAAAAAATATTTTTTAAAAACAAGCTTTTATTTAACATGTACAATCCGGTTTGGGTTAACCGGATATTGAACGGCCCCTAGTTAATTGTTGTCGTTTGACATCTTGAAACTCTCTGCAGTGCGTTTGCGATTCGGTTTCAGCGTTCTACGCAAAAATTTGTTAATCAAATAATTTGGTGTTAAGGACATAAATCGGAAGTGTGCTCTAGCAACGTTACAAAAATTTTAATTTCCTGTGTATTCGTCTTAAGAGCATACATATGTTCATATGTACGGATATACATATCGTTGATGTTTTTGCAAAACCGCCCATCGACCAATTGCAAAACCGCCTATCTTACTTAGGGTTTACACCGGACAATACTGTCATGACAATAGCAATACATGCACACTTTTTTACTAATACATGCTTACTTTTCCAGGCATGCGTTTTTGACAACTATACGATACGTATATCTTCATAGTCTTGACAGCATTGTCCAATGTAAACGCACCGTTAGGCACTCAAATTTTACATTAGAGCGAAAAAATGGGTTTTCTTTGAAGACATTGCTTTGGTAGGCGGTACTTTCTCTAGCTATTATTTTACAAATCTGTTGTTTTAATAACGATTTTACGATTCTTATATCGAAGATATCGTCGATGTTTTTGCAAAACCGCCCATCAACCAGTTGCAAAACTGCCTAAATCGCCGTTGTCGAAAAAATGAGATTTGGTAACCCTGAACTCCAGGCATCGAGATTTATGCATACAAATCGTTATTAAAACAACAGATTTGTAAAATAATAGCTAGACAAAATACTACCTATCAAGGCAATGCCTTCAAAGAATAAACCGTTTTTTCGCTCTCCTGTAAAATTTGAGTGCCGCAAGATAGGCGGTTTTGCAATTGGTCGATGGGCGGTTTTGCAAAAACATCGACGATGTGTATGTAGTTAACTTACATACATATGTTTCCACTGAATGCTATTATTCTTGCAATACTAGATATAAATACTAATTCGTTCGAAAGCAGGTATGCTGCGAAAACGTTAAAATTCAAAGCTAACAAAGTGCATAGCATACAATTAAGTTTTATGTTTGTTCTGTATCAGGAGATTTTTGCAAATTATTTGGAAACTCATACACACTTATAGTATGAATTTCCAAATAATTTGCAAAAATCTCCTGATATAGAACAAATTTTTACGTTTTCGCAGCTCCCTATGTTTGTCTTAATCTTAAGCAGGGATAATTTGATTTGTACATTTTGGCAGGTATAGATTGGTGTTGTTCGGAAATTCTTTTATTGAGCTGAACTCAAATTTCTAAACAAGACCACTCTTTGACAAATCCGGAAAAATGTAAAAACCATGTGATCTTCACTTAACAGCTTTTTTACAGCGTTTTCAGTACTGCTAGTGTTAGCAGAGCGTAATTTGCCGGCACAACTAAGTAGTATAGTTTTAGGCAGTGGTATGATAGATTCTATTGTGAATTCCTTGGTAAGACAAGATACCGGAAATAAGTTTGAATGAATCAGCTGTTAACTTCGAGATATTTCTATACGAATTTCTGTAGATCACCTACCGGGACTGTGGTTTATACTTGAGCTGAATGCTTAAATTAAATAAGACACCTGTTTGTTTCTGATTATGCTCCTAATTCGTGACACATTGGACACGTTCATATTGTCTAACCTTTGACCGTCTGTTTGTCCTAGAAACGCACAGGTGAGTAGTTCCGCTTAGTTCCAACTTTCCGCCATTTTTTACATCGTACAATTTTTTCGCTAATACTCAATTGTTTCCTTAAGCATTTTTTCATCGCAACTATAATTTATAGGTCCGCCAAAAAGCCACAAAAACCCCGAAAAATGCAAAAGGGCGACCAAAAAAATCGTCAGCATTTAAATATGGTTAAATAAATAATATATTTATATTTTTTTTTTTTGGTATAGAACAATCCTCGGGGCGAACATGCATAGTTGGCGGGCGAATTCAGCATACATGCATAATTGGATAGGTATGTGTATATATGTATGCAGATACATATGTAAATGCCGGTTCGCTATTCGCGCAACAAACTTTTTTAAAAGCGAAGTAAATCAGTACAAATTGTTAGTAATTTTCATTAGGGTTTGAGTAACTCCTTTCACTTTAGTAACTTTAACGAGACCTTAACTTATTTTATTTTATTCATTTTAGTGCAGTTTTAACAAAATTTCCTTGCTAAAAAATCTTTAATTACACTACTTTATTTTATTCCTTTGATTGTACATGTTAAATAAAAGCTTGTTTTTAAAAAAATGTTTTTATACATTATTTTATTATAACAATAATAATAATAGATTGGCGCTTACACATATGTTAGTGTGGCAGCTTCTCCTCCGATTTCTGGCGTGCGCCTTGATGTTGTCACACAAAGGGGAATGACCTACTCCTGACTCCGAATGACGATTGTATTTTTATGAGACGCTGTCTTTGTGCGTTGCCGGAAGAGTTGATAGCGGAAATAGAGTCGCACGTAAGTTACCAACGTCAAAGCCACAAGCGACAACCGTTAAGCGCATCGTACACGGCCAAGACTATAGAGAAACTAAAGCTGGAAAGGTGGTCGTAGGTATCGCTGCCGGGGGTGGAATGTGAGGACCCCGCATCCTGTGGCCCAGGGACCCACAGCAATTATTTTTATATACCTGCACTTGGATTTTGAGACTATTTGGTATTCAGTACGCTTTCTCACGTCTCTAGTCTCAAAAATAAGTCACTAATTTGTCAGCTGGCTAAGAGCCGGTCACAAAAATAGAAGTATGGAGGAAAAGCTTATTTCTTTCCATTTCCAATTTCATTAGGAAATAAACCAAAATGCTTTAATATCATACAAATGTATTGAAAAAAATTTAATTTTTTTGTTTTCAAAACATTAAAATCTAAAGATTGTTAAAAAAAAAATAAAACTAAAAAAAAATAAAAAAATAAAAATAAGAAAAATCCTCTACGGCCCACAGTGTAAGATTTGACCCATCTAGCTACGTTTAATTCTGTAATTCGAAAACTATTGAAGATAGATTCATGGAATTTTGCACAAGGTACGTTATAAGATAGGCGAAGCTTTTTACAAAAAATTGGTAATTTATAGTTACTGTTACGCCACCCTATTATATAACTGCAATTTTTTAAAATACAAAAACTGAAATATTTAGCTAACTACAAAGGCTAAAATGCCCAAAATTTATAATTAGAATTTCCCTATAACAAGGAATTATAAACTGATAGAAATGGACTTAAAAATAAATATATTTTCTTTAATTATGGGCGTGGAAAATATCGAGATAAAAGTCAAGTTGGGTCAACAAAATTCCGTTATAAGTTCAATATTTCTTGCTCTATTTACAAAAATGGGATACCATTGGAAATGTAATGAATCAGGCTTTCTCTATTCAAAGCAAAAATACAAGAATTTGTCTCGGTCAAGATAAAATGCAAATGAATTACTCGAAGAAAATGAAATTCCCAGTAGGCCAGAAAAAAGAAAATTTCATCAAAACCTGCACTTTCCAGCAGCTAAAATTGTGTTGTTTAAAGTCTAAGAGCAGTGGCAAATAAACTGAGATACAAACTTTATCGAATAGTGGCGGATAACGAGTTTTCGGGTCTAATAAAAATAATAATTTGCTAAAAATAAGTCTAAGTCAACATCGTTTTACTTTAACATGAAATACTCAGTCCTAGTTTACTAAATTATCAAAAATGTATATTCATTAAAAAGATCATACCTAAAAAAATAAGACCAAAATGATATTTTAGCAATTGTAGCATAAATCACATAACACCGACAAATTAAACATTGAGATTCAGTTTTAAATATACAAGTTTAAATATTATTGCGCTCAGTAATTTTCCAAATCAAACGCCGTCCCGCCATACACTTTGATTTAAACTTTTTAGTTGTTATTGTTTCGTCTTTATCAGGCATTTCTGAAAACATTCTTGACGTTGTTTTGAAATTTGGCGACATAAAATAATGTAATTAATATTTTTTAGAATATGGAAATGATACACTGTGCGGCCGAGGAGGACTTGAACCCGAACCCTCTCGGCTGCCAGCCTAATGCTTCGACCACTCGGCCATTGCGACTCTGTGAGCGGCGCACAGTGTTTCGACTATATGGAGGCAGATATAAAAATGTCATGGTGACAGTTGATAAAAAAAACAGGTTGGACTTAGGGAGGGAAAAGTAAAAGTCACAAATAGCACATTTCACATTATTTACTCACCCCCGTTCTTCACGAACGTTACATTTCCAAAGAAATATGGGAATCGGCGCGATACCGAGTAATCAGTTAAGTTGCCTTTGGCGACTAACCCATTAAAGAAAATGTTTCTTTTTCAACTGTAATCAATTATTTAAATATCGTGGAATAAATATATAGGTGAATGTATTTATCATTTATTTGGTACTTTCCTATTTTCTTACCAACAAATTTACTTTGAAATTTAGACGCTAAAGATTATTAGTAAAAAAAGTGTGAGTACCGGTCCGTCAGGTCTTCAAATTAGACAAATGTTTTAGAGAATTTTATGTAGTTTTGGAACATATAATTTGATCTTTGCGCGCGGCTTTGCAAATATATGTAATTTTTGATTTTCCAAATTTTTGATTTTCAGCTTCTTTTTGCATAATTTCGCGAAAAGAATTATTCGAACAATGAAAAACTCTCACCAAACATTGGAAAAAATGCGAGTATTTAAACCTAAGTCATTTTATAGTATAACCTTTGTTTTCTGAGAGTGAAAAGCAGGGAAAAAAAAACAGAATTCCATCACATTTAACGACTGGGCCCACATTTTTTGTGAGTTTTGGACGTTATAGTGATCCAATCTTCCCTATATTTTATATTAAGGTTTTCCTAATAAAAAAGAGAGCACAAACTAAATTTCATCGAAGTCGGATGAAATTTAATATTTCCGCCCACAAGAGTAGAAGGCGTGGAAATTATGCCATCTTTACCAAATTTCATACCACCCTATTTCTAAGTAAAACTAGAGCACATATCAAATTTCAGTGAAATTGGTGCAGGTTTACTATTATTTCCACCTGCCTCCATATAGTCGAAACACTGTGCAGCGCGGGCAAAAGGCATTCATAAACACTATCAGATGATTTTCTGTGTTTGCTTTCACCACATATTTTTGGTGAACTTTTTGTGACTCTCTCGTTCTGAATATCCCAATCGTCTCAAGTCACAAAAATGACGTTGAGCAATACCACCAGCTCCGTCAGAATAGGGAAGGACCTCTCCGAGCCGTTTGATACCAAACGAGGTTTCAGACAAGGGGACTCCCTTTCGTGTGATTTCTTTAATCTTATGTTGGAGAAGATAATAAGAGCCGCAGAACTGAACCGCTCAGGCACAATACTTTATAAGAGCGGACAATTGCTGGCGTATGCCGACGACATCGATATTATCGGTAAAAACAAGGGCTGCGTCTGTTCGGGATTGGATAGAGAAGCAAAGCGAATGGGTCTGGTGGTGAACGAGGACAAAACGAAGTATCTCCTGTAATCACACAAACAGTCAGAGCATACGCGTCTTGGCACCCACGTCACTGTTGACAGTTACAAGTTTGAAAAAGTAGACGACTTCGTTTATTTGGGAACCAGCATTAACACCAATAATAATGTCAGCCTTGAAATCCAACGGAGAATCACTCTTGCCAACAAGTGCTACTTTGGGCTGAGTAGGCAATTGAGAAGTAAAGTCCTCTCTCGTCGTACAAAGATCACACTCTATAAGTCACTCATCACGCCTGTGCTGGTGTATGGCGCGGAGGCATGGACAATGAAAGCATCTGATGAGGCGGCTCTTGGAGTTTTCGAGAGAAAGATTCCGCGAAAGATTTACGGACCTTTACGCGTTGGTGATGGCGAATATCGCAGACGATTTAACGATGAGCTGTATGAGCTTTACAACGATATAGACATAGTGCAGCGAATTAAAATTCAGCGGCTCCGCTGGCTTGGCCATGTCGTTCGGATGGACAGAAACGCTCCTGCTCTGAAAATATTCAACCGCGATGCTGGTAACAGAAGAAGAGGAAGGCCTCCTCTGCGTTGGAAAGACCAGGTGGAGAAAGACTTGGCTTCACTTGGCATTTTCAATTGGCGTCAGTTAGCACAGAAGAGAAATGACTGGCGTGCTGTTTTGGACTCGGCCAAAATCGCTTAGGCGGTTACAGAGCCAATTAAGAAGAAGAAGAATTGCTAATCTCAAATTTAGTGACTTGAGATGAGACTGAAGTACCGAATCCCAGGGTTAATATAAAACATTCCATGATGCAAAGAAAAAAGTATATTATGGTGATTTCGTTTCTACCAAAAAATTTCGCCTTTTAATTTCTCTTTTCGTGTTCGATTCTAAATTAAAGGCAAAGGGTGAGAAAATTTAGTGTTCATTTCTTAAAATGCTACAATTTCGTA
>NW_023458555.1:77084619-77098784 GCF_013731165.1 Rhagoletis pomonella | reverse complement strand
GGAGTATAAATACGAGCAACCAACAAAAATTATGCAGAACGAAAAATTACACTGAAGATGGCACAACGCCGAAACCGGTTTGTCTCCAAACCAAATTTGACAAGGGATGACGGAAATTCGTTCCATAATACATAAAACACAATTCCTTAGTTTTTAGGAAAAATTTACTTGTATTTCATCCCCTGTGAAAAGAATAAGTATGTCATTTTGCTCGTGACGCTGAAACAGTGGCAATGGCCGACAGAGCAAAGCTCTGGAGTGCTAGTCGAGAGATGCAAAGTTCGAGTGCCAGAGCAGGTATTTTTTTTTTTCTTATTTATCTTTGTTATTAAACTGATGTAAATTTTATATATAAGCTCGATGCTCAGAGAATACATAAGACACAGGTTTTAGTTCTGTAATTTTTAATATCGATATTTCGACCTCAATCTGAGGTCATCTTTAGGACTGTAAGTACACATAAACACATTGACATATTATTAACATGTAAAATTATTGTAAAATCAAAGTTAAACACAACTTACACTCTTAGTTGTGCCTGGTCGACTGATTAGGATTGCAGAAATATAATTTAAGTAACTGCCATCCCTAAATTGGCGCGTCAAGCGCCAAACAACTGTCAAAAATCCTCATGCCCATACAATTTGTATGAAGCATCCCACAATAACGCGGCGCTAACGCCGAGCAAATGGAATTTTCATTTTTGACAGGGCGTTACGTGTTGAAGTTGGATGCGGAAGACGGAAAGAAAGAGAAAGGACAAAAAAGTGAAAGAGGAAACGAGAATAAAAACGAGAGGATCTGAGAAAACGTCAAAAATTACGACGCGTTGATTTGGGGATAGCGCGCGCTGACACTCGTCGACAATGGATAACGCAACGCTTAGCGCTCCAATTTAGGGACGG
The DNA here is from genome assembly GCF_013731165.1 of Rhagoletis pomonella. Classification (NCBI taxonomy): domain Eukaryota; kingdom Metazoa; phylum Arthropoda; class Insecta; order Diptera; family Tephritidae; genus Rhagoletis; species Rhagoletis pomonella. The sequence continues at coordinate 77,097,879 of NW_023458555.1, read as the reverse complement.
CAGTAAGTGAAAATTTTTGGGCAGAAGAACTTAAGCATAACAAAATAAACAATTAAGAATACCGTAATTGTAAACAAAAATTATATATGAACAACAATAAACTTCAATTTTAGGCAAGTGAACATAAGCATAAGAAGTAACCAATTTAACCATACCATAATTATAAACAAAAAACATACAAATAACAATACAAGCAATAGGTGCAATCCCGTATTCCTCGGACTCGGACTAGTAAAACAGCCAAAAAATAAAAATTCACTCAGAGCGAGAGAGTAACATTGAAAAGTACGGGATCGCTTTCTAGTAAAAAATGGTAACTTCTGTCAACTTCAACATAACCTCCAAATTTTGGTCGTAAATTTTTGCTTATTTTGTATGTAAACACACTCAGCTAACACATGTAAATAACCAAAAATACTTTCAAATTCATTAGAATCCACTTAAACAAGTAATTAAATACTTTTCAACATGAATTAGCAGAGTGCACTTTTCTTTTGTTTACAATTTGGTTGCCAAACACACTACAGCTGATCGTTTGACACATTTACCAGAATTTACCAGCAAAAAATTCTCGGACAAAAACTGGTAACTTCAGACAGAGAGAACCGTATTTACTCTCTTTTTTGTGCTCTCAATAGTCAGAGAACCGACTACGGGATCGATTTCCAGTAAAATCTGACTGATTCTGACTATTTCTGACTAGACCGGACTCGTACGGGATCTCAACTAATATTGGACAGTAAGACGTAAATATGTACATACATATGAAATCACAGTATTGTGTTGTTGTTCTTCGGAGAACTGTTGGCAAAACGAAACGACTGTTGATTGTCGAAGAGGGTGGTGGAACACCTGCATATGTTGAGGATTGTTGTTGTGAATTTAAAATCAAATTGCGATATACATGTGCACAATTTTCTGTGTCCGTTCAACTATAGATCCTCTTGTCATTAGGGGTGTTCATTTGGTGCAACATTTCCAAAATAAAGCGTTTATTATAATTCTTCTCTTCTTGAAGAATGGCAACATTATCAAAATTCGGGATAGTGTCCCGTATCCCTACAGTGAGCTGACAAGGCCGTCTTATTCTCCGTTGAGATCTTTCTTAACCTAATATTTGATTTGTGTGCGGAAATCCTTATCTTGGGTTTATTTTTTGTTGTCCCCACATATACTTTGTCGCATAAGTGGGAGTGTATATATTTCGTCCGTTTTCTCGTACCTAGGAATAATGTTTTTGGTGTTGCAATAATTTTCTTTAGTGTATTGCTGTATGTGAACGCTATTTGGACCTTTTCTTGGTCATATATGTTGGCATGTTTGTTTGGGTTTATATATTTTGTTCTCATTATTGGACTTTTCTGAAGTGGTCCTGGTGTAAAAGTTTTGAATAAGCTTCCTAATTATGTACGGAGGGAGCTCGTTTTGTTCCAGAATTTTGTGGATAATATTTTTGTTCTTTCTATGAAAAACGGTATCGCTGATATTGAAGACTTTTCTTATTAAATTGGTAGCAGTATTTCAAATCGTTTTCTTCTCATGCTTTGAGTTGTAATTAATTAGTCTCCCCGACGACGTAGGTATGGCACACGATTGAGAGAAATAGAGATTGCGCCAATCGTGGTACCGCTAATCCGCTCTTTGTGATTTTGACAGAATCACTTGTGTGCGTGACGTCATCTTGGTGCAATTGTTGATTGTGAGCATACGAAAAAATCAAATAAAAATTTTAATATTTGTGCGTTAACATTTCTGCGTGGTTTTAAACTATTATTGAGACATTACAAAGCAAAACGAAGTGTGTAGTGGCAAAGTGTAATAGTGAAAACAAAAGGACAGCGTGCGATATAATTTTTTTTTTTCATTTCCAACGGACCCAAACCTGTCGAAAAAGTGGAAGCAGTTCTGCCGACAAGGGGATGCATTAAACACCAAATCGAGCTTTGTGTATGAGCTATGAGCTTCTTCATGGAACTATGTTGGGCTTTGCTTGGTGAATTGTAGTACGTATATTTCCATGGTGAATGTAGACAGTTGCTGGTTTAATATGCTGGCAATGGCATACATACAAAAGCAGTTGCTACAGTCAATAGATACATGAACTTCACTACCTACCTTTTTTGTTGATACCTGATTCTTTTTAGTGCTGGTATGAGGTATTGCACCAGTGGATAAGGTCGCCAGGCGCTAATTCAAGCGGCATCTTACCGCGCTGTTACGTACCTTATACAAAACAGTGCCCAAATTATTATACATTTTAAAAGTTCAGCTTAAATTATGTTTTACTTACATAGGTTATTTGTTTCCAAAGAATCCACACTCATGCATCCTCTCGGAAATGGTACAAAAGTCGTCAAATAAAAGCTGTGGAGTCAACAGGAGTTTATGGTGGTTAGCTACCGTCTACAAATATAAATATGCACTCTGCATGGCTTTTTACAATGGCGAGTCCAAAAATTCACTTTGCTGCACACCTTCCTTTTGGTCTGCATGAAATTCCAAACACTGTTAATATATCAACTTTTTCATGTGCTAAAAATCGTACTTACCTAAAGGGCTACATGTCCAAAATTATTGCTATGTGTTCCTAATTAATCAATATTTTTATATTTATTGTTTCCTGAGAAATTGGTCCATGTAATATTAAAATAAACACATTTTCTGCATTGTTTACATGTTTTTCTATGCGTTTTGGCATTTCTCTCTCGCAATTGCACCAAGATGACGTCACGCAAAAATTAAGCTCAAAAATCCTCTTTCATCGGCACAATCTTGTATTCGATCATTCGTGGGTTTGGCATGCCAGTCAGTATTTAATTTGTTGTTCTTCCCGATTACTAGGGTGTCCAAATAGGGTACTTGTCCATCTTTTTCTATTTCTATCGTAAATTGTATCGTTTTGTGGTAGTTATTTAATAGAGTAAGCATATTGTCTTTATCTTCTGTTTTGATTACAGCAAACAAATCATCAACATATTTCGTTGGAATACGCGGTTTATTTTTAATAATAATAATAGATTGGCGCTTAAACATATGTTAATGTTTGGCCGAGCTTCTCCTCCGATTTGTGGCGTGCGCCTTGATGTTGTCACACAAAGCCGAGGGACCTACACTTTTACGCCGACTCCGAACGGCGATTGTATTTTTTTATGAGAAGCTGTTTTTCATGGTAGAAATACACTCGGTGGTTTGCCATTGCCTGCCGAGAGACGACCGCTGTTAAGAAAAAACCTTTTTTCTATATTTTTTGGCGATGCGGAGCGGAAGCGCGCACTGCTTACCACTACACCACAGCGTCCGGTTTATTTTTAGAATCCCCCTAAATTTGGTTAGTAAATCCTCCATTACGATATCTGCTATGACTGGTGATGCCGGTGACCCCATAGGCATTCCCGACCGTCGTTCGTATATTTTGTCATTATATTTGAAATAGCAGTTCTCTTTTATACAAAATTTCACCATACTTAGAAATAGTTCCTTTGGTAAATTTGTATATTCTTTAATGTCATTCCACTTGGAAGCAATAATGTTTATAACCAAATCCACCGGGATTCCAGGGAACAACGACACAACATCAAACGATACTAAACTTTCGTCATCATATATATAGGTATCCTCGATTTTCAATCGCGTCTCTTACATTATAGTCAGAAGATTTAGTTATATTTTTAAGAATATTAACAACATAATTACACAGATTATAGAATGGGGAGTTTATGGACGAACAAATGGGTCTAAGGGTGATACCTTGTTTGTGTGTTTTTGGCAAACCGTAGATTCCATGGTGGATTGGTTATTTTGCAAGATAGATTGTTCTTTTCTTCTGCGATTTTACGATTTCATTATTTTTGGCTTGTAATTTACTTGTAGGGTCACGTTTCAAAATTCTGTAAGTGGAAATATTGTTGACGATTAACTGCATCTTAGCATCATATTCCAACTTGTCCATAACCACGGTTACGTTCCCTTTATCAGTGAAGAAGCGACAAAAGGATTATAAGTATCGGACGTCAATCTTCAAACTTATTGCGCTGCTCTTGATAGAACTGGCCCATCAAATCGCGCCGGTGCTTTACTTGTAACATGTTTATAAGGATATTCGACCAGGAATCGCAGAAAAAGTATTAAAAAGGACTTACTTGTCGACATTGCGAAGCTTTTCACCGAAGTCGAAATGTATACCAGTCCATATGCATGCTAAATGCGTCGTCTGCCACTAGACTTGCAGTTAATAATTCGTCCCACGGTGGAAAATATTGAATATTTCTTTCATCCAGAAAACATTTTCCTATCTATGATAACAGACACGGAAAGTGACGATGCTGCAACCCTTCGAATAGATGCTTATACGAAGATTATGTCCTCTCGGGTCCATCCGCCTTTGTCTATCCCCAAATTTAATGTTCCTCGTGGAAGTAAAAGAGATAACACGTGTTTTTGTCGAGCTCTGTTAATTTTACATTTTTTAATGCTTGAGATAGTGACTCTTTTTATCTAAAAAGTTAACTATTGATATCAACAAACTCATCTAAAATGCTTGTGGACAAATAGTCGATCGCAATCGCGCAAAAGTGCAGTGTGCTAAGTGCAAAGAATTTTTCCATTTGGATCGCGCTGGTGATTCGCAGAAGGACTTGGAGTTTTTGCTCAACTCAGACAACAAATCCTTTTGTAAAGAGTGTACGGCCATTCGACGGATATCTATTTGCACTCCTCCGCATTCTGTAAAGCTGGTGGACAGTGAAACTGCCAATAATTTGCGTTTGAGAAACTCGGCCGGTGTGTGTGTGTGTCAATAACTTTTCCTCAAAGAACAACCGCAAAAGTCGGCACCAACTTAATGGCTTGGTGAGAATGTTAAAGAGACTGAGCTGCAAGCTACGTTATCTAACCCCCTTATTATAGAACCCGGATTTTCGTAATTCGTAATTCGTAGCTACGCTACGAAAAACGAAAAATCCACATGCTGAACCCTTGCGGAAACATGTGCAGCTGTCAGTTGTTTTTCGAAGACAGCTGAATCAAGGAAAACAAAGTGGAAAGGAATTTAAAAAAATACTCATGAAAGGCTTATTTATAGTAAAATTTTTTGATTTTACATATTTTGCAGGAAACTATGGATTCTATTGCATTTGCAATTATAGCAGCGGAGTAAGAGCGCGCTATGGGAATGATTTGACAAAGATATGCGGAGCTGTCGGCCATAGTAACCATGGGCGCATCTATGTCAGCTTCTGGTTGAATTGTTGAACCACAAGCCAAAACTCCTCCTATGCCTGAAGAACTGGTTCCCAATCCAGTTAATGCAACAACAGCTCGTTCCAACCCATTGAAAACTCGCACTCTGTTAGGTCCACCACCTATTGCGCTTGATTCTGCCTTCAGCCGCGCTTAGGGATTATAACCCTTACTAAGTAGAATTCTCCTTTCTGTGTTGCCGGAGAAGAGAGGTACAGCACTTCTTGTGCACATCACTCCGGCTACGCCATCCACAGTATTTTTGAGCAGAACCCACGTCGAAATTTGCAAAACAGTGCATAGTGCAAACCGAATTTATTAATAAGATAGTGCTTGGAAATTTGAAATATTTGTTTTGAATAAAATTTTAATCCTTCGATTACATGTGATGTTAAAGTTTTTGGATTCGGATTATGCGTTTGGACACAACAACCGAAAAGCATTGTAAAAATAATAAAAATTGTAGTTTAAAAAACTAAAACCTCCCTATTATAATTGCCATTCGTACTGTCATCAGGTATGTAACTTGAGAATAGAAATCGCTGCATCTTTTAGGCGATCAATATTACATAGTTACATCCCGAGCTAATAAAAGGAAGGTAATGACTAAACCGGACCCAAGTTTCTCGGTAAGGGGCAACAAAGATTCTGTTTTACTCGTTTATATAAAATTTATCTGTTTAAATGAACACCACTAATATTTCCTGCACAACACACATCGATTTACGTCTTTTATCTCGCCTCCAACACAGAATGGTTTTCGTACAAATTTACGCAAAAGGGCTTACTCGTTTGTTTTTAGGCATGCCATTGTTACGAATTTCGAAAGTTCGAAAATACGATTCGGATTGCAGCATACTATTTCTACGATTCGTAGCAAAATCCGAATAGAATTGTGCAGAATAGGGGTGTCAAATTATTTGTCACATTAAAGCTCTTAAGTCAGAGCAGACTCGTTCTATTGCTGTGATTCATGCTCTTCAAGCTGACAAGTGTCGTTTGGTAGAAACCACTGAGACACTGCACTCTGATTTAATATCTTTGCGTAAACAATATGTTGAAAACATGGCCAACGCGCTTTCTTCGCTCACACCCGAAGTAAAAGAGCTTCGTCGCTGTACATGCCATTACACGCGTTTAAATAATAATAAGCATAACTTGAACGAACACTGTCACGGACACGGGTTTGACCATCGGTAATGCTGATACTAATCGTCTTCGCTGCTCCTGCTTATCGCCGTTCATCTCTTTCGTCTTCGTCTGTTGCTGTCATTCCGGCTACTTCTGATTGCTCGCTGCCTGCTGTTTCCCCTGATCTTGTTGAGGGCTCTAACGCAGTCAGTACGAAGCCGTCGTCTTACGCCTCAGTCGCCGCGCCTATTCACCTTTCTTATGTTTCCTCTGATTCGCTCGCTCAAACGTCTGCTAGTATGACAGCGCTTGTCGTCGCTAATAGGATTTCTAACACTTCTTCTAATACAACGTCATGTGAGAGTAGCACAGCTGAGTTAGGATGTGCAAACAATCAAGCAACTAGTTATTGATGCATCTACTAGCGCCCATAATCACTACTGGATAAAGGTCTCGGATAAACGCATTGACCGAAACAAGTAGTGGTTAGCAGTGCGCGTTATCGCTCCGCATTGCCTGGGTTCAAGCCACGGTCAAAGCAACATCGCAAAAAATATAGACAATTTTTTTTTTGTTAACAGCAGTCGCCCCTCGGAGGGCAATGGAAAACCCCCGAGGCGATGGGAGTAGTTTATATGGGCGGAAAAAATGTTTTAAATTACATTTTATTGTTTTTTTTTTTGTATGTAATTAGAAATTTTCAGGTCTAAGAAAGTATGTACACTGCCGGCAAAAAGTATTGGCTCAGCAAATTTTTCACAATATATGCAACAGTATTTTTTCTAATTTTTTTCCGCCAATTTTTTATAAGAATATGGTTCATTCTACAACAAAAAACAAAAGTATAATTCCTAAACTTTGTGCAAAACTCACGAAAATTCAGCAAATTTTCATGCAAATTTTAAACTTTTTAATATTTTTTTTTAGATTTTTTTGAGTGTGCAGATTTGTTGTTTTTGTTGTTGTTGGCGGCAGCTGTGGTGTTGTGGTAAGCAGCCCGCAGGGCCTGGGTTCAAGTCCTAGACAAAGCAACATCGCAAAAAGTATAGAAAAAAGGGTTTTTCTTAACAGCGGTCGCCCCTCGGCAGGATATGGTAAACTTCCGAATGTATTTCTGCCATGAAAAACAGCTTCTCATAAAAATACAATCGTCGTTCGGAGTTGGCGTAAAACTGTAGGTCCCTCCCCTTTGTGTGACAACATCAAGGCGCACGCCACAAATCGGAGGAGAAGCTCGGCCAAATACTAACATATGTGTAAGCGCCAATCTATCATTAACCGACTTCCAAAAAAGGAGGAGGTTATCAGTTCGTCAGAATATTTTTTTAATTTTTATTTTTTTATTTTATTTTTTATTTTTGTTATGTATGTTACCGCATAACTTTGGACCACGTCAACCGATTTCGATAATTCTTTTTGCATCGGAAAGGTAGTGTTAATATCATACAAATCCATTGAAAAACAAATATTTTTTTATCTTTTAGCATTGCAATCTAAAAAAATAAAACTAATAAAAAAAATACTAAATAAAAAAAATAAAAAATTCTCTACACCCGAAGAGTACTCATACCCGGACCCTCTCGACCAGCAGCCTAACGCTAGGCGCACATTGCATCCGATAGGCCGACCGATTTCGGCCAAACAATTCGACCGTCCGAACTGATGCGCACACTTAACCAGAATATTTGCCGACCGTATTTGTACACACAAATCCTAGTTTTCATAACAATTTTGTAAGTAGTGAACTATTTTGATACATTTTAATTGACATACTCTAAACATGTGGTTTTATATGTAATTGTTTTGTTTTTGCATCCAATAACTTAATTTTTCGCAGCCCATTTGGTACTTTTCATCTGACATCGGACGAGAAAGACAAACATGTTTGAATTTCTCGTCACTGACGGACGTCAACGGCCGATGTCGGTTCGGTTATCGGTTTATGTGTGAGAACGCTCATATACTCACAAGTGTTTATTCATATCGCCCGCATATAGCCGATATCGGCGGAGCACAATCCGGCCGATGCCGGCTGCAGTGTGCGCGTAGCGTAATGCTTTGACCACTCGGCCATTGCGACTCTTTGGGCGGCGCGGCAAAAGGCATACATAAACGCTATCAGTTAACTGTCTGTGTTTGTTTTCACCACACATTTTTGGTGAACTTTTTGTGACTCTCTCCTACTGAATAGCCAAATCATCTCAAGGCACAAAAATAGTCACTAATTACTTATCTCAAATTTAGAGACCTGAGATGAGACTGAATTACTGAATCCCGGGGCAAAACTCACAAAGGCATATGGAATGGCCCATAACTACGGCGACAGCGTTTTTACCGCCGACGTTTTTCGGTTGATTTAAATTTATTTCTATTTTTACCGCCCAGTGGGGCCGGCACAATGTTGATTGAATGTTGACTGTAGTAATTTGTATTATTTTCACAAGTATGGCAATGTTTTCATCAATTTTTATTTCCAGCAAATCTGCATACACGCACGTACCGAAAAAATATTTAATTTGAATGATAATTTTTAAATCAAAATGACCAATGACGGAAGCCGTCATGCGCTGCAATTGTGTTTACTATGACGGATTTCACGCTGAAATTCTGGGTAGAGCTTTCCGCTTGCAATCCGTTTAGTCCGTAAAAGCTCGACACTATATCCAACTGCGTTTCCGTAGAAATCAATTTCAAAGGGTGTAATAGCGATACATAATGCGCTGGATAGTTTTCGTCATAGAATCTTATTTCCAATGATGTTATTAAGGAATCTAGATAAGGGATATAAAGAGAACATTGAAAGTATTCTCTCGGCGATGCGAATGGGTGGTTTGCTCTATATCTTTGTCGATCAACTATACGCGGGAGACGTAATTCAATATTGAAGTGGTCAGTTGAATTCGTTGCTGATTCTAAAAGCTGTACAGAGTGACTGTCAACGCATTGCTTGTGTTCTTTTATTATTGTTATTATATGCTAAGCACACTCAATTACATCCACGTTTTCAGACTGGAGTACATTGGCCTTTGCTATAATCTTGCTATACTTCTCGAATTAGGCATGATGCCAGTATGAATATGGGCTGTCCAGCTGCAGAAAGCAATTAAAAAGCAACTGTCCTTGTGCCTACATTCCCGAATGTATTTCTCACAGCGGTTAGAAAACAAATATAAACGCATACATATTTCATTTAACGCGAAGTCAAAATTAGCTGGTTTTCTTTATACAGATTCTGCGAAAAATTTCCCTTTGCGTTGTTGATGGCGAATACAGACGACGATGGAACGAAGATCTGTATGAGCTTCCCAACGATAAAGACGTAGTGCTGTGAATAAAAAATACTAAAAAATACCAGCTCTGAAAGTATTCAACTCGGAATCCGCCCCAACCGTTGGAAAGTCCAGGTTCCAATAGGCGTCAATTGGCACAGAAGAGAAATGACTGGCGCGCTCTTTTGGACTCGACCAAAATGGCTTAAGCGGTTACAACGCCAATAAATAAAAAGAAGCAAATGTTAAGGGTTTCGAGTGAAGGGGTGGGTCAGCTTGTCCCCCTCCCTGTATACGCCCGTGGTTTTTTTTGTGTCATGCAGAATTTTAGAAGAAAGACGTAGACGATTGCTTGATGTGAATTCTTTTCTATGAAATTAAAAAAAAAATGTATAGTTCCTGCCAGGCAAGGCGTTTGGTCAAGCTTTTGTAATAAGCAGGGAACGGATTTTATGGAAAATGCCTTTTTTTCTGCTAAAGAGATAGAGTATATTCGATTAAGAATTTCCACGATTTAGCTTTCCCTGATTCCATTAATGCACATTTGATGTTGCCTTTTTTAAGATATTTGCCTTTTTTAAGATATTTGCCTTTTCTACCTTTAAAAGAGTGATTATAGCATTCACAGTTTTTTTTTAAGATTAAAAGATGTACACATGCCCATGCGGCTTATAGAAGCGCAGGGACCTCTTGCCAAATTGTTGTTGGAAAAATTCTAAGCCGTTTTCTCAGCTAACGTAGGCTTGGAGACAATAAGGGGTGTGGATAAAATTGTTAAGGGCACGAGCGCACATTTGGTACATTCAAGGCTTTTCTTCGCGAAAATCGAAAGAAAATGCTGCCAGAAAACTTCAAAATGCATCTTGTGGTTCAATGTTACTACAACTATACAGATTAAAGTTTTATGAGTTAGAAACTCGAAAGGATAAAATAGTCAAAGATTCAAAGTACTAATTTTTCATATAATGAAACTAGTTCATAGTTTTTCTCTTTTTACTTGTAATATAAACATTTCTGAAATAAATGTCTTTTTTGATTGTTCTTCGTATTTTCTGTCTTTTTTTAGTGCCTTATTTTGCTTTTTTTGCAAAACCTAGTGCCTTTTTCGCTATTTTATTTTGCCTTTTCCAACCTATTTCGTTATTTTATTTTGCCTTTTTTATAGGTTTTTAGGTCCTAAAAATCCGTTCCGTGGTAATAATACACGTGCGATAAAGCCTATTTATATATAAAACGTCTCAATTTGAAAAAAAGTCCTGGAAAAAACTAGGCGTCGTGAGTGTGCTTGAATGTGATTGAAAAAAATATAAGAGAACGTGAGTGTGCGTGATTTACAAAACCATCAACGTGAGCGTGGGTGAACGTGAATCAAAATCACTCACGCGCCCATATCTAATTCAAACGTATGCTTTAAACGCAAATGTAGCCAAACTAAATAATCTGTAGTTGATTTCACAGCTCATTGATTTACTCTAGTTTGAAAAACATACGTATACCAAAAAAAGTATCTTCGAAGGGAACTACAGATATCGAAAACGATTGGTAAAAAGTAATTTTTGCGTTCTAAACAAAATAAAATGTACATACATATAACGAACTAGCAGTGGATTTTAAGATGCAGTTATATAAATATTCTAGATGAAAAAACCGGTTTATTCGGGCAAAACTCCGATTTATTCGATATTCGAAAAATCGCTATTTTAAAAAAACTGCCCAAAAGTTTTGAAAAAGCCAACTAAAACCCCTTGGAAAAACCGAGCCAATCACCCTACACTGTATTACCCTGCCCACTAGGGTGGCCTTTAGCCATATACACATTAACTTGTAAAGATAATAATGATATACAATAGCAATTTGGGTAGCTGGCGAGGCCTAGTCTCCAGTCTACTTTTGTGTGCGGCGGGCGGAAAGACCTAGTTTCCGCTCCGCGCTGTTTATAGGCCGTTAATCATGGTCGGAAAGGCCGAGCTTCCGATCCATGTTCCCGTAGTCATTACTTTGTATGTCAGGCAGGCGGAAAGTCCTAGTTTCCGCTCCGCGCTATAGACGAACTGTTCGGTCGCGAAAATATACGAAGCCGTTACAATTGTACTAAGCAGTCATAGATATTGTGTAATTTTGCGTTCACGGTTACAGATATTAGTTTATTTAGTTAACTTGTTGAGCAAAGTTTCCTTTATTAAAAAAAGCGATTCAGATGTGTCGAAGCAATCATAATACTTGTTAAAATCTTGGTATAAACACCGAAAAGCATCATGCATTTCAAAGTTTGATTTACAAATACTCAACACAAAGGTTTAAAATGTCTCGTATGTATTTAGAAATAAAATATGTGAGTAGTTAATGATTATACTTTTTCAGCCTGTTTCATTGGAAGCGTTGCACAGTGGTTCGGATAGCAGATCTAGCTGGACGAAAGTCAAAATTTTTTTGTTTTTAAAATACTTAATGATACTTGGAATACATTCCTGACAATACATTCAAATAGAAATTGCATTTATTAAAGCATTAACATATGAAAACAAACAAAAAAAAGGTAAGTCAACGCCGTCTATTTGAGAACTCTATTTTAAAAGCTGAAATTTAACTTAAAAGATTGCTAACTGCACTCACAGATATTTGCATAATTGCAAATTGACTTTATAAACAAAAAATTACACTTATTCCACTATATATTCAGAGGTCATAACCCAATTTATGTCCACATTGGTATAAGCAAATTTATGTGTGTTAAAACAGAAAAATACTTGGAGTTATAAAAACTTTGGTTATGTAAGAGTTAAAAAAAAAAATAGTAACTCGCGAATTTTCTGATTTCTGAAATTAAAAAACTATACAACAGGCATGCAAATCTTTAAGCGCTGTTATAAATTTTTTTCTGAAATTTATTTGTGTTTCTTGCTGAGATCTTAAATTTTAGTCATGGTAAAGAAAATCTTAAGAAGCGAGTTGTTTGACATTTGGAGAAGTGTTGCTGAAACTTCTAAAAGACAACAAGGTGTCCGTGATTATGTGATTAGTAAATTGAAAGAAATATCTGATGAAAATGCTCGTTCCGAAGTAAATAAAGTAAATTAATTAAATGACTTAAGATTCGTAATCAACAACCCAGAAAACCCCCAGATACCCAGTTACATAGAAATCTACCATTTTTTTTTAATTTTCGTCCGCCATTTTGAATTTTTGGGTAATTGACTCTAGATATGTAATCAGAGACCCAGAAAACCCCCAGATACTCAGTTTCATATAAATCTACCGATTTTTTTTAATTTTCGTCCGCCATATTGGATCCGCCATTTTGAAATTTGATAAGTGACTTCATATTCGTAATCAGCGACCCAAAAATCTCCTAGGTAAGAAGTGGTGTAAAGATCCATCAAGGAGTATTTGTTTAAATCATTTCGTCCAACTAGATTTGCGATCCGAACCACTGTGCGTTGCAGCCACCTTTCTGAACAGTTAAAATTTTTATATTTGTTTCCTTTTAAGTGAAGCTGCCCTGGTTTGAACCATGCGAGAGAAATGCAAACTATCTTTAAATTAGATTTCAAACACGGTCAAAAATGTGGGTTTATTTTTTACACCTAGCTGAGACTGCTGCATTTTTTAAACTTTCTTAGTC